>NC_092731.1:38868740-39217335 GCF_047496885.1 Scyliorhinus torazame
CCAGGTTGGCCACCTACACGGGGGAACCACTGGACATTGCAGGAACTACAATGACCCTTGTTGTTTATGGACGCCAGGAGGGGCGTTTCCCACTTATCGTGGTGCGCGGCCATGGGCCCAGCCTGTTGGGTCGGGACTGGTTGCGCCATTTGCGGTTGCAATGGCAGCACATCCTCCAAACAGTTTCTGAAGGGTTGACTGAGGTGCTAGGACGATACCCAGATGTATTCCAGCCTGGTTTGGGGAAAATAGAAGGGGCCATAGCCCATATCCAAGTCGAACCAGGAGCCACACCGCGCTATTTCCGGGCGCACCCAGTGCCTTACGCCTTGCTCGAGAAGGTAGAAGGGGAGCTCACTCGTTTGGAGAGTTTGGGTATTATCAGGCCCGTCCGTTTTGCTGACTGGGCAGCACCAATTGTACCTGTAATGAAGCCAGATGCTACAGTTCGCTTGTGTGGCGATTATAAACTTACAGTGAATACGGTTTTCCGACTCGACCGATATCCAATGCCTCGCATAGAGGATCTCTACGCGAAACTTGCAGGTGGACTCTCGTTCACAAAATTAGATATGAGTCACGCCTACCTGCAGTTGGAGCTGGACCCTGCCTCCCGACCATATGTAACGATTAATACACACCGGGGCCTGTATGAATATACACGGTTGCCCTTTGGAGTATCCTCTGCCTGCGCAATTTTTCAACGTGTTATGGAGGGCATTTTGAGAGGTTTACCACGTGTGGCTGTCTACCTAGATGTCTACCGTGTGTCGCTGTCTCCCTAGATGACGTTTTGATTACAGGGACGTCGGAGCAGGAACATTTGGAAAATCTGGAGGCTGTCCTTAGACGCCTTTCGGAGGCTGGAGTCCGTTTATGTCACACAAAGTGCGTATTTCAGGCAAAGGAAGTAGTCTACCTAGGTTATCGGGTGGACCGTGAAGGTCTGCACCCTGTCGCAGAGAAGGTGCGTGCAATTCAACATGCCCCTGCCCCGACTGACACTTCGCATCTTCGTTCTTTTCTCGGTCTCGTAAACTATTACGGGAAGTTCCTCCCCAATCTGGCAACTACGCTGGCCCCCTTACACCTGCTGCTAAAGAAAAATCACACCTGGGTTTGGGGTCAGCCGCAAGAAACCGCTTTCCGGCGGGTAAAGCAACAATTGTCGTCGTCTGGGTTACTAACCCACTATGATCCTGGAAAGCCTTTGCTCATCACATGTGATGCATCCCCGTATGGTATTGGGGCCGTCCTGTCCCACAAGATGGAGAACGGGGCCGAGCGACCGATAGCTTTCGCCTCCCGCACATTGACTGCAGCGGAGAAAAAGTACGCGCAGATCGAGAAGGAGGGCCTGGCAGTGGTTTTTGCGGTGAAACGCTTCCACCAGTACGTGTACGGCCGCCATTTCACTATCGTGACTGATCATAAGCCTCTGCTAGGACTTTTCAGGGAGGATAAGCCAATACCGCCCATTGCTTCCGCACGGATCCAGCGCTGGGCTTTGTTGCTTGCTGCATACGAGTATTCTCTGGAGCACAAACCAGGTACGCAGATAGCAAATGCCGACGCACTGAGCCGATTGCCTTTATCGACCGGCCCCATGTCGACCCCCACGACCGGTGAGGTGGTTGCAACCCTAAATTTTATGGACACCTTGCCTGTCACGGCATCACAGATCCGTGAGTGGACCCAGACGGAGCCAGTCCTGTCAAAGGTTCGGCACATAGTCCTGTATGGTGGGCAGCATAGACAGCTCCCAGGTGAGTTGCGGGCATTTTCCTCCAAGCTGTCAGAATTCAGCGTGGAAGACGGCATCCTCTTGTGGGGGACGCGTGTGATTGTCCCGGAAAAAGGCCAGGAGCTGATACTAACAGACTTGCACAATGGGCATCCAGGCGTGACCAAAATGAAAATGTTGGCCCGGAGTTATGTCTGGTGGCCAGGCCTCGACACCGACATTGAGAATGTGGCCCAAAACTGCTCCATTTGCCAGGAGCATCAGAAGCTTCCGCCGGCCGCGCCCCTACATCACTGGGAATGGCCAGGGCGGCCTTGGGCACGCTTGCATGCAGATTTCGCAGGCCCTTTTCAAGGATCCATGTTCCTTCTACTAATTGACGCCCAGTCTAAATGGCTAGAGGTGCATAAGATGCAGGGGACAACGTCCTGCGCAACAATTGAAAAGATGCGTTTATCGTTTCGTACGCATGGCCTCCCCGAGGTGCTGGTCACGGATAACGGCACTCCATTCATGAGTGAGGGGTTTGCGAGGTTCACGAAGATGAACAGCATCCGCCATATCCGCACTGCCCCTTACCACCCAGCTTCAAATGGGTTGGCAGAGCGCGCAGTGCAGACATTCAAAAGAGGCCTAAAGAAGCAGTCTCCCGGGTCAATGGACACGAGACTGGCTCGCTTTTTGTTTACGTACAGGACCACCCCCCATGCAGTGACTGGGGTAGCTCCCGCAGAACTCCTAATGGGCCGGAGACTTCGCACCCGCCTTAGTATGGTTTTCCCGGACATTGGCGCAAAAGTACGCCGCACACAGGAACGGCAGGGACAGGGATTTTCTCGGCATCGGCCGATTCGGCAGTTTGCGCCCGGTGACCCAGTGCTCGTTCGGAATTTTGCTGGTGGTACCCAATGGGTTCCTGGTGTAATCTTTTGCCAAACGGGCCCTATATCTTACCAGGTGCAAGCCCAGGGTCGTCTCCAGCGAAAACATGTAGACCACGTTTGGTCCAGAAGATCATCCCCTCAAAAGATTCCCCGCCCCCGGAGCTCATTTCAACAGCCGCAGAGATCAGAGACAAGGGAAGGTAGTCCTCACAATCTTCCCCTGGTGCCTCACTTGAAGCCTGCGCAGGTCGTTACGGATCCGAATGGAGATAGAGACGCTGACATGACGGAGGCAGCAGACTCTGACTCCGAGATGGAGACACAGGACGCATCAGAGGGGGAATCCTCGGGTTCACGGGCCGTGGATGTACAACCGTTACGCCGTTCATCACGGAAGCGCCGGTCTCCGTCTCGTTACACGCCGCCTGATCCAGCGCCGCGTGCAAATGGTGTCCGGCCTGCGGCCAAACGAGTCCGACGCCCTCCTTCGCCAGGGTCTTCAGTGGATTCCTTGGACTTTGGGGGGAGGGATGTTATAACCTGCCTACTTAACATTGGCTGGGGACTAATGACTATCCCACAATCCTGTGGGAGTATGAGCTTCCCCAATGAGGGGGGCGGAGAAACCATTCGTAAACTCCTAGTATAAATAAAGCTGGTCAGTTCAGGAACCAGCAGGAAGGAGTATGTAGCAAGGGAAGTTACTGCTACTGTTATGTAGAAATGTTATTGTAAATAAATGTTATTGCTTAGTATCCTTAAAACCCGTGCTGGATTCTTCGTGGCCCTCACAAAAGTGAAAGAGCGCGGGTTTGCGAGAGAGAAGAGAGAGCGCGGGGGTTGCGGGAGGGAGAGAGCGCGGGGTTGCGGGAGGGAAGAGAGAGCGCGGGGTTGCGGGAGGGAAGGGAGAGAGAGGGGTTGCGGGAGGGAAGAGAGAGCGCGGGGTTGCGGGAGGGAAGAGAGAGAGCGGGGTTGCGGGAGGGAAGAGAGAGCGTGGGGTTGCGGGAGGGAAGAGAGAGCGCGGGGTTGCGGGAGGGAAGAGAGAGCGCGGGGTTGCGGGAGGGAAGAGAGAGAGAGGGGTTGCGGGAGAGCGGGGGTGCGGGAGGGAGAGCGGGTGTGCGGGAGGGAGAGCGCGGGTGCGGGAGGGAGAGTGGGGGTGCGGGAGGGAGAGGGGGTGGGGGATGTCATAATATACACCAGTATATCATGGTGCAGTCACACACTGATGGACACACAGTGGGACCAATCAACACACACAAAACCGCAGCCAATCACCAGTTAGAGCACACACACTATAAAGACAGGGGGCATCAGAGTTCCCGCTCATTCGAGCTGCAGCTTCCTAGTAGGACAGAGCTCACAGCCCGCAGCACAGACATTCACCATATGCTGAGTCCATCGACTGGTTAGGACAAGGCAAATGTCTTTAGTTAAAGCTAGTATCGTGTTAACCCACAGTGAGAGTACGTTAAACTGTTAATGACTCAATAAAATAGTGTTGGACTATTTCAAGTGTTGTTGACCTGTATGTGTTCCACGGATTTCGGCGGGAGCGGTGCGCAAGGGACTTCTGGGAGGTAAGTTTTTACTTTAAAAACACTTACCTGGTCCCGTTTCTGTTCTTCTTTTCTGTTTTATTTTTTAAAAAATATAAGGCGGGAACCGAAAGTTCGACCCGTGGACTTCTGGGAAGGTTCCCTCCCCCCCCCCCCCTCCCCCCAACCAATAAATTCTGGTGGAGAGGAAACCCGAGACACTACATGTGTAGTGTCTCCCACCCGCCCTCCTCCTCCTCTAACCTAATAATAAGATCCATTGGTGTGAGGTAAGTGCCATATTATATTATTATTATTAGCATTATTATATTATAAGCATTGCGCAGGTCAAGGAGACCCAGACTGAGTGAGAGAGATACAGAAAGTGAGAATTTGGTAGTTTGGTGCAGTGAGGTAACCAGGAAAGGTAAGTGGTTAATCTAATTGTGCTGTTTTTCAGTTAAAAGTGCAGTGTAGATTAGTGTCTGATTGGCTGAAGCTGCCCCCACCATAAACTTAAATTAAACTAATTAATTAATTAGTGATGGCTGGTCAGGTGATGTGCTTGAGCTGCTTGATGTGGGAGCTGGCAGATCCCATTGCGAGCTGCAGCGACCACATCTGCAGTAAGTGTTGGCTGCTCGAAGAACTCCGGCTCAGAGTTGATGAGCTGGAGTCTGAGCTTCAAACACTGAGGCACATCCGGGAGGGGGAGACTTACCTGGACACTGTGTTTCAGGAGGCAGTCACACCTGTCAGAGTAAGTAGTTTAAATCCTGCCAGTGGCCAGGGACAGCAGGGTTAGGACAAGGTCAGGCAGGTAAAGGGAACCAGCAGTCAGGAACTCAGGAGCCTCAGCCCTTGACTCTGTCCAACAGGTATGAGGCACTTGCTCCCTGTGTGGATGGCGAACAGGGCTGCAGGAAGGATGAGTCAGCTGACCAAGGCACCATGGTTCAGTAGGCCATTCAAGGGGAGGGAGTAAATAGGCAAGTTGTAGTTGTAGGGGATTCTATTATCAGGGTGATAGATAGTATCCTTTGTGAACAGGATAAAGAGTCCTGCATGGTATGTTGCCTGCCCGGTGCTAGGGTGCGTGACATCTCTGACCGGCTTGAAAGGATACTGGAGAGGGAGGGGGACGATCCAGTTGTTGTGGTCCATGTCGGTACCAACAACATAGGCACGTCTAGGAAAGAGGACCTGTTTCGAGATTATAAAGAGCTAGGATTCAAATTAAAAAACAGGTCCTCAAGGGTCATAATCTCCGGATTACTGCCCGAGCCACTTGCAAAATGGCATAGGGAGGCAAGAATAAGGGAAGTTAACACGTGGCTGAAAGAGTGGTGTGGGAATGAGGGGTTCCTTTTCATGGGACACTGGCATCAGTTTTGGGACAGGGTGGACCGTTGGGATGGTCTCCACCTGAACCGAGCTGGGACCAGTGTTCTGGCGAAAAGAGTAAATAGGGTGGTCAATAGGACTTTAAACTAAAGATTGGGGGGAAGGGAAAGTCAGGGAACCAAGAGGTGAAGGAATCAGTGGGAAGCGTAGCTGCTTAGGAATACAAAAAAAGAACGAAAAGACAGAACTCAGGAGAGGTTACGATAGTCACAATCCCACAAAATATGACACAGTGTATGGAAAGGCTCAGTAAACCAAGGTCCACCACACCAAAAAGGGACGGTTAATAGAGAATTAAAGGTGCTATATTTAAATGCGCGCAGTGTACGGAACAAGGTAGATGAGCTTGTGGCCCAGATTGTGACTGGCAGGTATGATGTGGTAGGCATCACAGAGACATGGTTGCAGGGGGTTCAGGACTGGCATTTAAACATCCAGGGATTCACAACCTATCGAAAAGACAGAGAGGTGGGCAGAGGGGGCGGGGTTGCCTTGTTGATTAGGAATGAAATTAAATCAATAGAACTAAACGACATAGGGTCAGATGATGTGGAGTCTGTGTGGGTAGAGTTGAGGAACCACAAAGGCAAAAAAACCATAATGGGAGTTATGTACAGACCTCCTAACAGTGGTCAGGACCAGGGGCACAAAATGCACCACGAAATAGAAAGGGCATATCAGAAAGGCAAGGTCACAGTGATCATGGGGGACTTCAATATGCAGATGGACTGGGTAATTAATGCTGCCAGTGGACCCAAGGAAAGGGAATTCATTGAATGTTTACAGGAGGGCTTTTTGGAACAGCTTGTGATGGAGGCCACGAGGGGACAGGCCATTCTGGACTTAGTGTTATGTAATGAGCCAGACTTGATTAAAGATCTTAAAGTAAGGGAACACTTAGGAGGCAGTGATCATAATATGGTAGAATTCAATCTCCAATTTGAAAGAAAGAAGGTAGAATCAGATGTAAAAGTGTTACAGTTAAATAAAGATAACTACAGGGGCATGAGGGAGGAACTGACGAAAATCGACTGGGAGCAGAGCCTAGTGGGAAAGACAGTAGAACAGCAATGGCAGGAGTTTCTGGGAGTAATTGAGGACACAGTACAGAGGTTCATCCCAAAGAAAAGAAAGGTTATCAGAGGGGGGATTAGGCAGCAATGGCTGACAAAGGAAGTTAGGGGATGCATCAAAGCAAAAGAGAAAGCCTTTCATGTGGCAAAGAGTAGTGGGAAGTCAGAAGATTGGGAAGGCTACAAAAACAAACAGAGGATAACAAAGAGAGAAATAAGGAAAGAGAGTATCAATTATGAAGGTAGGTTAGCCAGTAACATTAGGAATGACAGTAAAAGTTTCTTTAAATACATTAAAAACAAACGGGCGGCAAAAGTAGACATTGGGCCGCTCCAAAATGACGCTGGTAATCTAGTGATGGGAGACAAGGAAATCGCTGAGGAACTAAATAAGTACTTTGCGTCAGTCTTCACAGTAGAAGACATGAGTAATATCCCAACAATTTAGGAGAGTCAGGGGGCAGAGTTGAATATGGTAGCCATCACAAAGGAGAAAGTGCTAGAGAAACTAAGAGGTCTAAAAATTGATAAACCTCCGGGCCCAGATGGGCTACATCCTAGAGGTCTAAAGGAGATAGCTGAAGAAATAGTGGAGGCGTTAGTTATGATCTTTCAAAAGTCACTGGAGTCAGGGAAAGTCCCAGAGGATTGGAAAATCGCTGTTGTATCCCCCCTGTCCAAGAAGGGAACAAGGAAAAAGATGGAAAATTATAGGCCAATTAGCCTAACCCTGGTTGTTGGCAAGATTCTAGAATCCATTGTTAAGGATGAGATTTCTAAATTCTTGGAAGTGCAGGGTCGGATTAGGACAAGTCAGCATGGATTTAGTAAGGGGAGGTCGTGCCTGACAAACCTGTTAGAGTTCTTTGAAGAGATAACAAATAGGTTAGACCAAGGAGAGCCAATGGATGTTATCTATCTTGACTTCCAAAAGGCCTTTGATAAGGTGCCTCACGGGAGACTGCTGAGTAAAATAAGGGCCCATGGTATTCGAGGCAAGGTACTAACATGGATTGACGATTGGCTGTCAGGCAGAAGGCAGAGAGTTGGGATAAAAGGTTCTTTTTCGGAATGGCAACCGGTGACGAGTGGTGTCCCGCAGGGTTCAGTGTTGGGGCCACAGCTGTTCTCTTTATATATTAACGATCTAGATGACGGGACTGGGGGCATTCTGGCTAAGTTTGCCGATGATACAAAGATAGGTGGAGGGGCAGGTAGTATGGAGGAGGTGGGGAGGCTGCAGAAAGATTGAGACAGTTTAGGAGAGTGGTCCAAGAAATGGCTGATGAAATTCAACGTGGGCAAGTGCGAGGTCTTGCACTTTGGAAAATAGAATAGATGCATGGACTATTTTCTAATCGGTGACAAAATTCATAATGCTGAAGTGCAAAGGGACTTGGGAGTCCTAGTCCAGGATTCTCTAAAGGTAAACTTGCAGGTTGAGTCTGTAATTAAGAAAGCAAATGCAATGTTGTCATTTATCTAAAGAGGCTTGGAATATAAAAGCAGGGATGTACTTCTAAAGCTTTATAAAGCATTAGTTAGGCCCCATTTAGAATACTGTGAGTAATTTTGGGCCCCACACCTCAGGAAGGACATACTGGCACTGGAGCGGGTCCAGCGGAGATTCACACGGATGATCCCAGGAATGGTAGGCCTAACATACGATGAACGTCTGAGGATCCTGGGATTATACTCATTGGAGTTTAGGAGGTTGAGGGGAGATCTAATAGAAACTTACAAGATAATGAATGGCTGAGATAGGGTGGATGTAGGGAAGTTGTTTCCATTAGCAGGGGAGACTAGGACCCGGGGGCACAGCCTTAGAATAAAAGGGAGTCGCTTTAGAACAGAGATGAGGAGAAATTTCTTCAGCCAGAGAGTGGTGGGTCTGTGGAATTCATTGCCACAGAGGGCGGTGGAGGCCGGGACGTTGAGTGTCTTTAAGACAGAAGTTGATAAATTCTTGATTTCTCGAGGAATTAAGGGCTATGGAGAGAGAGCGGGTAAATGGAGTAGAAATCAGCCATGATTGAATGGTGGAGTGGACTCGATGGGCCGAATGGCCTTACTTCCGCTCCTATGTCTTATTGGCTTATAGGCTTCAAATGAAGTTCCTGTGAAAATCCCCTAGTCGCCACATTCCGGCGCCTGTTCGGGGAGGCTTGTACGGGAATTGAACCGTGCTGCTGGCCTGCCTTGGTCTGTTTTAAAAATATATACAACAGCCATACATGGCTCACCACATAGGACGAGGGCTTTTGCACATTTAAAGAGTCTGGGAGCCAATGTGGTGTTTTTCCAAAAGACTCACATGTGGGTACGGGACCCCTCTAGGCTCCGGAAATCCTGGGCGAGCCAGGTATTTCACTCAGGCTTTGATAGACGGGCCCGGGAGGTGGTGATCTTAATTAATAAGAGAGTTTGGTTCCGGGGGAGAGGGTTATAGCTGATCGGGGTGGACGGTACGGGATGGTAGCAGGGGCATTAGAGGAGATGTCGGTGGTTCTGGTGAATGTGAGCGCCCTGAATTGGGACGATGTATCGTTTATGAAACGGCTGCTGGTTACAGTGCCGGATATGGACACCCACCAATTGATTTTAGGGGGCAACTAAACTGTGTGTTGGACCCGAAGGTGCATCGCTCCAGGCCGAAATCCTTGGACCCGGCAGGGATGGTGAAGGTATTGTCTGCATTTATGGAGGTGATGGAGGGTGGGGTGAATGTCGGTGGGGGGGCAGATCTGTGGCAGTTTACACGCCCTGGGGAGAAGGAGTTCTCATTTTTTTATTTGGTACACAAGGGGCTGGATTCTCCCGTCGCTGACGGCAAAATCGGGTTCGGCGATCAGCCGGAGAATCAAAGTCCCCGACCGAATCGGGGGCGGCGCAGCTTTCGCGATGCTCCGCCCTAAAGCGGCCTATCGACAGCCTCAGGACATTGCCTGAAGCCCACCCCCCGATGCTCCGCCCCGACCGGCCGAGTTCCCGACGCTGTTGGTCGATGTTGCCTCATCCGTCGGGAACGCAGCGTGGCGGCTGCGGACTCAGTCCAGCGGCGTCACAGTCAGGGGAGGGCCGATCCGCGGGCAGGGGGGGACTTCATCAGGTGGGGGGAGTGGTCCGGGGCGCGCAAGCCGGCCACAGTGGGGGCACTATTTTGTGGGCCGGGTCCGCGAGCGGCCTCCGCCATGTAGCACGGCGGGGCGGTTGCAGCCGCCGCCCTGCGTAAGCGCGGCCACAGACCCAGCAATTCTCCGGGCCGTATCGGCAGATCGAGCCGGGTGCTCTGTGCTGCCGGAATGCCGGCCCCCAGCCAAACGCAGGGTCGGTGGCTGTTTTACACCATTCTTTCTGCCGTTGCCACGTTGCCGTGGGGACAGAGCCTCAGAATCGGAGAATCCAGCCCAAGGTGTATCCGGGCCTGATTATTTTATGCTGAGTCGGACTCTTCTCGCTGGGGTGAGGAAGGCTGAGTACTCGGCGGGGGTTATTTCACATCAGGCCCCACATTGGGTGGACCTGGTGTTTGATGTCGGTCGGGAGGGTCGTAGGGGGGGTGGAGGTTAGACGTAGGGTGCTGTCGGACTTGGGGTTCTGTGTGAGGATTCCGAGGGCCATACGGGAGTCTGTGGAACATAATGATAATGAGGAGGTCTCTCCCTCGAATTTGTGGGAGGGGCTGAAGGTGGTGATCAGGGGAGAGATCAGACTGTTTAAGGCACATGTGGACAGGGAGACGAGGGAGGAGCTACAGAAACAGGTGGATGAGGTTCTCGGGGTGGGTCGTAGGTGAGTGAGGGTCACGACCCCGGAGTTTTTGGCGTGCAGGAAAAATCTGCAAAAGCAGTTTGACTTGCTGTCCACGGACAGGGCTTTGCGGTAATTGAGGCGGGTGAATGGGGCGGTGTAGAGTATGGGGAGAAGGCCAGCCCTCTCTTGGCTCACCAATTAACGTGGCAGGATGCGGCCAGGGAGATAGTTCAGGTTAGGGATTTGGAGGGGAGGCTGGACTCAGCCCCGGATAAGGTGAATGGAGTGTTTATTTTATGTGAGCCTGTGTAGGTCAGAGCCTCCGCAGGACGTACGAGGGATAGCAGAGTTCCTGGGTGGGTTTGGAGTTTTCCAAGGTGGGGGAGGAATTGTGGGTGGAACTGGAGGCACCACTGGGCCTGGAGGAGAGTCAGATCGCGTTGAAACACATGCAGGCAGGGAAGGCACCGGGACCGGACGGGTTTCCAATGGAATTTTAAAAGAAGTTTTCGGATCAGTTGGGTCGCTGTTGCTGGGCATGTTTAGGGACTCTTTGGCACGGGACACCCTCTCAGAGACGTTGGAGCCAGGGTCTATCTCGCTGCCTCTGAAAAAGGATAAGGACCCCACAGAGTGTGGCCGTATTGCCCGATCTTCCTGTTAGCCTCGTACCCGATGTAACCGAAAAGACCTCAAGCTCCTGGTGTTGGTGCAAATACTGGAAAACGGGGCCGCACCCACGACACAAACCCAGGTCCAAACCCAAACTTCTCCAACTCCGGGAAAAGGTGCCCCCACTCCACCCGGTCAAACACCTTCTCCGTGACCAATGATACAATTATCTCCGGTCCCGGCCTGGCCGCAGGGTCAGCGCCACATTCAACAACCGCCGCACATTAGAAACAGACAGAGAAAATAGAAGCAGGAGGAGGCCATTCGGCCCTTCGAGCCTGCTCCACCATTCATTATGATCATGGCTGATCATCACGTTCAATATCTTGATCCGCCCCCCCCCCCCCGCCCCCCACACCCCTTGATCCCTTTAGCCCCAAGATCGATATCGAATTCCTTCTTGAAATTACACAATGTTTTTGCCGCGACTACTTCCTGTGGGAGTGAATTCCACAGATTCACCGCTCTCTGGGTGAAGACATTTCTCCTCACCTCAGTTTGAAAATATTTTCCCCTCATCCTCAAACTACAGCCCCCTGTTCTGGACTCCCCCACCATCGGGAACATTCTTTCTGAATCCACCCTGTCTAATCCTGTTAGAATTTTATAAGTTTCTTTGAGATCCCCTCTCACTCTTCTAAACTCGAATGAGTAAAATCTTAACCAATTTAGTCTCTCCTCATATGACAGTCCCGCCATCCCGGGAATCAGCCGGGTAAACCTTCGCTGTCCTCCCTCCATAGCAAGAACATCCTTCCTCAGATAAGGTCACCAAAACTGCCCACAATACTCCAGGTGTGACCTCACCAATGCCGATACAATTGTGGTAAAATATCCCTATTCCTATTCCCAAACCCTCTCGCCATGAAGGCCAACACACCATTTGCCTTCTTTACTGCCGGCTGTACTTGCGCGCTTACTTTCAGCGACTGATGCTCGAGGACACCAAGGTCTCGCTGAGTATCCACCTCTCCCAATTTACACCTAATTGTGTTCCCAACTCCATTTGACCTGCCGAAGCCTCCCTTCTGCCATTGAATCTCTCCTGCACTCCTCCCTTTCAGAGATACCCATTTGTTCTTTTCTCCCTCGCCTCTCCCTGCCTCTGTACTTGTTTCAAACCTATTACATCTCTAACCTTTCCCAGTTCTGGTGAGTGGTCATCAACCTGAAATGTTGACTGTCTCCCCCCCCCCCCCCCCCCCCCCCCCTCAGATGCTGCCTGATCTGCTGAGGATTTGCAACATCTTGTTTTATTTCAGCTTTCAAACATTGTTTTGATATTAGTCTTAATTGGTAATTATTAATGACACTGGCTGGGGGGTGTGATTGGAGCACGACAAATTCACAAAAGTTGTTTGCATTATAAAAGTGGGCGCAGAGATCTATAATAGAAATAGAGAGATAACAGGATGTATGACCTTAAACAAAGGTTGGAATTACAGCTGAGGTCCGGGCCCAATATCCCCTCAACCTGCTTCACCCAAAACTTAAACTTGGCCATGACTCTCTCGGTTAAATCCCACAGGGAAAACAATCAAACAATGAATAGAAAAACTTATCTTTTTTCAAAGAAGTTAGACATTCCATTTGTTTGAATCTTGAAGATAACATATGGCAACATTTTAACACACTGTATATGCAAGAAAACCGAAAATGTTCAATTACCCCAAATGCTGGACTCCACCGGTCTGCAAAACAACCTGCTCGTTCTTTTTCAGTCAAAACAGTAGGAAAATTTCACACACCCATCGTGCACTTTACTGACATCATTCAGTATGTTTACATTGGAACTTCGATCTATTTTCTACGAAGCTGAATTACTTCCTAACCACTCAATTCAATGACTTGAGAATATACCCAGGAGTTCTTTTAATAATCTAACTCGATTCCAGTTCTTTGGTTCCCTGTGCAATCATGTCACAAATGCCAGCTGGAGTTCACACAACCCAAAAATACAGACAATTCTGGAAATACAAACTCAGCAATGTCTGCATTTGCACTGTTAGAAAATACTCGGAATGGGAAGAAAATCGTCACGTCGGGCTTCAGGCTTCCTGACTTTTGCTGGGGTCCAGACACACTTGGAGCAGACCTTCCCCAAGCACCAGTTATTTTTACACGCAAATGAGAGTTATGCAACCTGGAGGGCATCACAACTGAGACCAACCTTGTTCTCATCCAACACATTGAGTGTTGCTGGACATCGAGCTCGTTTTTTATTCCAGATTTATTAGTTAATTGAATTTAAACTCCCCCAAGCTGCTGTGGTGGAAACTGAACTCGAGTCTCTGGAGCATTAGTCCAGACGTCTGGATTACTTGTCTGATAACAGTAATTACTGTGCAACTGTCCCCATTGGCCAGTCACTGCTGTTAACGACCATCCCCTTCCCAACTCTAAATGGGCGACATGGTAGCACAGTGGTTAGCACTGTTGCTTCGCATCGTCAAGAATATGGGTTCAATTCTAGCTTGGGTCACTATCTGTGCGGAGTCTGCACGTTCTCCCCGTGTCTGCATGGATTTCCTCCGGGTGCTCCAGTTTCCTCCCACAAGTCCCGAAAACTCAGCTGTTAGGTGAATTGGACATTCTGAATTCTCCCTCTCTGTACCCGAACAGGCGCCGGAATGTGGCGACGAGGGGATTTTCACAGTAACTTCCCTGCAGGGTTAATGCAAGCCTACTCGTGACAATATTGATGATTATTATTATTGTATTACCATGGTAGCTTTCATTTTCACCTGAGAGTGGACAGGACCTCAGTCCAACACCTCGTCTGAAAGACAACACCTCAGGCAGCGCAGCACCACATTCGGAGACAACTTCCGCCCCATCACAAACCCCGTCTGATCTTCCCCTACCACCTCCGGAAGGAAAGACTCCAACCTTAAAGCCGATTCCTTGGCGAATAACTTGGCACCTACATTTAACAGGAAGATCGGCCAATACGGCCACACTCTGTGAGGTCCTTATCCTTTTTCAGAAACAACGACATAGACCCCTGCTCCAACGTCTCTGAGAGGGTGTCCCGTGCCAAAGAGTCCCTAAACATGCCCAGCAACAGAGGACCCAACGGATCCGAAAACTTCTTTCAAAATTCCATCGGAAACCCATCCGGTGCCTTTCCTGCCTGCATGTGTTTCAACGCTATCTGAATCTCCTCCAGGCCCAGTGGTGCCTCCAGTTCCACCCACAATTCCTCCCCACCTTGGGAAACTCCAAACCCACCCAGGAACTCTGCCATCCCTCGTACGTCCTGCGGAGGCTCTGACCTACACAGGCTCACATAAAATAAACACTCCATTCACCTTATCCGGGGCTGAGTCCAGCCTCCCCTCCAAATCCCTAACCTGAACAATCTCCATGGCCACATCCTGACACGTTAATTGGTGAGCCAAGAGAGGGCTGGCCTTCTCCCCATACTCTACACCGTCCCAGTCACCCGCCTCAATTGCCGCAAAGCCCTGTCCGTGGACAGCAAGTCAAACTGTATTTGCAGATTTTTCCTGCACGCCTAAAACTCCGGGGTCGTGTCCCTCACTCACCTACGACCCTCCCCGAGAATCTCATCCACCTGTTTCTGTAGCTCCTCCCTCGCCACCCTGTCCACATGTGCCTTAAACACTCTGATCTCTCCCCTGATCACCACCTTCCGCCCCTCCCACAAATTCGAGGGAGAGACCTCCTCATTATCATTATGTTCCACAGACTCCCGTATGGCCCTCGGAATCCTCACACAGAACCCCAAGTCCGACAGCACCCTACGTCTAACCGCCCCCCCCCCACGACCCTCCCGACCGACATCAAACACCAGGTCCACCCAATGTGGGGCCTGATGTGAAATAACCCCCGCCGAGTACTCAGCCTTCCTCACCCCAGCGAGAAGAGTCCGACTCAGCATAAAATAATCAGGCCCCGGATACACCTTGGGCTGGATTCTCCGATTCTGAGGCTCTGTCCCCACGGCAACGTGGCAACGGCAGAAAGAATGGTGTAAAACAGCCACCGACCCTGCGTCTGGCTGGGGGCCGGCATTCCGGCAGCACAGAGCACCCGGCTCGATCTGCCGATACGGCCGGAGAATTGCCTGGTCTGTGGCCGCGCTTACGCAGGGCGGCGGCTGCAACCGCCCCGCCGTGCTACATGGCGGAGGCCGCTCGCGGACCCGGCCCACGAAATAGTGCCCCCACTGTGGCCGGCTTGCACACCCCGGACCACTCCCCTCCCCCCTCCCCTGACTGTGACGCCGCTGGACTGAGTCCGCAGCCGCCGCTGCGTTCCCGACGGCTGTGACAACATCGACCAACGGCGTCGGGACCTCGGCCGGTCGGGGCGGAGCATCGGGGGGTGGGCCTCAGGCAATGTCCTGAGGCTGTCGATACGCCGCTTTAGGGCGGAGCATCGCGAAAGCTGCGCCGCCCCCAATTCGGTCGGGAACTTTGATTCTCCGGCCGATCGCCGAACCCAATTTTGCCGTCGGCGACGGGAGAATCCAGCCCCTTGTGTACCAAATAAATAAATGAGAACTCCTTCTCCCCAGGGCGTGTAAACTGCCACAGATCTGCCCCCCCACCGACATTCTCCCCCCTCTCCACCACCTTCATAAATGCAGACAATACCTTCACCATTCCTGCCGGGACCAAGGATTTCGGCCTGGAGCGATGCACCTTCGGGTCCAACACACAGTTTAAATCCCCCCTAAAATCAATTGGTGGGTGTCCATGTCCGGCACTGTAGCCAGCAGCCGTTTCATAAACGATCCATCGTCCCAATTCAGGGCGCTCACATTCACCAGAACCACCGACATCTCCTCTAATGCCCCTGCTACCATCCCGTACCGTCCACCCCGATCAGCTGTAACCCTCTCCCCCGGAACCAATCTCTCTTATTAATTCAGATCACCACCTCCCGGGCCCGTCTATCACAGCCCGAGTGAAATACCTGGCTCGCCCGGGCTTTCCGGAGCCTAGAGGGGTCCCGTACCCACATGTGAGCCTCTTGTAAAAACACCACATCGGCCCCCAGACTCTTTAAATGTGCAAAAGCCCTCATCCCATTTACTGGTGCCCCCCCCCCCGCCCCCCCCGCCCCAGGCCTCGCACATTCCAGGTGACTAACCCTGTCGGAGGCCTCTCACCCCCCTTCACACTCAAGTCAGCCATTACCACCGCAATGCATCATACCGTCATCACCGGTTCCTTAGGCCTCAGGCCCACCTAAGATGGCCACCTGCCCCACCCAATGGTTGAGACAAAGAAAATCACCTGATCCCGGTTCGCTCCCTACCCCTTTCCCGCCCCTTTCATACCGACTGCCTACCCCCCTGATGCACAATCAATTAACTCAAAGACGAGGTTGTAAGATAACTGAAGGCTTTAGTAGACTAGATCTGTTCCCCAGCAGCTTCGGTACAGAATGAGGGCTGCTGGGACAGCACCGGTTCTTATACCCCGCCTGTCAGGGCGGAGCTACATACCAAACAGCCAATGGTAAACTCCTAGATTTACCCAATAGTCTACAGCCTCTCGGGTACTACAATCCCTGATAATACCACACACCCCAAGCCAGCAAACTGCCTCCTGCCTCAGCTAACCCCCTGCCCCTCCCAAAAATAACATTCTAGACTGATCGATCCTCAGCAGACTGGTCCAACAAATCGCAGCTGTAGATAAATTTATCTATTTAATAGATTTATCACTACTGTAGATAAACGTAGCAGGTCATCATTCACAAAAAACAGAATAAAAAACCCAAATATAAAAAAAGTAAAAAAATAACAAAAAATTTTTCTTTTTTGCATTTTTGGCCTTATTAAATTACAGTAGTTAGACCCGATAAAAGGTCTAAACCAGCAGCATTAATCCAGAATGCAGCCTCGTGTTAAACAACTTTAAGTCCAGCCTCCGGTGACTTCTCCCACTTACTTTACAAGTCAATCCATTCATTTATTTTTGAAACATTCTCATTCACGTTTCTGTCCCCCTCCCTCTCTCGCTCTTTCTCTCTTCAAAATAAACCTTCTTGGGGACTTGAGGGTCTTGAATTCAGGCCTAGTCAGAGAGGCTGAATTAAACCTCAGGAGTTAATGATACACAGGCCACAATACACAGCTCCCGGTAAGACCCAGCCGGGTCTTAACAGGTCGGTGCTGAACTGGCCGACCTTATATCCAACATAGATTGAGTTTCCCCCACCCCCGTAACGAGTCTGATGGTCGCGCTCCAGCTCGAGGGCGGGGTAGGGGAGGGGACGGGGGGAGGCTGGTGGGTGGGGGGGGAGCTGAGTCTACCCCACCCCACCATCTCCCCAAACATCTTCGTAGAAAATGGGAGTTGGCCATCCATCCCCTCTGACACCCCCACAATTCGGGTATTTTGGCTCCTGGAACAATTCTCCAAATCGTTCACTTTGTCCTTCAGCACTTTATTCAGATCGGCCATCAGAGACGTCTCCGCTTCCAGAGAGGAGATCTGGGGCGGGATTCTCTGACCCCCCGCCGGGTCGGAAAATCGCCGGGGAGCGGCGTAAATCCCGCCCCGCGGCTCCGACGGGGGCTGCCGAATTCTCCAGCGTTGGGTTTTTGGCGGGGGCGGGGATCGCGCTGCGCCGGTCGGGGACCGTTGGCAGTGGTGCCCCGCCGGCGATTCTCAGGTCCCCGATGGGCCGAGCGGCCGCACGTTTTTGGCCAGTCCCGCCGGCGTGGATTAGACCAGGTCCGTACCGGCGAGACCTTTCTCTGAGTGCGGCCTGAGGAGTCCTCGGGGGGCCGCGGGGGGATCCGGCCCTGGGGGGGAGGCCCCCTATAGTGGCCTGGCCCGCGATCGGGGCCCACTCTGCGGGCGGGCCTGTGCCGTGGGGGCACTCTTTCCCTCCGCGCCGGCCTCTGTAAAGTTCCACCATGGTCGGCGCGGAGAAGAAACCCCCTGTCCATGCGCAGGAATCACGCCAGTGGTTCTGGGAACACGCTGGCGCTCCTGCGCATGCGCCAACTCCTGCTGGCCGGAGGATTCCGCACCTTCCGGGCGGCCCACGCCGGAGTGGTTCACGCCGCTCTTTGGCTCCGGTACGGCCCGCCCGCCGGATACCGGAGAATCCCGGCCCTGGTCACCGAGCCTCGAGAGGGCCACCTCCGTGCCTCGCTCTGTGTCACCGTGCACCGTTACCGTTTCGATGGTCCTCTCCAGCGCCAAACAAATGGGAGCCAAGGCCTCTTCCATCGATTTGTGGAGGTTCCGCGACACAAGCCGCCAGTGTTTGTCACATTCCGCTGCCAAGGTGCGAGGAGGCATCTCGGCCGTTAGTGGAGGGGCCGGAGTCACAGAGGCTGCCTCCGCCATTTTCTCCACCGACGAGCCCCGAGAGGGTCCGATTCAGTCGATGAACTTCTACTTTCAGCCTTTTCCCCCCTGGGTTTTCTGGGCATTTCACCTGTGTAGGTTCCTTATTCCATCAAACAAGTGGGTTTTAAACAAAGATACCCCCTGAAACTAAGGGGAAAAAATAAAATAAATGGAGAGAAAACTTGTTGGAGCCGCCTCGCGCCTGCCTCAGAACCAGAGAATTCCTCAGTGCACAGGGGGCCATTCAGCCCATCGAGTTTGCAACCCTCTGAAAGGTCACTCTACTTAGGCCCATTCCCTGTGCCTATCCCTATCACCCCATAACCTCGCCTAACCGATACATCCCTGGACACTAAGGGACAATTTAGCATGGCCAATCCACTTAACCTGCCCGACTTTGAGCTGTGGGAGGAAACTGGAGCACCCGGAGGTAACCCACGCAGACACGGGGAGACATTGCAAACGCCGCACAGACAGTCACCCAAGGCTGGAATTGAACCCTTGGCGCTGGCGCTGTGAGGCAGCAGTGCTAACCACTGTGCCACCGTGGTGTCCCCTACATAACCTACATCTTCCCCCTACATAACGCCACCGGAAGTCAACCTGTCACAAAGCTGACCAAATCCAACAACCCGACACTTGTTTTCTCAGGAATCTAACTCTAGTAAAATAGGGACCTTTCCTGGGACACATTTACTGGGACGCAGAGCGACACAACTCGGTCAGTAAATTCACACTCCGATAGATGAGGGAGATCATTAATCTGATCATTGTGACTAAATAAATTGGAGTGGGAATTGTGCTGGACTTACAGCTGAGTGACTCGGTCTGAGTGCTGATAGCTGAGTGCAACCTATAAAGTGACACTTTTTAGATGTCTTCACTTCTCAGTATTTTGCTCAGAGAATCCAAGCCTACAAGCCCCGCACCAGAATAACAGGTTCCTCAAACCTCTCACCTGTTGGACAACAGCAAAATATCTGAATCAGCAGGCAAGGATTCTTCACCCTATTTGCATTTGCTGAGCTAATCTGGGTTGTAACCACCCCGAGAGCTGAATAAAAGAGGCAGAGCCACGGAGAGACAAACATCGATCACTCGGAGGAAACGAGAAGTCATGGAGACCCCGAAACTCACTGCCATCCTCATCGTGCTCGGAGGTAAGTGATCAACTGGAGACCTCAGGGATGTGCTGTAGGAGTGGGGGGAACAGCAAGTGAGGCAGCACCCAAAACTGGGGTAATTCAGAACAGAGAATTGTCAATGAGAAAGAAGTTAAAAGAAATGTGAATACCTGTCCTGGGAGTGTTTGATGGGGACAGTGTAGAGGGAGCTTCACTCTGTATCTAACCCCGTGCTGTACCTGTCCTGAGAGTGTTTGATGGGGACAGTGTAGAGGGTGCTTTACTCTGTATCTAACCCCGTGCTGTACCTGCCCTGGGAGTGTTTGATGGGGACAGTGTCGAGGGAGCTTTACTCTGTATCTAACCCCGTGCTGTACCTGTCCTGGGAGTGTTTGATGGGGATAGTTTTAGGGAGCTTTACTCTGTATCTAACCCCGTGCTGTACCTGCCCTGGGAGTGTTTGATGGGGACAGTGTCGAGGGAGCTTTACTCTGTATCTAACCCCGTGCTGTACCTGTCCTGGGAGTGTTTGATGGGGATAGTTTTAGGGAGCTTTACTCTTTATCTAACCCCGTGCTGTACCTGTCCTGGGAGTGTTTGATGGGGACAGTGTAGAGGGAGCTTTACTCTGTATCTAACCCCGTGCAGTACCTGTCCTGGGAGTGTTTGTTGGGGACAGTGTAGAGGGAGCTTTACTCTGTATCTAACCCTGTGCTGTACCTGTCCTGGGAGTGTTTGATGGGGACAGTGTAGAGGGACCTTTACTCTGTATCTAACTCCGTGCTGTACCTGGCCTGGGAGTGTTTGATGGGGACAGTGTAGAGGGAGCTTTACTCTGTATCTAACCCCGTGCTATACCTGTCCTGGGAGTGTTTGATGGGGACAGTGTAGAGGGAGCTTCACTCTGTATCTAACCCCGTGCTGTACCTGTCCTGGGAGTGTTTGATGGGGACAGTGTAGAGGGAGCTTTACTCTGTATCTAACCCCGTGCTGTACCTGTCCTGGGAGTGTTTGATGGGGACAGTGTAGAGGGAGCTTCACTCTGTATCTAACCCCGTGCTGTACCTGTCCTGAGAGTGTTTGATGGGGACAGTGTAGAGGGTGCTTTACTCTGTATCTAACCCCGTGCTGTACATTCCCTGGGAGTGTTTGATGGGGACAGTGTAGAGGGAGCTTTACTCTGTATCTAACCCCGTGCTGTACCTGTCCTGGGAGTGTTTGATGGGGATAGTTTTAGGGAGCTTTACTCTGTATCTAACCCCGTGCAGTACCTGTCCTGGGAGTGTTTGATGGGGACAGTGTAGAGGGAGCTTTACTTTGTATCTAACCCCGTGCTGTACCTGTCCTGGGAGTGTTTGTTGGGGACAGTGTAGAGGGAGCTTTACTCTGTATCTAAACCCGTGCTGTACCTGTCCTGGGAGTGTTTGATGGGGACAGTGTAGAGGGAGCTTTACTCTGTATCTAACCCCGTGCTGTACCTGTCCTGGGAGTGTTTGATGGGGACAGTGTAGAGGGAGCTTTACTCTGTATCTAACCCCGTGCTGTACCTGTCCTGGGAGTGTTTGATGGGGACAGTGTAGAGGGAGCTTTACTCTGTATCTAACCCCGTGCTGTACCTGTCCTGGGAGTGTTTGATGGGAACAGTGTAGAGGGAGCTTTACTCTGTATCTAACCCCGTGCTGTACCTGTCCTGGGAGTGTTTGATGGGGAAAGTGTAGAGGGAGCTTTACTCTGTATCTAACCCCGTGCTGTACCTGCCCTGGGAGTGTTTGATGGGGACAGTGTAGAGGAAGCTTTACTCTGTATCTAACCCCGTGCTGTACCTGTCCTGGGAGTGTTTGATGGCGACAGTGTAGAGGGAGCTTTACTCTGTATCTAACCCCGTGCTGTACCTGTCCTGGGAGTGTTTGATGGGGACAGTGTAGAGGGACCTTTACTCTGTATCTAACTCCGTGCTGTACCTGGCCTGGGAGTGTTTGATGGGGACAGTGTAGAGGGAGCTTTACTCTGTATCTAACCCCGTGCTATACCTGTCCTGGGAGTGTTTGATGGGGACAGTGTAGAGGGAGCTTCACTCTGTATCTAACCCCGTGCTGTACCTGTCCTGGGAGTGTTTGATGGGGACAGTGTAGAGGGAGCTTTACTCTGTATCTAACCCCGTGCTGTACCTGTCCTGGGAGTGTTTGATGGGGACAGTGTAGAGGGAGCTTCACTCTGTATCTAACCCCGTGCTGTACCTGTCCTGAGAGTGTTTGATGGGGACAGTGTAGAGGGTGCTTTACTCTGTATCTAACCCCGTGCTGTACATTCCCTGGGAGTGTTTGATGGGGACAGTGTAGAGGGAGCTTTACTCTGTATCTAACCCCGTGCTGTACCTGTCCTGGGAGTGTTTGATGGGGATAGTTTTAGGGAGCTTTACTCTGTATCTAACCCCGTGCAGTACCTGTCCTGGGAGTGTTTGATGGGGACAGTGTAGAGGGAGCTTTACTTTGTATCTAACCCCGTGCTGTACCTGTCCTGGGAGTGTTTGTTGGGGACAGTGTAGAGGGAGCTTTACTCTGTATCTAAACCCGTGCTGTACCTGTCCTGGGAGTGTTTGATGGGGACAGTGTAGAGGGAGCTTTACTCTGTATCTAACCCCGTGCTGTACCTGTCCTGGGAGTGTTTGATGGGGACAGTGTAGAGGGAGCTTTACTCTGTATCTAACCCCGTGCTGTACCTGTCCTGGGAGTGTTTGATGGGGACAGTGTAGAGGGAGCTTTACTCTGTATCTAACCCCGTGCTGTACCTGTCCTGGGAGTGTTTGATGGGAACAGTGTAGAGGGAGCTTTACTCTGTATCTAACCCCGTGCTGTACCTGTCCTGGGAGTGTTTGATGGGGAAAGTGTAGAGGGAGCTTTACTCTGTATCTAACCCCGTGCTGTACCTGCCCTGGGAGTGTTTGATGGGGACAGTGTAGAGGAAGCTTTACTCTGTATCTAACCCCGTGCTGTACCTGTCCTGGGAGTGTTTGATGGCGACAGTGTAGAGGGAGCTTTACTCTGTATCTAACCCCGTGCTGTACCTGTCCTGGGAGTGTTTGATGGGGACAGTGTAGAGGGAGCTTTACTCTGTATCTAACCCCGTGCTGTACCTGCCCTGGGAGTGTTTGATGGGGACAGTGTAGAGGGAGCTTTACTCTGTATCTAACCCCGTGCTGTACCTGTCCTGGGAGTGTTTGATGGGGATAGTTTTAGGGAGCTTTACTCTGTATCTAACCCCGTGCAGTACCTGTACTGGGAGTGTTTGATGGGGACAGTGTAGAGGGAGCTTTACTTTGTATCTAACCCCGTGCTGTACCTGTCCTGGGAGTGTTTGTTGGGGACAGTGTAGAGACAGCTGTACTCTGTATCTAACCCCGTGCTGTACCTGTCCTGGGAGTGTTTGATGGGGACAGTGTAGAGGGAGCTTTACTCTGTATCTAACCCCGTGCTGTACCTGTCCTGGGAGTGTTTGATGGGGACAGTGTAGAGGGAGCTTTACTCTGTATCTAACCCCGTGCTGTACCTGTCCTGGGAGTGTTTGATGGGGACAGTGTAGAGGGAGCTTTACTCTGTATCTAACCCCGTGCTGTACCTGTCCTGGGAGTGTTTGATGGGAACAGTGTAGAGGGAGCTTTACTCTGTATCTAACCCCGTGCTGTATCTGTCCTGGGAGTGTTTGATGGGGAAAGTGTAGAGGGAGCTTTACTCTGTATCTAACCCCGTGCTGTACCTGCCCTGGGAGTGTTTGATGGGGACAGTGTAGAGGAAGCTTTACTCTGTATCTAACCCCGTGCTGTACCTGTCCTGGGAGTGTTTGATGGGGACAGTGTAGAGGGAGCTTTACTCTGTATCTAACCCCGTGCTGTACCTGTCCTGGGAGTGTTTGATGGGGACAGTGTAGAGGGAGCTTTACTCTGT
Source organism: Scyliorhinus torazame (assembly GCF_047496885.1). Classification (NCBI taxonomy): domain Eukaryota; kingdom Metazoa; phylum Chordata; class Chondrichthyes; order Carcharhiniformes; family Scyliorhinidae; genus Scyliorhinus; species Scyliorhinus torazame. The sequence goes on from NC_092731.1 coordinate 38,892,214, forward strand.
ATCTAACCCCGTGCTGTACCTGTCCTGGGAGTGTTTGATGGGGACAGTGTAGAGGGAGCTTTACTCTGTATCTAACCCCGTGCTGTACCTGTCCTGGGAGTGTTTGATGGGAACAGTGTAGAGGGAGCTTTACTCTGTATCTAACCCCGTGCTGTATCTGTCCTGGGAGTGTTTGATGGGGAAAGTGTAGAGGGAGCTTTACTCTGTATCTAACCCCGTGCTGTACCTGCCCTGGGAGTGTTTGATGGGGACAGTGTAGAGGAAGCTTTACTCTGTATCTAACCCCGTGCTGTACCTGTCCTGGGAGTGTTTGATGGGGACAGTGTAGAGGGAGCTTTACTCTGTATCTAACCCCGTGCTGTACCTGTCCTGGGAGTGTTTGATGGGGACAGTGTAGAGGGAGCTTTACTCTGTATCTAACCCCGTGCTGTACCTGTCCTGGGAGTGTTTGATGGGGACAGTGTAGAGGGAGCTTTACTCTGTATCTAACACCGTGCTGTACCTGTCCTGGGAGTGTTTGATGGGGACAGTGTAGAGGGAGCTTTACTCTGTATCTAACCCCGTGCTGTACCTGTCCTGGGAGTGTTTGATGGGGACAGTGTAGAGGGAGCTTTACTCTGTATCTAACCCCGTGCTGTACCTGTCCTGGGAGTGTTTGATGGGAACAGTGTAGAGGGAGCTTTACTCTGTATCTAACCCCGTGCTGTATCTGCCCTGGGAGTGTTTGATGGGGAAAGTGTAGAGGGAGCTTTACTCTGTATCTAACCCCGTGCTGTACCTGCCCTGGGAGTGTTTGATGGGGACAGTGTAGAGGAAGCTTTACTCTGTATCTAACCCCGTGCTGTACCTGTCCTGGGAGTGTTTGATGGGGACAGTGTAGAGGGAGCTTTACTCTGTATCTAACCCCGTGCTGTACCTGTCCTGGGAGTGTTTGATGGGGACAGTGTAGAGGGAGCTTTACTCTGTATCTAACCCCGTGCTGTACCTGCCCTGGGAGTGTTTGATGGGGACAGTGTAGAGGGAGCTTTACTCTGTATCTAACCCCGTGCTGTACCTGTCCTGGGAGTGTTTGATGGGGATAGTTTTAGGGAGCTTTACTCTGTATCTAAACCCGTGCTGTCCCTGTCCTGGGGGTGTTGATGGGGACAGCGTAGAGGGATATTTACTCTGTATGTAACCCCGTGCTGTACCTGTCCTGGGAGTGTTTGATGGGGAAAGTGTAGAGGGAGCTTTACTCTGTATCTAACCCCGTGCTGTACCTGCCCTGGGAGTGTTTGATGGGGACAGTGTAGAGGAAGCTTTACTCTGTATCTAACCCCGTGCTGTACCTGTCCTGGGAGTGTTTGATGGGGACAGTGTAGAGGGAGCTTTACTCTGTATCTAACCCCGTGCTGTACCTGTCCTGGGAGTGTTTAATGGGGACAGTGTAGAGGGAGCTTTACTCTGTATCTAACCCCGTGCTGTACCTGTCCTGGGAGTGTTTGATGGGGACAGTGTAGAGGGAGCTTTACTCTGTATCTAACCCCGTGCTGTACCTGTCCTGGGAGTGTTTGATGGGGATAGTTTTAGGGAGCTTTACTCTGTATCTAAACCCGTGCTGTCCCTGTCCTGGGGGTGTTGATGGGGACAGCGTAGAGGGATATTTACTCTGTATCTAACCCCGTGCTGTCCTTATCCTGGGAGTGTTTGGTGGGGACAGTGTAGAGGGAGCTTTACTCTGTATCTGACCCCGTGCTGTACCTGTCGTGGGAATGTTTGATGGTCAGATAGTGAAACTCACTACCCCAGGGAATGTTTGATGTGAATATTATTGACGGCTTTGAGGGGAAGCTCAGTAAGTACATGAGGGCAAAAGGAATGGAAAGTTACGCTGCAAGTGTGAGAGGAAGAGGGATGGGAGGAGCCTGGTGTGGAACAGATCCGGACAGGCAGCGAGATGGGTGACCACCAGAAGGGGCAGGCAGTTAGTGCAGGAATCCCCTGTGGTTATCCCCCTCTCGAACAGGTATACTGCTTAGGATACTGTTGGGGGGAAAAGCCTATCAGGGGAAAACAGCAGCAGCCAGAGCAGTGGCATCACGGCTGGCACTGATGTTCAGCAGGGAGGGTCAAAGCGCAGAAGAGCAATAGTCATAGGGGACTCGATAGTCAGGGGCACAGATAGGTGCTTCTGTGGACGTGAAAGAGACTCTAGGATGGAATGTTGCCCACCTGGTGCCAGGGTCCAGGATGTCTCAGAATGGGTAGCGGGCATCCTGAAAGGGGAGGGCAAAGAGATAGAGGTTGCGGTACATATTGGTACTAACGACATAGGCAGAAAAGGGGATGAGGTCCTGCAGCAGGGGTTCAGGGAGCTGGGCAGAAAGTTAAAAGACAGGACCTCTAGGGTTGTAATCTTGGGATTACTCCCTGTACCACGTGCCAGTGAGGCTAGAAATAGGAAGATAGAGCAGCTAAACAAGTGGCTAAACAGCTGGTGTAGGAGGGAGGGTTTCCGTTATCTGGACCACTGGGAGCTCTTCTGGGGCAGGTGTGACCTGTATAAGAAGGACGGGTTGCATCTAAACTGGAGAGGCATACATATCCTGGCCGCAAGGTTTGCTAGTGTCACACCGGAGGGTTTAAACTAGTATGGCAGGCGGGTGGGTATCGGAGCAATAGATCAGAAGGTTCAAACATTGAAGGAGAACTAGGGAATAGGGCCAGTTTGGCTCTGAGGAAGAGCAGACAGGGAGATGTTGCTGAAAACAGTGGGACTGGTGGCCTGAAGGACATATGTTTTAATGCAATAAGTATGAATTTAGAGCTTGGATTAGTACATGGAACTATGATGTTGTTGCCATTGCAGAGACCTGGTTGAGGGAAGGACAGGATTGGCAGCTAAAGGTTCCAGGATTTAGATGTTTCAGGTGGGCTAGAGGGGGATGTAACAGGGGTGGAGGGGTTCCGCTACTTGTCATGTGAGAGTACCTTTAAGAAATGGGTGTTTATAAATGTGTGTGTATAAAAATATCTATCGTGAGAGTACATTTAAGAAATGGGTGTTTACTACTGCAGTGATGTCAGAGTGTGGGTGGAGCTGGGCTGTCTGTCAGCTTTTTACTTTTGTTTTTGAGCAGACTGCAGGGAGTGTTTTAGTTTCGTTTTCAGTGTTGGAGCTGAAGCCAGACAGGGCAGGTGTACTGCTGTTCTCTCTGCCATCAAAAGTCTATCTCTTGATCATTTGGTGAATTCAGAATTATAAATGTTTTCAGTAGTGACTTTAACCTGATGTGCTTCTGATAAAGGTTTTGTTTTTAAGTCGTATGGATGTTAAAAAGGAAAGCTTAAAGGTTTACTTAGTGTTGTAGGCTTTGGCAGTTGTATTTGAATTAATGGTTGAATTAATATCCAGCAGAGGGCAGTAGAGCGGAGTTGCTGATTGGCTGTTGCGGGGGAAATTTGCATATGTCCGTGTGCTCACCCTAACTTGAAGGTGTGCCTGAGCAAGAGACCCTAGCTGTTCAAGTGAAGACAAGCATCCAGCAGAGGGCAGTGGGGTGGAGCTGCTGATTGGCTGTTGCAGGAGAAATTTGCATATGTCCGTGTGCTCACCCTAACTTGACGTGTACCTGGGCATCAGACCCGAGCTGTTCAGGTGAAGACAAGCATCCAGAAGAGGGCAGTAGAGTGGAGCTGCTGATTGGCTGTTGTAGGGGAAATTTGCATATATCCAAACTTGAAGGTGGTTTGTGGAGGAGCTGTTGTCAAGTGACACTTAAACGCAAAACTTCTTCAGTGTATCCCTCCCTTCCCCCTCCTCTAACCAAAAATAAAACAACCGCCGTAATGATCAAGAAGAAATCTCGAGGGCAGGTAGAGCACAGGGCTAAATTGTTGGCTTTGAAAGCAGACCGAGGCAGGCCAGCAGCATGGTTCGATTTCCATAACAGCCTCCCTGAACAGGTGCCGGAATGTGACGACTAGGGGCTTTTCACAGTAACTTCATTTGAAGCCTACTTGTGACAATAAGCGATTTTCATTTCATTTCATTAGAAGTAAAAATAAGTTGAACCGTGACGTTACAGCCTGCAGGTAAGGGATTGGCTGGTGACTGGTAAGTATTTTTTCTTTTATTTTCCCTCAGGTGTTATCGTGCGGGGCGTAGAGGTTGCTGAGTGAGTGCTTGCTGAGAAGGGGAGTAAATAACAGGTAAGCTCTTTCTTTTTATTTTTTTTTATCCAGAGGGGACGGCAGGGAAGGCAGTGCAATGTTCCTCCTGCAGAATGTTTGAGGTGAGGGACACCGTCAGTGTCCCTGCTGTTTTCATCTGTGGGAAGTGCACCCATCTCCAGCTCCTCAGAAACCGCGTTAGGGAACTGGAGCTGGAGTTGGATGAACTTCGGATCATTCGGGAGGCAGAGTTAGTCATAGATAGAAGCTTCAGGGATGTAGTTACTCCGAAGAATAAAGATAGATGGGTGATGGTGAGAGGGGCTGGGAGGAAGCAGTCAGTACAGGGATCCCCTGTGGCCGTTCCCCTTAGTAACAAGTATACCGCTTTGGATACTGTTGCGGGGGGGGGGAACTTACCAGGGTTAAGCCATGGGGTACAGGTCTCTGGCACAGAGTCTGTCCCTGTTGCTCAGAAGGGAAGGGGGGCGAGGAGTAGAGAATTAGTCATTGGAGACTCCATAGTTAGGGGGATAGATAGGAGATTTTGTGGGAACGAGAGAGACTCGCGGTTGGTGTGTTGCCTCCCAGGTGCCAGGGTGCGTGATGTATCGGATCGTGTTTTCGGGATCCTTAAGGGCGAGGGGGAGCAGCCCCAAGTCGTGGTCCACATAGGTACCAACGACATAGGTAGGAAAAGGGATAGAGATGTAAGGCAGGAATTCAGGGAGCTAGGGTGAAAACTTAGACGATGAACAACAGAGTTATTATCTCTGGGTTGTTACCCATGCCACGCGATAGCGAGATGGGGAATAGGGAGAGAGAGGAGTTGAACACGTGGCTACAGGGATGGTGCAGGAGGGAGGGTTTCAGATTTCTGGATAATTGGGGCTCATTCTGGGGTCAGTGAGACCTCTACAAACGGGATGGTCTACACCTGGACTAGAGGGGTACCAATATCCTGGGGGGGAAATTTGCTAATGCTCTTCGGGAGGGTTTAAACTAGTTCAGCAGGGGCTTGGGAACCTGAATTGTTGCTCCAGTATACAGGAGGTTGAGAGTAGTGAGGTCATGAGTAAGGTTACAAAGTTGCAGGAGTGTACCGGCAGGCAGGAAGGTGGTTTAAAGTGTGTCTTCTTCAATGCCAGGAGCATCCGGAATAAGGTGAGTGAACTTGCGACATGGGTTGGTACCTGGGACTTCGATGTCGTGGCCATTTCGGAGACATGGATAGAGCAGGGACAGGAATGGCTGTTGCAGGTGCCGGGGTTTAGATATTTCAGTAAGCTCAGGGAAGGTGGTAAAAGACGGGGAGGGGTGGCATTGTTAGTCAAGGACAGTATTACGGTGGCAGAAAGGACGTTTGATGAGGACTCGTCTACTGAGGTAGTATGGGCTGAGGTTAGAAACAGGAAAGGGGTTTTCTATAGACCTCCGAAAAGTTCCAGAGATGTAGAGGAAAGGATTGCAAAGATGATACTGGATAGGAGCGAAAGCAACATGGTAGTTGTTATGGGGGACTTTAACTTCCCAACTATTGACTGGAAACGCTATAGTTCGAATACTTTAGATGGGTCCGTTTTTGTCCAATGTGTGCAGGAGGGTTTCCTGACACAGTATGTAGATAGGCCAATGAGAGGCAAGGCCATATTGGATTTGGTACTGGGTAATGAACCAGGACAGGTGTTAGATTTGGAGGTAGGTGAGCACTTTGGTGATAGTGACCACAATTTGATTATGTTTACTTTAGTGATGGAAAGGGGTAGGTATATACCGCAGGGCAAGAGTTATATCTTGGGGAAAGGCAATTATGATGCGATGAGGCAAGACTTAGGCTGCATCAGATGGAGAGGAAAACTGCAGGGGATGGGCACAATGGAAATGTAGAGCTTGTTCAAGGAACAGCTACTGCGTGTCCTTGACAAGTAACATGTCAGGCAGGGAGGAAGTGGTCGAGCAAGGGAACCGTGGTTTACTAAAGCAGTCAAAACACTTGTCAAGAGGACGAAGGAGGCTTATGTAAAGATGAGACATGAAGGTTCAGTTAGGGCGCTCAAGAGTTACAAGTTAGCTAGGGAGGACCTAAAGAGAGAGCTAAGAAGAGCCAGGAGGGGACATGAGAAGTCTTTGGCAGGTAGGATCAAGGATAACCCTAAAGCTTTCTATAGATATGTCAGGAATAAACGAATGACGAGGGAAAGAGTAGGGCCAGTCAAGGACAGTAGTGGGAAGTTGTGCTTGGAGTCCGAGGAGATAGGAGACGTGCTAAATGAATATTTTTCATCAGTATTCACACAGGAAAAAGACAATGTTGTCGAGGAGACTACTGAGATTCAGACTACTAGACTAGAATGAAAAATGAAAATCGCTTATTGTCACAAGTCGGCTTCAAATGAAGTTACTGTGAAAAGCCCCTCGTCGCCACATTCCAGCGCCTGTTCGTGGAGGCTGTTACGTTCATAAGGAGGAGGTGTTAGCAATTCTGGAAAGTGTAAAAATAGATAAATCCCCTGAGCCAGATGGGATTTATCCTAGGATTCTCTGGGAAACTAGGGAGGAGATTGCTGAGCCTTTGTCTTTGATCTTAAAATCATTTTTGTCTCCAGGAATAATGCCAGAAGACTGGAGGATAGCAAATGTAGTCCCCGTGTTCAAGAAGGGGAGTAGAGACAACCCGGTAACTATAGACCAGTGAGCCTTACTTCTGTCGTGGGCAACATCTTGGAAAGGTTTATCAGAGATAGGATGTAGAATCATCTGGAAAGGAATAATTTGATTAGAGATAGTCAACACGGTTTTGTGAAGGGTAGGTCATGCATCACAAACCTTATTGAGTTCTTTGAGAAGGTGACCAAACAGGTGGATGAGGGTAAAGCAGTTGATGTGGTGTAAATGGATTTCAGAAAAGCGTTTGATAAGGTTCCCCACGGTAGGCTACTGCAGAAAATACAGAGGCATGGGATTCAGGGTGATTTAGCAGTTTGGATCAGAAATTGGCTAGCTGGAAGAAGACAAAGTGTGGTGGTTGATGGAAAATGTTCAGACTGGAGTCCAGTTACCATTGGTGTACCACAAGGATCTGTTTTGGGGCCACTGCTGTTTGTCATTTTTATAAATGACCTGGAGGAGGGCGTAGAAGGATGGGTGAGTAAATTTGCAGATGACACTAAAGTCGGTGGAGTTGTGGACAGTGCGGAAGGATGTACAAGTTACAGAGGGACATAGATAAGCTGCAGCGCTGGGCTGAGAGGTGGTAAATGGAGTTTAATGCAGAAAAGTGTGAGGTGATTCATTTTGGAAGGAATAACAGGAAGACAGAGTACTGGGCTAATGGTAAGATTCTTGGCAGTGTGGATGAGCAGAGAGATCTCGGTGTCCATGTATATAGATACCTGAAAGTTGCCACCCAGGTTGAGAGGGTTGTTAAGAAGGCGTACGGTGTGTTAGCTTTTATTGGTAGAGGGATTGAGTTTCGGAGCCATGAGGTCATGTTGCAGCTATACAACACTCTGGTGCGGCCGAATTTGGAGTCTTGCGTGCAATTCTGGTCGCCGAATTATAGGAAGGATGTGGAAGCATCGGAAAGGGTGCAGAGGAGATTTACCAGAATGTTGCCTGGTATGGAGGGAAGATCTTATGAGGAAAGTCTGAGGGACTTGAGGCTGTTTTCGTTAGAGAGAAGAATGTTAAGAGGTGACTTAATTGAGGCATACAAGATGATCAGAGGATTGGATAGGGTGGACAGTGAGAGCCTTTTTCCTCTCCATGGTGATGTCTAGCACGAGGGGACATAGCTTTAAGTTGAGGGGGAGATAGATATAGGACAGATGTCAGAGGTAGGTTCTTTACTCAGAGAGTAGTAAGGGCGTGGAATGCCCTGCCTTTAACAGAAGTGGACTTGCCAACACTAAGGGCATTCAAATGGTCATTGGATAGACATATGGACGATAAGGGAATAATGTAGATGGGCTATAGAGTGGTTTCACAGGTCGGCGCAACATTGAGGGTCGAAGCGCCTGTCCTGCGCTGTAATGTTCTATGTTCTGTGTTGCTCAGATGTTCACTGTATGTTTTAAAAGGTTTAACTTGAGTTCATAGAATAAACATTGTTTTGCTTTAAGAAATACTTTTCCATTTAGAACATAGAACATAGAACGATACAGTGCAGTCCAGGCCCTTTGGCCCACGATGTTGCACCGACATGGGAAGTCAAAAAACAAAAGCCATCTAACCTACACTATGCCATTAGCATCCATATGCTTATCCAATAAACTTTTAAATGCCCTCAATGTTGGTGAGTTCACTACTGTTGCAGGTAGGGCATTCCACGGCCTCACCACTCTTTGCGTAAAGAATCTACATCTGACCTCTGTCCTATATCTATTACCCCTCAGTTTAAAGCTATGTCCCCTCGTGCTAGCCATTTCCATCCGCGGGAGAAGGCTCTCACTGTCCACCCTATCTAACCCACTGATCATTTTGTATGCCTCCATTAAGTCTCCTCTTAACCTTCTTCTCTCTAACGAAAACAACCTCAAGTCCATCAGCCTTTCCTCATAAGATTTTCCCTCCATACCAGGCAACATCCTGGTAAATCTCCTCTGCATCCATTCCAAAGCTTCCACGTCCTTCCTATAATGAGGTGACCAGAACTGCACGCAATACTCCAAATGCGGCCGTACCAGAGTTTTGTACAGCTGCAACATGACCTCATGACTCTGGAACTCAATCCCGCTACCAATAAAGGCCAACACACCATAGGCCTTCTTCACAACCCTATCAACCTGGGTGGCAACTTTCAGGGATCTATGTATCCCTCTGCTCATCCACACTTCCAAGAATTTTACCATTAGCCAAATATTCCGCATTCCTGTTATTCCTTCCAAAGTGAATCACCTCACACTTCTCTACATTAAACTCCATTTGCCACCTCTCAGCCCAGCTCTGCAGCTTATCTATGTCCCTCTGTAACCTGCAACATCCTTCCGCACTGTCGACAACACCACCAACTTTAGTGTCGTCTGCAAATTTACTCACCCACCCTTCTGCACCCTCCTCTAGGTCATTTATAAAAATGACAAACAGCAACGGCCCCAGAACAGATCCTTGTGGTACACCACTTGTAACTGAACTCCATTCTGAACATTTCCCATCAACCACCACCCTCTGTCTTCTTTCAGCTAGCCAATTTCTGATCCACATCTCTAAATCACCCTCAATCCCCAGCCTCCGTATTTTATGCAATAGCCTACCATGGGGAACCTTATCAAACGCTTTACTGAAATCCATATACACCACATCAACTGCTCTACCTCGTCTACCTGTTCAGTCACCTTCTCAAAGAACTCGATAAGGTTTGTGAGGCATGACCTACCCTTCACAAAGCCATGCTGACTATCTCTAATCATATTATTCCTATCTAGATGATTATAAATCTTGTCTCTTATAATCCCCTCCAAGACTTTACCCACAACAGACGCGAGGCTCACCGGTCTATAGTTGCCTGGGTTGTCTCTACTCCCCTTCTTGAACAAAGGGACCACATTTGCTATCCTCCAGTCCTCTGGCACTATTCCTGTAGCCAATGATGACATAAAACTCAAAGCCAAAGGCTCAGCAATCTCTTCCCTGGCTTCCCAGAGAATCCTAGGATAAATCCCATCAGGCCCCGGGGACTTATCTATTTTCAGCCTGTCCAGAATTGCCAACACCTCTTCCCTACGTACCTCAATGCCATCTATTCTAATAGCCTGGGTATCAGCATTCTCCTCCACAACATTCTCTTTATCCTGAGTGAATACTGACGAAAAATATTCATTTAGTATCTCGCCTATCTCTTCAGACTCCACACACAACTTCCCATCCCTGTCCTTGACTGGCCCTACTCTTACCCGAGTCATTCTTTTATTCCTGACATACCTATAGAAAGCTTTTGGGTTTTCCTTGATCTTACCTGCCAAATACTTCTCATGTCCCCTCCTTGCTCGTCTTAGCTCTCTCTTTAGATCCTTCCTCGCTACCTTGTAACTATCCATCGTCCCAACTGAAACTTCACACCTCAACTTCACATCGGCCTCCTTCTTCCTCTAAACAAGAGATTCCACTTCTTTGGTAAACCACGGTTCCAACAAAACAAAGAACAAAGAAATGTACAGCACAGGAACAGGCCCTTCGGCCCTCCAAGCCCGTGCCGACCATACTGCCCGACTAAACTACAATCTTCTACACTTCCTGGGTCCGTATCCTTCTATTCCCATCCTATTCATATATTTGTCAAGATGCCCCTTAAATGTCCCTATCGTCCCTGCCTCCACTACCTCCTCCGGTAGTGAGTTCCAGGCACCCACTACCCTCTGCGTAAAAAACTTGCCTCGTACATCTACTCTAAACTTTGCCCCTCTCACCTTAAACCTATGCCCCCTAGTAATTGACCCCTCTACCCTGGGGAAAAGCCTCTGACTATCCACTCTGTCTATGCCCCTCATAATTTTGTATACCTCTATCAGGTCGCCCCTCAACCTCCTTCGTTCCAGTGAGAACAAACCGAGTTTATTCAATCGCTCCTCATAGCTTATGCCCTCCATACCAGGCAACATTCTGGTAAATCTCTTCTGCACCCTCTCTAAAGCCTCCACATCCTTCTGGTAGTGTGGCGACCAGAATTGAACACTATACTCCAAGTGTGGCCTAACTAAGGTTCTATACAGCTGCAACATGACTTGCCAATTCTTATACTCAATGCCCCGGCCAATGAAGGCAAGCATGCCGTATGCCTTCTTGACTACCTTCTCCACCTGTGTAGCCCCTTTCAGTGATCTGTGGACCTGTACTCCTAGATCTCTTTGACTTTCAATACTCTTGAGGGTTCTACCATTCACTGTATATTCCCTACCTGCATTAGCCCTTCCAAAATGCATTACCTCACATTTGTCCAGGTTAAACTCCGTCTGCCATCTCTCCGCCCAAGTCTCCAGACAATCTAAATCCTGCTGTATCCTCAGACAGTCCTCATCGCTATCCGCAATTCCACCAACCTTTGTGTCGTCTGCAAACTTACGAATCAGACCAGTTACATTTTCCTCCAAATCATTTATATATACTACAAAGAGCAAAGGTCCCAGCACTGATCCCTGTGGAACACCACTGGTCACAGCCCTCCAATTAGAAAAGCATCCCTCCATTGCTACCCTCTGCCTTCTATGGCCTAGCCAGTTCTGTATCCACCTTGCCAGTTCACCCCTGATCCCGTGTGACTTCACCTTTTGTACTAGTCTACCATGAGGGACCTTGTCAAAGGCCTTACTGAAGTCCATATAGACAACATCTACTGCCCTACCTGCATCAATCATCTTAGTGACCTCCTCGAAAAACTTGATCAAGTTAGTGAGACACGACCTCCCCTTCACAAAACCGTGCTGCCTCTCACTAATACGTCCATTTGCTTCCAAATGGGAGTAGATCCTGTCTCGAAGAATTCTCTCCAGTAATTTCCCTACCACTGAAGTAAGGCTCACCGGCCTGTAGTTCCCGGGATTATCCCTGCCACCCTTCTTAAACAGAGGAACAACATTGGCTATTCTCCAGTCCTCCGGGACATCCCCTGAAGACAGCGAGGATCCAAAGATTTCTGTCAAGGCCTCAGCAATTTCCTCTCCAGCCTCCTTCAGTATTCTGGGGTAGATCCCATCCGGCACTGGGGACTTATCTACCTTAATATTTTTTAAGACACCCAACACCTCGTCTTTTTGGATCACAATGTGACCCAGGCTATCTACACCCCCTTCTCCAGACTCAACATCTACCAATTCCTTCTCTTTGGTGAATACTGATGCAAAGTATTCATTTAGTACCTCGCCCATTTCCTCTGGCTCCACACATAGATTCCCTTGCCTATCCTTCAGTGGGCCAACCCTTTCCCTGGCTACCCTCTTGCTTTTTATGTAAGTGTAAAAAGCCTTGGGATTTTCCTTAACCCTATTTGCCAATGACTTTTCATGACCCCTTCTAGCCCTCCTGACTCCCTGCTTAAGTTCCTTCCTACTTTCCTTATATGCCACACAGGCTTCGTCTGTTCCCAGCCTTTTAGCCCTGACAAATGCCTCCTTTTTCTTTTTGACGAGGCCTACAATATCATTCGTCATCCAAGGTTCCCGAAAATTGCCGTATTTGTCTTTCTTCCTCACAGGAACATGCCTGTCCTGTATTCCTATCAACTGACACTTGAAAGCCTCCCACATGTCAGATGTTGATTTGCCCTCAAACATCCGCCCCCAATGTATGCTCTTCAGTTCCCGCCTAATATTGTTATAATTAGCCTTCCCCCAATTTAGCACATTCATCCTCGGACCACTCTTATCCTTGTCCACCAGTACTTTAAAACTTACTGAATTGTGGTCACTGTTACCGAAATGCTCCCCTACTGAAACATCTACCACCTGGCCGGGCTCATTCCCCAATACCAGGTCCAGTACCGCCTCTTCCCTAGTTGGACTGTTTACATATTGTTTTAAGAAGCCCTCCTGGATGCTCCTTACAAACTCTGCCCCGTCTAAGCCCCTGGCACTAAGTGAGTCCCAGTCAATATTGGGGAAGTTGAAGTCTCCCATCACCACAACCCTGTTGTTTTTACTCTTTTCCAAAATCTGTCTACCTATCTGCTCCTCTATCTCCCGCTGGCTGTTGGGAGGCCTGTAGTATACCCCCAACATTGTGACTGCACCCTTCTTATTCCTGATCTCTACCCATATAGCCTCACTGCCCTCTGAGGTGTTCCCTCGCTCGATGCCTTCCTCCCTGCCTGACCGGCCTAATTCTCCAACCTACCCCACCCAAGTCATGTCTAATGGCATCATAATTGCCCTTCCCCCAGCTATAACACTTGCCCTGCGGGGTATACTTATCCCTTTCCATCACTAACGTAAACGTCACCGAATTGTGGTCACTGTCCCCAAAGTGCTCACCTACCTCCAAATCTAACACCTGGCCTGGTTCATTAGCCAAAATCAAATCCAATGTGGCCTCGCCTCTTGTTGGCCTGTCAACATATTGTGTCAGGAAACCCTCCTGCACACATTGTACAAAAAACGACCCATCTAATGTACTCGAACTATATCTTTTCCAGTCAATATTTGGAAAGTTAAAGTCTCCCATAATAACTACCCTGTTACTTTCGCTCTTATCCAGAATCATCTTCGCCATCCTTTCATCTACATCCCTAGATCTATTAGGAGGCCGATAGAAAACTCCCAGAAGGGTGACCTCTCTATTCCTGTTTCTAACCTCAGCCCATACGACCTCGGAAGAAGAGTCCCCATCTAGCATCATCTCCGCCACCGTAATACTGTTCTTGACTAGCAGCGCCACACCTCCCCCTCTTTTGCCTCCTTCTCTGAGCTTACTAAAACACCTAAACCCCGGAACCTGCAACAACCATTCCTGTCCCTGCTCTACCCATGTCTCCGAAATGGCCACAACATCGAAGTCCCAGGTACCAACCCATGCTGCCAGTTCCCCTACCTTATTTCGTATACTCCTGGCATTGAAGTAGACACACTTCAAACCACCTACCTGAACACTGGCCCCCTCCTGCGAAGTCAAATCTGTGCTCCTGACCTCTATACTCTCAATCTCCCGTACCCTAAAACTACAATCCAGGTTCCCATGCCCCTGCTGCATTAGTTTAAACCCCCCCAAAGAGCACTAACAAATCTCCCCCCCAGGATATTTGTGCCCCTCAGGTTCAGATGTAGACCATCCTGTCTGTAGAGGTCCCACCTTCCCCAGAAAGAGCCCCAGTTATCCAGAAATCTGAATCTCTCCCGCCTGCACCATCCCTGTAGCCACCTGTTTAATTGCTCTCTCTCCCTATTCCTCATCTCACTATCACGTGGCACTGGCAACAACCCAGAGATCACAACTCTGTTTGTTCTCGTTCTGAGCTTCCATCCTAGCTCCCTGAAAGCCTGCCTGACATCCTTGTCCCCTTTCCTACCTATGTCGTTAGTGCCAATGTGGACCACGACTTGGGGCTGCTCCCCCTCCCCCTTAAGGACCCGGAAAACACGATCCGAGACATCACGTACCCTTGCACCTGGGAGGCAACATACCAAACGTGAGTCTCTCTCGCTCCCACAAAATCTCCTATCTGTGCCTCTGACTATCGAGTCCCCAATTACTAATGCTCTGCTCCTCTCCCCCCTTTCCTTCTGAGCAACAGGGACAGACTCCGTGCCAGAGGCCCGTACCCCATGGCTTACCCCTGGTAAGTCGTCCCCCCCACAAGTATCCAAAGCGGTATACTTGTTACTCAGGGGAACGACCGCAGGGGATCCCTGCACTGACTGCTTCTTCCCAGTCCCTCTTACAGTTACCCATCTATCTCCAATCTTTGGTGTAACTAATTCCCTGAAGCTGCTATCTATGACCCCCTCTGCCTCCCGAATGATCCAAACTTCATCCAACTCCAGCTCCAGTTCCCTAACTCGGTCTTGGAGGAGCTGGAGATGGCAGCACTTCCTGCAGGTAAAATCAGCAGGGACACTAACGGCATCCCTCACCTCAAACATCCTGCAGGAGGAACATTGCACTCCCTTCCCTGACATCCCTCTAACTTCCAGCCAAGTTCTGGTTAATAAATACATTTTTAAAAAAAAATAATATAATATGGCACTTACCTCACACCAATGGGTCTTATTATTAGGTTAGAGGAGGAGGGCGGGTGGGAGACACTACACGTGTAGTGTCTTGGGTTTCCTCTCCACCAGAATTTATTGCGGGGGGGGGGGGGGCGGGGGGGTACCTTCCCAGAAGTCCGCGGGTCGAACTTCCGGTTCCCGCCTAATATCAAAAAAATAAAAAATAAAGCAGAAAAGAAGAACAGAATCGGGACCAGGTAAGTATTTTTTAATTAAATACTCACCTCCCGACAGGCCCCTGCACTCTGCTCCCGTGAAATTCTAAGGACTGCTCTTCCGAAATTCTAAGGACTGCTCCTGCAAGGTAAGTATTTTTAAATCAAAAACTCACCTCCCGACAGGCCCCTGCACTCTGCTCTCGCCGAAATTCTAAGGACTGCTCCTGTAAGGTAAGTGTTTTTAAATCAAAAACTCACCTCCCGACAGGCCCCTGCACTCTGCTCCCGCTGAAATGTCTGCTGTACCACACCTGTAGAGTGGGCCGTGTGCTCCCCATACCACAATCTATTAAAAGTTGTGGGTCAGGTGAACTCCATGATACACTTTGGGTTTCTCTAAACCCTGGCCCATAACATACTGGTTAGGGAGAATATCACAGCTGTACTGTGGGAGGACACCTCAGAGGGCAGCGAGGCTTTCTGGGAGATCAGGAATAAGGAGGGTGCAGTCACAATGTTGGGGGTTTACTACAGGCCACCCAACAGCCAATGGGAGATAGAGGAGCAGATAGGTAGACAGATTTTTGAAAGGATTAAAGGCAACAGGGTTGTTGTGATGGGAGACTTTAACTTCCCCAAAATTGACTGGGACTCACTTAGTGCGAGGGACTTGGGCGGGACAGAGTTTGTAAGGAGCATCCAGGAGGGCTTCTTAAAGCAATATGTAGATCGTCCAACAAGGGGCTGTACTGGACCTGGTATTGGGGAATGAGCCCGGCCAGGTGGTAGAAGTTTCAGTAGGGGAGCATTTCGGGAACAGTGACCACAATTCAGTAAGTTTTAAAGGGCTGGTGGACAAGGATAAGAGTGGTCTTGGGATGAAAGTGCTAAATTGGGGGAAGGCTATTTATAACAATATTAGGCGGGAACTGAAGAACCTAGATTGTGGGCAGATGTTTGAGGGTAAATCAACATCTGACATGTGGGAGGCTTTCAAATGTCAGTTGAAAGGAATTCAGGACTGGCATGTTCCTGTGAGGAAGAAGGATAAATACGGCAAACTTCAGGAACCTTGGATAACAAGAGATATTGTAGGCCTCGTCAAAAAGAAAAAGGGGGCATTTGTCAGGGACAGAAGGTTGGGAACAGACGAAGCCTGTGTGGAATATAAGGAAAGTAGGAAGGAACTTAAGCAAGGAGTCAGGAGGGCTAAAAGGGGTCACAAAAAGGCATTGGCAAATAGGGTTCAGGAAAATCCCAAGGATTTTTACATGTTGTGGTAAACCACAGTGTTCTGATATTAGAGGTTGTACGGTAGATCCTGCACTACAGGTTCACCTGTGGCCCCTGCATGCTAGCTCCGCCCAGGAGGTGGGTTATAAATATGCGTGTCCTCCAGCCCGCAGCCATTTCGCCAGCTGCTGTGGGAGGCCGCACATCAGATACTAATAAAGCCTCAGTTTGGATTCAACTTCGTCTCCAGTCAAATTGATCGTGCCTCACACGTACATAAAAAGCAAGAGGGTAGCCAGGGAAAGGGTTAGGCCACTAAAAGACAGGGGAGGGAACCTATGTGTGGAGCCAGAGGAAATGGGCGAGGTACTAAATGAATACTTTGCATCAGTAGTCACCAAAGAGAAGGAATTGGTGGGTGTTGAGTCTGGAGAAGAGTGTGTAGATAGCCTGGGTCACATTGAGATCCAAAAAGACGAGGTGTTGGGGGTCTTGAAAAATATTAAGGGAGACAAGTCCCCAGGGCCTGACGGGATCTACCCCAGAATACTGAAGAAGACAAGAGAGGAAATTGCTGAGGCCTTGACAGAAATCTTTGGATCCTCACTGTCTTCAGGTGATGTCCCGGAGGATTGGAGAATAGCCAATGTTGTTCCTTTGTTTAAGAAAGGTAGCAAGGATAATCCAGGGAACTACAGGCCGATGAGCCTTCGGTCAGTGGTAGGGAAATTATTGGAGAGAATTCTTCGAGACAGGATCCACTCCCATTTGGAAGCAAATGGGCGTATTAGTGAGAGGCAGCACGGTTTTGTGAAGGGGAGATCGTGTCTCACAAACTTGATAGAGTTTTTCGAGGAGGTGACAAAGATGATTGATACCGGTAAGGCAGTGGATGTTGTCGATATGAACTTCAGTAAGGCCTTTGACAAGGTCCCACATGGCAGACTGGTACAAAAGGTGAAGTCACACGGGATCAGAAGTGAGCTGGCAAGATGGATACAGAACTGGCTCGGTCATAGAGGCAGAGAGTAGCAATGGAAGGATGCTTTTCTGATTGGAGGTCTGTTTCTAGTGGTGTTCCGCAGGGGTCGGTGCTGGGACCTTTGCTGTTCGTCGTCTATATAAATGATTTGGAGGAAAATGTAACTGGTCTGATTAGTAAGTTTGCGGACGACACAAAGGTTGGAGGAATTGCGGATAGCAATGAGGACTGTCAGAGGATATAGCAGGATTTAGATTGTTTGGACACTTGGGCAGAGCGATGGCAGATGGAGTTTAATCAAACAACTATGAGGTAATGCATTTTGGAAGGTCTTATGTCGGTAGGTAATATATAGTGAACGGTAGAACCCTCAAGAGTATTCACAGTCAGAGAGATCTTGGTGTACAGGTCCACAGGTCACTGAAAGGGGCAACACAGGTGGAGAAGGTAGTCAAGAAGGCATACGGCATGCTTGCCTTCATTGGCCGGGGCATTAAGTATAAGAATTGGCAAGTCATGTTGCAGCTGTATAGAACCTTAGTTAGGCCACACTTGGAGTATAGTGTTCAATTCTGGTCGCCATACTACCAGAAGGATGTGGAGGCTTTAGAAGGGATGCAGAAGAGGTTTACCAGGATGTTGCCTGGTATGGAGGGCATTAGCTATGTGGAGTGGTTGATTAAACTCGGTTTGTTCTCACTGGAACGATGGAGGTTGAGGGGCGACCTGATCGAGGTCTACAAAATTATGGGGGACATAGACAGGGTGGATAGTCAGAGACTTTTTCCCAGGGTAGAGGGGTCAATTACTAGGGGGCATAGGTTTAAAGTGCGAGGGGCAAGGTTTAGAGGAGATAGTGACCACAATTCTGTGACTTTCACTTTAGTAATGGAGAGGGATAGGTGCGTTCAACAGGGCAAGGTTTACAATTGGGGGAAGGGTAAATACGATGTTATCAGACAAGAATTGAAGTGCATAAGTTGGGAACATAGGCTGTCAGGGAAGGACACAAGTGAAATGTGGAACTTGTTCAAGGAACAGGTACTACGTGTCCTTGATATGTATGTCCCTGTCAGGCAGGGAAGAGATGGTC
This sequence comes from Scyliorhinus torazame, assembly GCF_047496885.1. Classification (NCBI taxonomy): domain Eukaryota; kingdom Metazoa; phylum Chordata; class Chondrichthyes; order Carcharhiniformes; family Scyliorhinidae; genus Scyliorhinus; species Scyliorhinus torazame. The sequence continues at coordinate 38,910,526 of NC_092731.1, forward strand.
GAGTGAGGGAACCATGGTTGACAAGAGAGGTTGAATGTCTTGTTAAGAGGAAAAAGGAGACTTATGTAAGGCTGAGGAAACAAGGTTCAGACAGGGTGCTGGAGGGATACAAGATAGCCAGGAGGGAACTGAAGAAAGGGATTAGGAGAGCTAAGAGAGGGCATGAACAATCTTTGGCGGGTAGGATCAAAGAAAACCCCAAGGCCTTTTACACATATGTGAGAAATATGAGAATGACTAGAGCGAGGGTAGGTCCGATCAAGGACAGTAGCGGGAGATTGTGTATTGAGTCTGAAGAGATAGGAGAGGTCTTGAACGAATACTTTTCTTCTGTATTTACAAATGAGAGGGGCAATATTGTTGGAGAGGACAGTGTGAAACAGACTGGTAAGCTCGAGGAAATACTTGTTAGGAAGGAAGATGTGTTGGGCATTTTGAAAAACTTGAGGATAGAAAAGTCCCCCGGGCCTGACGGGATATATCCAAGGATTCTATGGGAAGCTAGAGATGAAATTGCAGAGCCGTTGGCAATTATCTTTTCGTCCTCACTGTCAACAGGGGTGGTACCAGGGGATTGGAGAGTGGCGAATGTCGTGCCCCTGTTCAAAAAAGGGACTAGGGATAACCCTGGGAATTACAGGCCAGTTAGTCTTACTTTGGTGGTAGGCAAAGTCATGGAAAGGGTACTGAAAGATAGGATTTCTGAGCATCTGGAAAGACACTGCTTGATTAGGGATAGTCAGCACGGATTTGGGAGGGGTAGGTCTTGCCTTACAAGTCTTATTGAATTTTTTGAGGAGGTGACCAAGCATGTGGATGAAGGTAAAGCAGTGGATGTAGTGTACATGGATTTTAGTAAGGCATTTGATAAGGTTCCCCATGGTAGGCTTCTGCAGAAAGTAAGGAGGCATGGGATAGTGGGAAATTTGACCAGTTGGATAACGAACTGGCTAACCGATAGAAGTCAGAGAGTGGTGGTGGGTGGCAAATATTCAGCCTGGATCCCAGTTACCAGTGGCGTACCACAGGGATCAGTTCTGGGTCCTCTGCTGTTTGTGATTTTCATTAATGACTTGGATGAGGGAGTTGAAGGGTGGGTCAGTAAATTTGCAGACGATACGAAGATTGGTGGAGTTGTGGATAGTGAGGAGGGCTGTTGTCGGCTGCAAAGAGACATAGGTAGGATGCAGAGCTGGGCTGAGAAGTGGCAGATGGAGTTTAACCCTGAAAAGTGTGAGGTTGTCCATTTTGGAAGGACAAATATGAATGCGGAATACAGGGTTAACGGTAGAGTTCTTGGTAATGTGGAGGAGCAGAGAGATCTTGGGGTCTATGTTCATACATTTTTGAAAGTTGCCACTCAAGTGGATAGAGCTGTGAAGAAGGCCTATGGTGTGCTCGCGTTCATTAACAGAGGGATTGAATTTAAGAGCCTTGAGGTGATGATGCAGCTGTACAAAACTTTGGTAAGGCCACATTTGGAGTACTGTGTATAGTTCTGGTCGCCTCATTTTAGGAAGGATGTGGAAGCTTTGGAAAAGGTGCAAAGAAGATTTAGCAGGATGTTGCCTGGAATGGAGAGTAGGTCTTACGAGGAAAGGTTGAGGGTGCTAGGCCTTTTCTCATTAGAACGGAGAAGGATGAGGGGCGACTTGATAGAGGTTTATAAGATGATCAGGGGAGTAGATAGAGTAGACAGTCAGAGACTTTTTCCCCGGGTGGAACAAACCATTACAAGGGGACATAAATTTAAGGTGTAGAGGGTTCCATCTCTGCTACTCCACTACTGGGCCGATATCTGGGTTTTGAGTATCTGTGTGTGTCTCTCTCCAGCTGGCACTGAAACTTCAGAGGCCAGGGGATGCCGCACTGGGGCACCTCCACGGAAGAGAGCACTGAATCAAGCCTGCCGTTTATCCCTAACCGGAAGCCTGAGGCTTATATCACACAGATATCCAGACCCCCACCAATGTCCAGGTGATTCTCTCTCTTGCCGGTGGTGCAACACCCACCCGGTTCCTACTTCGCTGGAGTAGCTTTCCCAAGAGAGAGAATAGGACACTGCTGTTTATTACATAACCAGCAGCCTGTCCTGAGTGAACGGGTTCGAATCGTTCAAGATGACCCGAGATTCTCGACCGCGGAATTAAGGTGAGGAATATCTTAACAATGACTTGGTCAGAGATCGCTGGTGAGAGATTGAAGAATTGAAACGACTCCAATTATCAGCAAATCGAGGTTTATTGCAAAACTCAGGTCAAAATCATCAAACAGAAGAAATTATAATAAAATCTTAAACTCTAACACAAACTAAGTCTATTCAAGAAGTACTATAACGGACACAACGTAAAATCTTATCGTTACACAAGTTTAGCAATGGTACAAAACACAAATCAAGCCCCCTGCCCCAAAGCCTCAACCACTATCAAAGTCCCGGGAGTTTCGCAAGCTGCTGCAGGGTACTTACGGTCACAGGCTGCGAGAGGTCAAGTCGAAGGTGGAGAGGTCAAGCCAAGAGACCCTCAATCGCAACACAGCCCCTTTTATATCCGTTTTACCTGGCTTTTTCCTGTGTTCAGCCAGCCCCTTTTGCATTGAATCGGTAAGGTTTAAAGTTCCCGCTGGTCCCGCCCCCTTTGAGCCGGTCAGACCTGTCGACTTCCGGGTTCTCCTCGCAGGTCCGCTCCTTCCAGCCAGGCAGACCTGCCGCGATTTGAATTTGGCACCGACTCCGCCCCCTCCACCCAGTGAGTTCCTGCCGGTGGCTTCTGTCAGGATTGGAGTACCTCCCCCAGGTCCGCCTCCAACTTGGTTTTTTCTACCGTTTATCTTCAAGGGGCTTTTCCAGCGCAATATACTGAGCCCAGACAGTCTGCTTTTTTAGATAACAAGGTTAAGCTCTCTTGTGAAGATTTTCAAAGTCTTCCATCTGCTCCGGAGATCGCTGCTATTCTCCCCTCGCTATGTTGATGGGGTGTTGATTGGATTCTGCTCTGGTGGAGGCCAAGTCATTTACATCTGCATGGGGCTATGACCATCCCATTGTCCTGCTTGCAGGCAGGCCCCCTGTGTATTCCCGTGCCCCTTTGTCTGTGTTTTAATCTTATCTAGTTGTCTGGCTCCTTCTTCCTTGTAGCTCCTGGGGGGGGGGTTTGTAAATACCTATGCCCCTACTCGGCTCAGCGGACCAAGCCTGCTGGGAAATTTGGTTACGTTCTTTTGGCTGAAAAAGTGTCCAGTTTACAGTCTCTGGGTTTTATTCCTGGGCAGTCCAAAAAGGGCCGGATTGCCCGAAAACCTTACAGATGCCCCTTCGATACGTCCCTACCTGCTTGGACCGTATCGACACAGGTAAAGGGCAATCATTTCCTTTTGTGTGGACCGTAGGCCCCCCCTCAACAACATGCGAAACTACAAGTCCCAAGACAGTTCCCTTAATCTAGGCTTTCAATTTCATTGAAAGGGAAAGACAAGACCATACTTAATTTAAACACACAGTAACATACACACATTTCACCGGAACCCCAAACGTAAGGGTCCCTGTACATATATCACAGTCAAGTAACTGAAACCCGCGAATCCATACAACTATTTACATTTGAATCCTTTTATTACACTACGGATCCTCTTTTGTGGGCTGCACTTCGCTTCTTCCCAAAAGCCCGTTGAAGGCTCTTCATTTTCCTCCGTCGTTGATACCTGCAGCTGAGAGGTCAGTACAACTGAGGCGACAGCATAATGTACCCCCTGGTACAACATTTTCTTTGTGGGGACAAACACTAAACCATTCTCAGGCCCCCTGGTGGTGATCGGACAGTTGTGAGGGTCGATCGGTTGGGCTGTGGGCAGGGGTCTCTTTACCTGAACCAGCAGTTCGGTAGCCTTTACAGTCATCCCTTCCCTGGGCGTTACACATCCCTCCCCACTGCGGTCAATTCATCCCATTCCCTGGGTTCTGCCACCACCTTACAAAAGTGATTGATGCCCCTTGTGGACATGCCTTGGTAGACCCCCATAAACACAAATAAATGCCCTGGTCAGAAGCCCACCACTTATCCCAGTAAACGGTGATCTTACCCGGTGACCCCGTGATGGTCTGGTAGGTGTTGTTGTCCAGGCGTTCCCAGTCCGAGGACCGATCCCTCATGTCCAGGCTCAGCTTCCTGAGCCACCACCATCTCCCCAAAGGAACGTCCCCCTCACAGGTTAAACACACCCGCCTGCCCTCAGTCACCCTAACCCGGTCAGTCGCCACCTGTATCTCCTCGCAGAGTACAGAGGCCTCTCCATAGGTGAAGCTCTGGTGGCTGGAGTACCTGGTCGAGTTCGACCCCAGCCACCCAGGCCACCTCCCCAGGTGGGAGTAGCGGGTCTGCTCTGTGGCCACCTGGTCTCCCTGTCCGGTAGTGACAAGAGGGGCTCTGCCGCCAGAGCACCCATATACAAAGGACTCTTCTGTCTCGCCTCTGCGGAGTTCTCCCGGTCCCACCATCGCCAAGATCATCAGCAAGCTCCACATCTGTAAAACAGACAAAACACACCCTTGCCTCTACAGAACTACCTACCTTAAAGTGCATGGCTTCTATCCAGCGGCAGCAGCAGCTCCCGCTTTGAAGTTGGGAAATCAGCATGAAATTGCCGCAGCCTGTCTGTGGTTCTGTGTCCACAGCCCGGCTCCACTAGGGTCCTAGTGCCTGCTGCTCATTCATTTCTCACTGCATTATACGCTTCTGTGATCCCACGATCCTAAATAAGCCACACACCACTACACACTAATTAGAACTAACAGGGGGGGGAATGCTATGTACAATGCCACCCGTCTCCGGGTGGCCTAATTAAAACTGGACCCCGCTATACTGGGGCTGTTCACCTGTTTGGACCAACGGCTCGGGCCAGACCTCCCCCTCCCGGGGGTCCGGACTGCCCCTTGCCTGTCCTTCCCCAAAGGGGTTCGGGGATCCCTTTCTGCTCCCTCCGGAGACTGGGCTACCTGTGGCAGCACTGGGTCTCCCTCCGGAGACTGGGCTACCTGTGGCAGCACTGGGTCTCCCTCCGGAGACTGCGCTACCTGTGGCAGCACTGGGTAATGTCCTACATCCCTCACCGTTCCCTTCTACTGGGGACCATCTTACCGGGGGCTTGGAGACCCGATTGCTCCTTCGTCCCCTGGATGGTTCCCACGCCCAAGGTGATACCTCCCTCTCCTCTGCCTCCCTAGCCTCTATACTAAGGCAGGCCACCTGACCCACAGGTAATGGCTTGGGAATCGTTACTGTCCCTGGGCTGGGTGCTTGCAGCACTGTCGGTTTCTTTGGGACTGCCCCATCGGGACAGCACCTTGTCACCGGTTGTGTGACCGTGGAGTCAGGGACCTCCCCCACCGTCGTTAATTCTACGGGGGGTTTCTCCACTACCACCCCCAGTCTTCCCCCCACCTTGCTCTTTCTTGCCCTTATGGGGTGGAACAATTTAAATTGACTGATGTGGCATTCGCATGGGTCCCACTGTAGCGCACAAAGGCTCCATGAGACGAATAGAGTGAAGTCGATGAGGCTTTATTAAGCGTGTCTGTTCCCCCGCAGCTCGATAGTAAACTGGCCTGCGGGGGAAGACTCCGGCTTCTTATACTCCGCCTTCAGGGCGGAGCTTGAGGTTAACGGCCAACCAGGACCCGGGATCTGTCAGCCAATGACATTAGGGCTTCCAGTCCCACATGACCCCCAATACATACTACCACATTCATCCCTTGTCAAAAATGAACCCGGCGGGGTGATGCTTCGTATGGTGGTAAGGGTTTACAGGGCTGGTCCTGGGAGGATAAAACATTCACATGGCAATACAGTATTGGACAATTTCGTCCTGTTGCAACTATTTACAGAGGGTATAGGAAGAAAAGCAAAATGTTCTTGTGAACAGTCCATATTTGTTTTACATCGACGCCACGAGTCGGTCGGGCGGTCTGGTCGTCCGTGTCGATCGCCTCGGCCCCAGCGGTGGTGGTGGTGCTTGTACCAGTGTTGTCGCCTCCAGGAGCCGTACGGTTTCAGCTGTCGGTGCAAAGGGGAGGGGGACCGATCCTCCTGGGAAGGGGGCGGTCGCGGGGTGCGGCGGTGGCAGGAAGGTGGGGGGTTGGGTTGATGGTGTCGGGGGGGTGTGCGTGTTGCCGGCGGGCGCCAGATCCCGCAGGGAGACCGTGTCCTGTCGGCCGTCGGGGTACTCCACGTAGGCGTACTGGGGGTTTGCGTGGAGGAGGTGAACCCTTTCGACCAACGTGTCCGCCTTATGTGCCCGCACGTGCTTTCGGAGCAGGATGGGTCCTGGGGCCGCCAGCCAGGTCGGCAGCGACGTTCCAGAGGAGGACCTCCTAGGGAAGACAAGGAGACGCTCGTGAGGCGTTTGATTAGTGCTTGTACATAATAATGACCGGATGGAATGGAGAGCGTCCGGGAGGACCTCCTGCCACCGTGCAACTGGGAGGTCCCTGGACTGTAGGGCCAGTAGGACGGCCTTCCAGACCGTGCCGTTCTCCCTTTCTACTTGCCCGTTCCCCCGGGGGTTGTAGCTGGTCGTCCTGCTCGAGGCTATGCCCTTGCTGAGCAGGAACTGGCGCAGCTCGTCACTCATGAAAGAGGACCCCCTGTTGCTGTGGACGTATGCGGGGTAACCGAACAGCGTGAAGATGCTGTTCAGGGCTTTAATGACTGTGGCTGCGGTCATGTCAGAGCAGGGAATGGCAAAAGGGAAGCGGGAGTATTCGTCCACTACATTAAGAAAATATGCGTTGCGGTCGGTGGAGGGGAGGGGCCCTTTGAAATCGAGACTGAGGCGTTCAAAGGGGCGGGAAGCCTTAATCAGGTGCGCTCCATCTGGCCTGAAAAAATGCGGCTTGCATTCCGCGCAGATGTGGCAGTCCCTTGTGACTGTACGGACCTCCTCTAAAGAGTATGGGAGATTGCGGGACTTGATGAAGTGGTAAAACCGAGAAACCCCCGGGTGGCAGAGGTCCTCGTGGAGGGTTTGGAGGCGGTTAATTTGTGCATTGGGACATGTGCCGCGGGATAGGGCATCGGACGGCTCGTTCAGCTTTCCGGGACGGTACAAGATCTCATAGTTGAAGGTGGAGAGCTCGATCCTCCACCTTAAGATCCTGTCATTTTTAATTTTGCCCCGCTGTGCATTATCGAACATGAAAGCTACCGACCGTTGGTCAGTGAGGAGAGTGAATCTCCTGCCGGCCAGGTAATGCCTCCAATGTCGCACAGCTTCCACTATGGCTTGGGCTTCCTTTTCCACTGAGGAGTGGCGGATTTCTGAGGCGTGGAGGGTTCGGGAGAAAAAGGCCACGGGTCTGCCCGCTTAGTTAAGGGTGGCCGCTAGAGCTACGTCGGAGGCGTCGCTCTCGACCTGGAAGGGGAGGGACTCGTCGATGGCGCGCATCGTGGCCTTTGCGATATCCGCTTTGATGCGGCTGAAGGCCTGGCAAGCCTCTGTCGACAGAGGGAAGGTCGTGGTCTGTATTAGGGGGCGGGCCTTGTCTGCGTACTGGGGGACCCACTGGGCGTAGTACGAAAAGAACCCCAAGCAGCGTTTCAGGGCTTTTGGGCAGTGCGGGAGGGGAAATTCCATGAGTGCGCGCATACGTTCGGGGTCGGGGCCTATTATCCCATTGCGCACTACGTAGCCCAGAATGGCTAGCCGGTCGGTGCTAAAAACGCACTTGTCCTCGTTGTACGTGAGGTTCAAGGCTTTGGCGGTCTGGAGGAATTTCTGGAGGTTGGCGTCGTGGTCCTGCTGATCGTGGCCGCAGATGGTTACATTGTCGAGATACGGGAACGTGGCCCGCAACCCATGTTGATCAACCATTCGGTCCATCTCCCGTTGGAAGACCGAGACCCCGTTTGTGACGCCAAAAGGGACCCGTAGGAAATGGTATAATCGCCCGACTGCCTCGAAGGCTGTGTACATGCGGTCACTTGGGCGGATGGGGAGCTGATGGTAGGCGGACTTGAGGTCCACGGTGGAGAAGACTTTATATTGGGCAATCCGATTGACCATGTCGGATATGCGGGGGAGAGGGTACGCGTCTAGTTGTGTGTACCTGTTGATGGTCTGGCTATAGTCAATGACCATCCTTTGTTTCTCCCCTGTCTTCACTACTAACACCTGCGCTCTCCAGGGACTATTGCTGGCCTGGATTATGCCCTCCTTTAGTAGCCGCTGGACTTCGGACCGAATGAAGGTCCGGTCCTGGGCGCTGTACCGTCTGCTCCTAGTGGTGACGGGTTTGCAATCCGGGGTGAGGTTCGCAAACAAGGACGGGGGTTGCACTTTGAGGGTTGCGAGGCCGCAGATAGTGAGTGGGGGTATGGGGCCGCCGAATTTGAACGTAAGGCTGTGTAGATTACATTGGAAATCTAATCCCAGCAAGGTTGGGGCACAGAGTTGGGGAAGGACGTTAAGTTTGTAGTTTTTGAACTCCCTCCCCTGCACCGTAAGGGTAACTATCCAGAATCCCTGGATCTGTACGGAGTGGGATCCTGCAGCTAGGCAAATCTTTTGTGCGCTGGGATAGGTGGTCAATGAACAGCGTCTTACCGTGTCGGGGTGTATAAAGCTTTCCGTGCTCCCGGAGTCGACTGGGCATGGCGTCTCGTGGCCGTTTATTTGGACCGTTGTCGTCGTCGTCTGGAGTGTCCGGGGCCGAGCCTGATCGAGCGTAATCGAAGCGAGCCATGGTTGTAGTAGTGGAGTGGGGTCCGTTGTTGCCGTCCAAGATGGCGTCGGGGATGAACAAAATGGCCGCCCCCATACATCGCACGTGGCTGGGGGTCACAAGATGGCGGCGGGGGTGGACAAAATGGCCGCCCCATGCGTCGTACAGGTCTGGGGCGGTCCAAGATGGCGGCGCCCTTCCTCCCCTCGTGGTGGTCGGGACCCAAAATGGCGGCGTCTGCGGGTCGCACATGGTGTGCTGGGGGTGCTGGGGAGCGCTAGGACCGCGTGCGCTAGGACCGCGAGCGCTAGGACCGCGTGGAGCTCCCTCACCGCGAGCACTGGGACCGCGAGCGCTAGGACCGCGCGGAGCTCCCTCACCGGGGACAGCGGTGGTCCGGGCCCAAGTCGGCGGCGCCGGCGGGTCAGGCGTGGGGCCGCGAGCGCAAGGACCGCGCGGAGCTCCCTCACCGGGGACAGCGGTGGTCGGGGTCTAAGTAGGTGGCACCGGCGGGTCAGGCGTGGGGCGCGGGACGGGGGTTAGGGTGGCGTTGGGGACGCGAAAAACTCCCTCCTCTCCGTGGAGAGTGTTGGCCGGGGCCCAAAGCGGTAGCGCCGGCGGTGGGTCATACATGGGCTGCGGAGAGGGGGGTTGGGGAGCGTAGGCGGCGTGCAGGGCTCCCAGTTCTCCCGGGGCCGCGGTGGTCGGGACCCAGAGCGGCTGCGCCTGCGGGTCGTACATGGCGTGCTGGGGGGGTTGGGGCGCATAGACTGCCTGTAGGGCTCCCTGTGCTCCCGGGACAGCGGCGACCTCGCGGGACCGGCACACAACCGCATAATGGCCCTTTTTCCCGCAGCTTTTGCAGATAGCTGCGCGGGCCGGACAGCGCTGTCGGGGGTGTTTCGCCTGGCCGCAGAAATAACAGCGGGCGCCCCCGGTGCGACTCGGCGTTTGGACCGCGCAAGCCTGTGGGGTGTCCGGGGGGTGGGGTAGGGGGTTTGTCGCGATGGGTACGTATGGGGCCCAATGTCCTGCCGCGCGGTCGGGGCCGTAGGCGCGGGTATTACGCGCGGCCACGTCTAGGGAGGCTGCTAGGGCCTGTGCCTCTGAGAGTCCTAGCAACTCTTTTTCTAGAAGTCTTTGGCGGATTTGGGAGGATTGCATACCTGCCACAAAAGCGTCGCGCATTAACATGTCCGTGTGTTCGTTTGCGTTCACCGACGGGCAGCTGCAGGCTCGTCCCAAAATCAGCAGCGCGGCGTAGAACTCGTCCATCGATTCTCCGGGAGCTTGCCGTCTCGTCGCGAGCTGGTAGCGAGCGTAGATTTGGTTAACTGGACCAACGTAGAGATTTCTCAGTGCTGTGAACGCCGTCTGGAAATCGTCGGTGTCTTCGATGAGGGAGAAAATCTCCGTGCTCACCCTCGAGTGCAGGACCTGCAGTTTTTGTTCGTCTGAGACTCGGCCGGTGGTCGTTCTGAGGTAGGCCTCGAAGCAAGTCTGCCAGTGTTTGAAGGCTGCTGCCACGTTCACTGCGTGGGGGCTGATCCTCAGGCATTCTGGAATGATCCTGAGCTCCATAGTCCTTTTTAGGCATGCTTAATAAATTGTAGCGCACAAAGACTCCATGAGACGAATAGAGTGAAGTCGATGAGGCTTTATTAAGCGTGTCTGTTCCCCCGCAGCTCGATAGTAAACTGGCCTGCGGGGGAAGACTCTGGCTTCTTATACTCCGCTTTCAGGGCGGAGCTTGAGGTCAACGGCCAACCAGGACCCGGGATCTGTCAGCCAATGACATTCGGGCTTCCAGTCCCACATGACCCCCAATACATACTACCACAAGTACCCTGCAGCAGCTTGCGAAACTCCCTTGACTTTGATAGTGGTTGAGGCTTTGGGGAAGGGGACTTGATTTGTGTTTTGTGCCATTGCTAAACTTGTGTAACAATACGATTTTACGTTGTGTCCGTTATAGTACTTCTTGAATAGACTTAGTTTGTGTTAGAGTTTCAGATTTTATTATAATTTCTTCTGTTTGATGATTTTGACCTGGGTTTTGCAATAAACCTCGATTTGCTGATAATTGGAGTCGTTTCAATTCTTCAATCTCTCACCAGCGATCTCTGACCAAGTCATTGTTAAGATATTCTTCACCTTAATTCCGGGGTCGAGAATCTCGGGTCATCTTGAACGATTCGAACCCGTTCACTCAGGACAGGCTGCTGGTTATGTAATAAACAGCAGTGTCCTATTCTCTCTCTTGGGAAAGCTACTCCAGCGAAGTAGGAACCGGGTGGGTGTTTTACCACCGGCAAGAGAGAGAATCACCTGGGCATTGGTGGGGGTCTGGATATCTGTGTGATATAAGCCTCAGGCTTCCGGTTAGGGATAAACGGCAGGCTTGATTCAGTGCTCTCTCCCGCAGAGGTGTCCCAGTGCGGCATCCCCTGGTCTCTGAAGTTTCAGTGCCAGCTGGAGAGAGACACACACAGATACTCAAACCCCAGATATCGGCCCAGTAGTGGGGTAGCAAAGATGGAACCCTCTACAATGGTGACCGCGGCAGGACCCCGGTGGATTGGAGTAATGGCAGAGGGGGTGAGGGAACGAAGTAAAATGGAGGAGAGAATCTCCTCGTATAAGTGGCAAAAGGTCAACCTCACCAAACCTTGGGTCTCAGAATTAATCAATGCGGAGCGACCTGTAATGGCGGCGGCCGCATGGACAGAAAGTAAGGCACACAAAAGGCACTTGGAGAAGGCAGTGTGGCTGGTCTGCTTGTCCCAGCAGGTAGCCAAAACAGAGCGAAGGGTCGAAGAATTAGAGCAGGAGTTGGGAGAAGTTAGGGCCAGCGCAGGGGACAGCGCTAGCGCAGCGGAACGACTGCGGGAGGAATTGGCAGAAATGAAACAGGACAGCCTACAGGAAAGCGAGTCTAACCGGTACGAGAAGGAGTATCTCCACTGCCAGATAGTGGAGGGTAAGACAAAGGAATGGAGGCTCCAGGAACTCTATGCTCGGAGTACAGAGCAGTGTAGGAAGCTGGAGGGGAAGTCCCGGGACATCCAGGCAGTGTACCGAGTGGCTCGTGAGGAAGTAGGGGACTGTGCTCACGGGCCGTGCCAGGTACAGATAACGGAGTTGGAGGAGACCTTGTCCAAGGTCAGGGGACAGGTACACCTGGTAGGTCCAGGGGGGTTCCCAAGGGGCAAGGGGCTCCTCGCAGCGGATGATTCCCCAAAGGCCAAGGGGAATAGACCACCTCCTGAGGCGCCGGGATTGTGTCCGGGTCGGCAGGGGGGGATCGGACTGCACATTCAGGGGCAAGTCCAAGGGGGGTCGGCAGTGTACCCCCAGCTGGCGGCGTGTCCATCTGGTTTCGTATGTGGGTCCCCATGGGATGGGGACAGACCGCTGCCTGGGATGCCGGTGATGGGGCCGGGTCAGCAGGTAGGGTTCGGACCGCCCGGTCAGGGGCAGGTCCAAGGGGGGTCAGTGGTGAATCCCCAGATAGCGGCGTCTCCTATATGGGTAGTTAGCCCGGGGACAGGGGGGCTACCCAACGGGGCAGGAGAGCTGGACGCCGGGGAGGCGGAGGAGCAGGAACCCCAGGTAGGGCAGATGTGCCCTGTCAGGCAGAGAAGGTATGGTCCCCCGGCGGGGCTGGCGAATAGGGGACCGGTTGAGGGCGACATTATCATTATCATTCCCGCGAGGTCGCCGCCGTCCCGGGGCCACAGGGAGCCCTACAAGCAGTCTATGCCTCCCAACCCCCCCAGCACGCCATGTGCGACCCGCAGGCGCAGCCGCTCTGGGTCCCAACCACCGCGGCCCCGGGAGAACTGGGAGCCCTGCACGCCGCCTACGCTCCCCAACCCCCCTCCCCGCAGCCCATGTACGACCCGCCGCCGACGCTCCCGATTTGGGTGCCGGCCAACACTCTCCACGGAGAGGAAGGGGTTTTTCGCGTCCCGAACGCCACCCCCACCCCCGTCCCGTGCCCCACGCCTGACCCGCCGGCGCCACCTACCTGGACCCGACCACCGCTGTCCCCGGTGAGGGAGCTCCTCGCGCTCGAGGCCCCACGCCTGACCCGCCGGCGCCGCCGACTTGGGCCCCGACCACCGCTGTCCCAGGCGAGGGAGCTCCGCGCGGTCCTAGCGCCCGCGGCCCTGGCGCTCGCAGTGAAGGAACTCCGCGCGGTCCTAGCGCCCGCGGCCCTGGCGCTCGCAGTGAAGGAACTCCGCGTGGTCCTAGCGCTCCCCAGACCCCCCAGCACACCATGTGCGACCCGCAGACGCCGCCATTTTGGGTCCCGACCACCACGAGGGGAGGAGGGGCGCCGCCATCTTGGACCGCCCCCGACCTGTACGACGCATGGGGGCGGCCATTTTGTTCACCCCCGACACCATCTTGTGACCCCTCAGCCACGTGCGATGTATGGGGGCGGCCATTTTGTCCATCCCCGATGCCATCTTGGACGGCAACAACGGACCCCACCCCACTACTACAACCACGGCTCGCTTCGGTTACGCTCGATCAGGCTCGGCCCCGGACTCTCCAGACGACGACGACAACGGTCCTAATTAACGGCCACGAGACGCCATGCCTAGTCGACTCCGGGAGCACGGAAAGTTTTATACATCCCGACACGGTAAGACGCTGTTCCCTAACTACCTACCCCAGCGCACAAAAGATTTTCCTAGCTGCAGGATCCCACTCCGTACAGATCTAGGGATTCTGCATAGTTACCCTAACGGTACAGGGGAGGGAATTCAAAAACTACAAACTTAACGTCCTTCCCCAACTCTGTGCCCCCACCTTGCTGGGCTTAGATTTCCAATGTAACCTACAGAGCCTTACGTTTAAATTCGGCGGCCCCATACCCCCACTCACTATCTGCGGCCTCGCCACCCTCAAGGTGCAATCCCCGTTCTTGTTTGCAAACCTCACCCCGGATTGCAAACCCGTCGCCACTAGGAGCAGACGGTACAGCGCCCAGGACCGGACCTTCATTCGCTCCGAAGTCCAGCGGCTACTAAAGGAGGGCATAATCCAGGACAGCAATAGTCCCTGGAGAGCGCAGGCGGTAGTAGTGAAGACAGGGGAGAAACAAAGGATGGTCATTGACTATAGCCAGACCATCAACAGGTACACACAACTAGACGCGTACCCTCTCCCCCGCATATCCGACATGGTCAATCGGATTGCCCAGTACAAAGTCTTCTCCACCGTGGACCTCAAGTCCGCCTACCATCAGCTCCCCATCCGCCCAAGTGACCGCAAGTACACAGCCTTCGAGGCAGACGGGCGATTATACCATTTCCTACGGGTCCCTTTTGGCGTCACAAACGGGGTCTCGGTCTTCCAACGGGAGATGGACCATTTGGTTGATCAACATGGGTTACGGGCCACGTTCCCGTACCTCGACAATGTAACCATCTGCGGCCACGATCAGAAGGACCACGACGCCAACCTCCAAAAATTCCTCCAGACCGCCAAAGCCTTGAACCTCACGTACAACGAGAACAAGTGCGTTTTTAGCACCGAACGGCTAGCCATTCTGGGCTACATAGTGCGCAATGGGATAATAGGCCCCGACCCCGAACGTATGCGCGCACTCATGAAATTTCCCCTCCCGCACTGCCCAAATGCCCTGAAACGCTGCCTGGGGTTCTTTTCGTACTACGCCCAGTGGGTCCCCAGTACGCAGACAAGGCCCGCCCCCTAATACAGACCACGACCTTCCCTCTGTCGACAGAGGCTTGCCAGGCCTTCAGCCGCATCAAAGCGGACATCGCAAAGGCCACGATGCGCGCCTTCGATGAGTCCCTCCCCTTCCAGGTCGAGAGCGACGCCTCCGACGTAGCTCTAGCGGCTACCCTTAACCAAGCGGGCAGACCCGTGGCCTTTTTCTCCCGAACCCTCCACGCCTCAGAAATCCGCCACTCCTCAGAGGAAAAGTAAGACCAAGCCATCGTGGAATCTGTGCGACATTGGAGGCGTTACCTAGCCGGCAGGAGATTCACTCTCCTCACTGACCAACGGTCGGTAGCCTTCATGTTCGATAATGCACAGCGGGGCAAGATTAAAAATGACAAGATCTTAAGGTGGAGGATCGAGCTCTCCACCTTCAACTATGAGATCTTGTACCGGCCCGGAAAGCTGAACGAGCCGTCCGATGCCCTATCCCGCGGCACATGTGCCAACGCACAAATTGACTGCCTCCAAACCCTCCACGAGGACCTCTGCCACCTGGGGGTCACTCGGTTTTACCACTTCATCAAGTCCCGCAATCTCCCATACTCTTTAGAGGAGGTCCGTACAGTCACAAGGGACTGCCACATCTGCGCAGAATGCAAACCGCATTTTTTCAGGCCAGATGGAGCGCACCTGATTAAGGCTTCCCGCCCCTTTGAACGCCTCAGTCTCGATTTCAAAGGGCCCCTCCCCTCCACCGACCGCAACGCGTATTTCCTTAATGTAGAGGACGAATACTCCCGCTTCCCTTTTGCCATTCCCTGCTCCGACATGACCGCGGCCACAGTCATTAAAGCCCTGAAAACCATCTTCACACTGTTCGGTTGCCCCGCATACGTCCACAGCGACAGGGGGTCCTCTTTCATGAGTGACGAGCTGCGCCAGTTCCTGCTCAGCAAGGGCACAGCTTTAAGCAGGACGACCAGCTACAACCCCCGGGGGAACGGGCAAGTAGAAAGGGAGAACGGCACGGTCTGGAAGGCCGTCCTACTGGCCCTACGGCCCAGGGATCTCCCAGTTTCACGGTGGCAGGAGGTCCTCCCGGACGCTCTCCATTCCATCCGGTCATTATTATGTACAAGCACTAATCAAACGCCTCACGAGCGTCTCCTTGTCTTCCCTAGGAGGTCCTCCTCTGGAACGTCGCTGCCGACCTGGCTGGCGGCCCCAGGACCCATCCTGCTCCGAAAGCACATGCGGGCACATAAGGCGGACCCGTTGGTCGAAAGGGTTCACCTCCTCCATGCAAACCCCCAGTACGCCTACGTGGAGTACCCCGACGGCCGACAGGACACGGTCTCCCTGCGGGATCTGGCGCCCGCCGGCACCACGCACACCCCCCCGACACCATCAACCCAACCGCCCCCCCTTCCTGCCACCGCCGCACCCCGCGACCGCCCCCTTCCCAGGAGGATCAGTCCCCCTCCCCTTTGCACCGACAGCTGAAACCGTGCGGCTCCCGGAGGTGACAACACTGGTACAAGCACCACCACCACCGCCGGGGCCGAGGCGATCGACACGGACGACCAGACCGCCCGACCGACTCGTGGCGTCGATGTAAAACAAAGATGTACTGTCCAATGAACATTTTGTTTTTCCTATACCCTCTGTAAATAGTTGTAACAGGACGATACTGTCCAATACTGTACTACCATGTAACTGTTCTATCCTCCCAGGACCAGCCCTGTAAACCCTTACCACCATACGAAGCATCACCCCGCCGTGTTCATTTTTGACAAGGGGTGAATGTGGTAGTATGTATTGGGGGTCATGTAGGACTGGAAGCCCTAATGTCATTGGCTGACAGATCCCGGGTCCTGGTTGGCCGTTGACCTCAAGCTCCACCCTGAAGGCGAAGTATAAGAAGCCGGTGCCTTCCCCCGCAGGCCAGTTTACTATCGGGCTGCTGGGGAACAGACACGCTTAATAAAGCCTCATCGACTTCACTCTATTCGTCTCACGGAGTCTTTGTGCGCTACAGTACTTACGGTCACAGGCTGCGAGAGGTCAAGTCGAAGGTGGAGAGGTCAAGCCAAGAGACCCTCAATCGCAACACAGACCCTTTTATTTCCGTTTTACCTGGCTTTTTCCTGTGTTCAGCCAGCCCCTTTTGCATTGAATCGGTAAGGTTTAAAGTTCCCGCTGGTCCCGCCCCCTTTGAGCCAGTCAGACCTGTCGACTTCCAGGTTTTCCTCCCCTTTGCGTTGTATCGGTCCACGTTTAAAGTTCCCGCTGGTCCCGCCCCCTTTGAGCCGGGCAGACCTGTCGACTTCCGGGTTCTCCTCGCAGGTCCGCTCCTTCCAGCCAGGCAGACCTGCCGCGATTTGAATTTGGCACCGACTCCGCCCCCTCCACCCAGTGAGTTCCTGCCGGTGGCTTCTGTCAGGATTGGAGTACCTCCCCCAGGTCCGCCTCCAACTTGGTTTTTTCTACCGTTTATCTTCAAGGGGCTTTTCCAGCGCAATATACTGAGCCCAGACAGTCTGCTTTTTTAGGTAACAAGGTTAAGCTCTCTTGTGAAGATTTTCAAAGTCTTCCATCTGCTCCGGAGATCGCTGCTATGTTGATGGGGTGTCGATTGGATTCTGCTCTGGTGGAGGTCAAGTCATTTACATCTGCATGGGGCTATGACCATTCCATTGTCCTGCTTGCAGGCAGGCCCCCTGTGTATTCCCGTGCCCCTTTGTTTGTGTTTTAATCTTATCTAGTTGTCTGGCTCCTTCTTCCTTGTAGCTCCTGGGGGGGGGTTTGTAAATACCTATGCCCCTACTCGGCTCAGCGGACCAAGCCTGCAGGGAAATTTGGTTACGTTCTTTTGGCTGAAAAAGTGTCCAGTTTACAGTCTCTGGGTTTTATTCCTGGGCAGTCCAAAAAGGGCCGGATTGCCCGAAAACCTTACAAAGGTGAAAGGTGGAAGATATAGGAGGGATATCAGAGGTAGGTTCTTTACCCAGAGAGTAGTGGGGGCATGGAATGCACTGCCTGTGGAAGTAGTTGAGTCGGAAACATTACGGACCTTCAAGCAGCTATTGGATAGGTACATGGATTACGGTAAAATGATATAGTGTAGATTTATTTGTTCTTAAGGGCAGCACGGTAGCATTGTGGATCGCATAATTGCTTCACAGCTCCAGGGTCCCAGGTTCGATTCCGGCTTGGGTCACTGTCTGTGCGGAGTCTGCACATCCTCCCCATGTCTGCGTGGGTTTCCTCCGGGTGCTCCGGTTTCCTCCCACAGTCCAAAGATGGGCAGGTTAGGTGGATTGGCCATGATAAATTGCCCTTAGTGTAAAAAATTGCCCTTAGTGTCCAAAATTGCCCTTGGTGTTGGGTGGAGGTGTTGAGTTTGGGTAGGGTGCTTTTTCCAAGAGCCGGTGCAGACTCAAAGGGCCGAGTGGCCTCCTTCTGCACTGTAAATTCAATGATAATCTATAATTAATCTCGGACAAATGTTCGGCACAACATCGTGGGCCGAAGGGCCTGTTCTGTGCTGTATTTTCTATGTTCTATGTTCTATGTACGAGGCACGTTTTTTACACAGAGGGTAGTGGGTGCCTGGAACTCGTTACCGGAGGAGGTGGTGGAAGCAGGGACGATAGTGGCGTTTAAGGGCATCTTGACAAATACATGAATAGGATGGGATACGGACTCCGGAAGTGTAGAGGATTTTAGTTTAGATGGGCAGCATGGTCGGCACAGGCTTGGAGGGCCTGTTCTTTGATCTTTGTTGGATTCTCCATGCGGGCGACCAAGATTTCCCGCTGGACTAGAATCTCTCCGGGTCTGCGCTGGCACCAGGAGCAGTGCCCAGGAGCGATTCCCTCTCCCTCGCTATGTAAATGTATGCATGGCGTGAATCCTGTGGGATGCGGTCGGAACCCGGCTAGCAGGCTGCCCAAGTGCTTTGACTTCCTCTGTTTCACAGCAGGAAGCACTTAGCTGCGTTTGGTGTGGCGAGGGGCTGTTACTCACTGTGGTAGTATGTATTGGGGGTCATGTGGGACTGGAAGCCCTAATGTCATTGGCTGACAGATCCCGGGTCCTGGTTGGCCGTTGACCTCATACTCCGCCCTGAAGGCGAAGTATAAGAAGCCGGTGCCTTCCCCCGCAGGCCAGTTTACTATTGGGCTGCTGGGGAACGGACACGCTTAATAAAGCCTCATAGACTTCACTCTATTCGTCTCATGGAGTCTTTGTGCGCCACAATTTATTAAGCGTGCCTAAAAAGGACTATGGAGCTCAGGATCATTCCAGAATGCCTGAGGATCAGCCCCCACGCAGTGAATGCGGCAGCAGCCTTCAAACACTGGCAGACTTGCTTTGAGGCCTACATCACATCGACCACAGGCCGAGTCTCAGACGAACAAAAACTGCAGGTCCTGCACTCGAGGGTGAGCACGGAGATTTTCACCCTCATTGAAGACACCCACGATTTCCAGACGGCGTTCACAGCACTGAGAAATCTCTACGTTCGCCCAGTTAACCAAATCTACGCTCGCTACCAGCTCGCGACAAGACGGCAAGCTCCCGGAGAATCGATGGACGAGTTCTACGCCGCGCTGCTGATTTTGGGAAGAGCCTGCAGCTGCCCGTCGGTGAATGCAAACGAACATACGGACATGTTAATGCGCGATGCTTTTGTGGCAGGTATGCAATCCTCCCAAATCCGCCAAAGACTTCTAGAAAAAGAGTCGCTAGGACTCTCAGAGGCACGGGCACTGGCAGCCTCGCTGCACGTAGCCGCGCGTAATACCCGCGCCTACGGCCCCGACCGCGCGGCAGGCCATTGGGCCCCGTACGTACCCGCCGCGGCAAACCCCCTACCCCCCCCCGGACACCCCACAGGCCTGCGCGGTCCAAACGCCGAGTCGCACCGGGGGCGCCCGCTGTTATTTCTGCGGCCAGACGAAGCACCCCCGACAACGCTGTCCGGCCCGCGCAGCCATCTGCAAAAGCTGCGGGAAAAAGGGCCACTATGCGGTGGTGTGCCGATCCCGCGTGGTCGCCGCCGTCCCGGGGCCACAGGGAGCCCTACAGGCAGTCTATGCGTCCCAACCCCCCCAGCACGCCATGTGCGACCCGCAGGCGCAGCCGCTCTGGGTCTCGGCCACCGCGGTCCCGGGAGAACTGGGAGCCCTGCACGCCGCCTAATCTCCCCAACCCCCCTCCACGCAGTCCATGTATGACCCGCCGCCGGCGCTCCCGATTTGGGTGCCGGCCAACACTCTCCACGGAGAGGAGGGGGTTTTTCGCGTCCCTAACGCCACCCTAACCCCCGTCCCGCGCCCCACGCCTGACCCGCCGGCGCCGCCTACCTGGACCCCGACCACCGCTGTCCCCGGCGAAGGAGCTCCGCACGTCCCAGCGCTCGCGGCCCCACGACTGACCCGCCGGAGCCGCCGACCTGGGCCCTCACCCCCGTCCCGTGCCCCATGCCTGACCCGCCAGCGCGGCCGACCTGGGCCCTCACCCCCGTCCCGCGCCCCACGCCTGACCCGCCGGCGCCGCCGACCTGGGCCCTCACCCCCGTCCCGCGCCCCACGACTGACCCGCCGGCGCCGCCGACCTGGGCCCTCACCCCCGTCCCGCGCCCCACGCCTGACCCGCTGGCGCCGCCGACCTGGGCCCTCACCCCCGTCCCGCGCCCCACGCCTGACCCGCCGGCGCAACTTACCTGGACCCCGATCACCGCTGTCCCCGGCGAGGGAGCTCCGCGCGGTCCCAGCGCTCGCGGTACTGACCCGCCGGCCTGGGCCCCGACCACCGCTGTCCCCGGCGAGGGAGCTCCGCGCGGTCCTAGCGCCCCCCAGACCCCCCAGCACACCATGTGCGACCCTCAGACGCCGCCATTTTGGGTCCCGACCACCACGAGGGGAGGAGGGGCGCCGCCATCTTGGACCGCCCCCGACCTGTACGACGCATGGGGGCGGCCATTTTGTCAACCCCCGACGCCATCTTGTGACCCCCCAGCCACGGGCGATGTATGGGGGTGGCCATTTTGTCCACCCCCGACGCCATCTTGGACGGCAACAACGGACCCCACCCCACTACTACAACCACGGCTCGCTTCGGTTACACTCGATCAGGCTCGGCCCCGGACTCTCCAGACGACGACGACAATGGTCCTAATTAACGTCCACGAGACGCCATGCCTAGTCGACTCCGGGAGCACGGAAAGTTTTATACATCCCGACATGGTAAGACGCTGTTCCTTAACTACCTTCCCCAGCGCACAAAAGATTTGCCTAGCTGCAGGATCCCACTCCGTACAGATCCAGGGATTCTGCATAGTTACCCTAACGGTACAGGGGAGGGAATTCAAAAACTACAAACTTAACGTCCTTCCCCAACTCTGTGCCCCCACCTTGCTGGGCTTAGATTTTCAATGTAACCTACAGAGCCTTACGTTTAAATTCGGCGGCCCCATACCCCCACTCACTATCTGCGGCCTCGCCACCCTCAAGGTGCAACCCCCGTCCTTGTTTGCGAACCTCACGCCGGATTGCAAACCCGTCGCCACTAGGAGCAGACGGTACAGCGCCCAGGACCGGACCTTCATTCGCTCCGAAGTCCAGCGGCTACTAAAGGAGGGCATAATCCAGGACAGCAATAGTCCCTGGAGAGCGCAGGTGGTAGTAGTGAAGACAGGGGAGAAACAAAGGATGGTCATTGACTATAGCCAGACCATCAACAGGTACACACAACTAGACGCGTACCCTCTCGCCCGCATATCCGACATGGTCAATCGGATTGCCCAGTATAAAGTCTTCTCCACCGTGGACCTCAAGTCCTCCTACCATCAGCTCCCCATCCGCCCAAGTGACCGCAAGTACACAGCCTTCGAGGCAGACAGGCGGTTATACCATTTACTACGGGTCCCTTTTGGCGTCACAAACGGCGTCTCGGTCTTCCAACGGGAAATGGACCGAATGGTTGATCAACATGGGTTACGGGCCACGTTCCCGTACCTCGACAATGTAACCATCTGCGGCCACGATCAGCAGGACCACGACGCCAACCTCCAAAAATTCCTCCAGACTGCCAAAGCCTTGAACCTCACGTACAACGAGGACAAGTGCGTTTTTAGCACCGATCGGCTAGCCATTCTGGGCTACATAGTGCGCAATGGGATAATAGGCCCCGACCCCGAACGTATGCGCGCACTCATGGAATTTCCCCTCCCGCACTGCCCAAAAGCCCTGAAATGCTGCCTGGGTTTTTTTTCATACTACGCCCAGTGGGTCCCCCAGTACGCAGACAAGGCCCGCCCCCTAATACAGACCACGACTTTCCGCGGTCGACAGAGGCTTGCCAGGCCTTCAGCCGCATCAAAGCGGACATCGCAAAGGCCACGATGCGCGCCATCGACGAGTCCCTCCCCTTCCAGGTCGAGAGCGACGCCTCTGACGTAGCTCTAGCGGCCAACCTTAACCAAGCGGGCAGACCCGTGGCCTTCTTCTCCCGAACCCTCCACGCCTCAGAAATCCACCACTCCTCAGTGGAAAAGGAAGCCCAAGCCATAGTGGAAGCTGTGCGACATTGAAGGCATTACCTAGCCGGCAGGAGATTCACTCTCCTCACTGACCAACGGTCGGTAGCCTTCATGTTCGATAATGCACAGCGGGGCAAGATCAAGAACGACAAGATCTTGCGGCGGAGGATCGAACTCTCCACCTTCAACTATGAGATCTTGTACCGGCCCGGAAAGCTGAACGAGCCGTCCGATGCCCTATCCCGCGGGACATGTGCCAACGCACAAATTGACCGCCTCCAAGCCCTCCACGAGGACCTCTGCCACCCGGGGGTCACTCGGTTTTTCCACTTCATCAAGTCCCGCAATCTCCCATACTCCTTAGAGGAGGTCCGTACAGTCACAAGAGACTGCCACATCTGCGCAGAATGCAAACCGCAATTTTTCAGGCCAGATGGAGCGCACCTGATTAAGGCTTCCCGCCCCTTTGAACGCCTCAGTCTCGATTTCAAAGGGCCCCTCCCCTCCACCGACCGCAACGCGTATTTCCTTAATGTAGTGGACGAATACTCCCGCTTCCCTTTTGCCATTCCCTGCTCCGACATGACCGCGGCCACAGTCATTAAAGCCCTGAACAGCATCTTCACGCTGTTCGGTTACCCCGCATACGTCCACAGCGACAGGGGGTCCTCTTTCATGAGTGACGAGCTGCGCCAGTTCCTGCTCAGCAAGGGCATAGCTTCAAGCAGGACGACCAGCTACAACCCCCGGGGGAACGGGCAAGTAGAAAGGGAGAACGGCACGGTCTGGAAGGCCGTCCTACTGGCCCTACAGTCCAGGGATCTCCCAGTTTCACGGTGGCAGGAGGTCCTCCCGGACGCTCTCCATTCCGGTCGTTATTATGTACAAGCACTAATCAAACGCCTCACGAGCGTCTCCTTGTCTTCCCTAGGAGGTCCTCCTCTGGAACGTCGCTGCCGACCTGGCTGGCGGCCCCAGGACCCATCCTGCTCCGAAAGCACGTGCGGGCACATAAGGCGGACCCGTTGGTCGAAAGGGTTCACCTCCTCCACGCAAACCCCCAGTACGCCTACGTGGAGTACCCCGATGGCCGACAGGACACGGTCTCCCTGCGGGATCTGGCGCCCGCCGGCACCACGCACACCCCCCCGACACCATCAACCCAACCGCCCCCCTTCCTGCCACCACCGCACCCCGCGACCGCCCCCTTCCCAGGAGGATCAGTCCCCCTCCCCTTTGCACCGACAGCTGAAACCGTGCGACTCCCGGAGGCGACAACGCTGGTACAAGCACCACCACCACCGCCGGGGCTGAGGCGATCGACACGGACGACCAGACCGCCCGACCGACTCGTGGCGTCGATGTAAAACAAAGATGGACTGTCCAATGAACATTTTGTTTTTCCTATACCCTCTGTAAATAGTTGTAACAGGACGATACTGTCCAATACTGTACTACCATGTAACTGTTCTATCCTTCCAGGACCAGCCCTGTAAACCCTTACCACCATACGAAGCATCACCCCGCCGGGTTCATTTTTGACAAGGGGTGAATGTGGTCGTATGTATTGGGGGTCATGTGGGACTGGACGCCCTAATGTCATTGGCTGACAGATCCCGGGTCCTGGTTGGCCGTTGACCTCAAGCTCCGCCCTGAAGGCGAAGTATAAGAAGCCGGTGCCTTCCCCCGCAGGCCAGTTTACTATCAGGATGCTGGGGAACAGACACGCTTAATAAAGCCTCATCGACTTCACTCTATTCGTCTCACGGAGTCTTTGTGCGCCACACTCACACCATGAGGATTTGTGTTGTGGGGGGCTGGGCACCATCCATGGACTTTGGGGGGCACGTTCGTTACATACTTACCGCCTCGACCCACCGCGGGGTGCACAGCTTCAGGGTAACGCTTGAAAATACCCTCGCCAATCCACGCCCGCCTGAATCCCGGCTGAGAGGCCTGGAGCATCCCGGGGGGAGCAGGAAAATCGGGTTTCCAGCCTGTTAATCAGGTTTTACTGGATGCTCATGACCCAGCGTGTAGCTCACTGCCGCTGTGGGCGGGGGTTGGAACATCGGGCTGGAGTCTCCGATTTTGAGGCTGTGTCCGGAGAACGTGTCCAGTATTACGGCCAAAAAGTCTTCGCCGCCTCCGCACCGATGCTCCACCCAGTGGGGCGCGAGCAGCCGCACCACGTAAACCCCCGGCTTCCCCTGCGGATACAGACGGAGAATTGCCGGGTCCGTGTGACCGCGCATTGCGCACGGTGACGACCTACAGCTGTCACGCCGGACAACATGGTGCCGGCCACGCGGACAAGGCCTGCCAGATAGTGACCCTCTGTGACCCTGCAGCCCCCGCCGAAGCTCCCGTCACCAGAGGAGCGTCCCCCTGCACCCCCACCCCCCAGCCCGCCCACCACCCCCGACTGTGGGGCCACTGGACACAGTCCGCAGCTCTCAACTCTGGTCCGAGTTGACAAATCTCAGACCACAAGTGATCCACGCTGTCCATCGGGGGGGGGGGGATCGGGGGAGGGCTTTCAGGTGTCGTCCTGAGGCCGTCCCAACGGTGAGCGGCGTCCTCACCGATGATGCCGTTTTGGTGGGCGGAGCATCGGAAGACAGGCGCAGCCCCCGAGTTCGGCGTTAAAAGGGTGATTTTGGCGTTGGCAATCGGAGAATCCCGCCCATCGTGCGCTGATCCCGCTTTTCGCCCGGCGCGCGATTCTCCGCTGGATCAGGAACCCCGTTACTGGTGGCGGGTGACAGAGAATCTAGCCCATGGAATTGTTGGGCCGAATGGCCTGGTTCCGAGGCGCAGGGCAGGATTCTCCGATTGCCGACGCCGGAATCGCGTTCAGCGATTGGCCGGAGAATCCGTTTCGACACCGAAATCGGGGGCGGAGCCATTTTTCAGATGCTCCGCCCCCTGAAAATCAGCGTAATCACTGATACGCCGCCGCACACCATTGGGACGTCCTCAGGACGTAGCCCGAGGCCCTCCCCCGATGCTCCGCTCCCGATTGGCCGACATTCCAACGGCGTCGGTCGCGTGTGCTCACAGTTTTCTGGGACCTCGCGTGGGGTCTGCGGACTGTGTCCAGCGCCCCCACAGTCGGGGGGGATAGTCGTTCCACTGGCCGGGGGGCTTTGGCGGGGGCTGGGGGGACTGGTGGGGGGCTGGGCCAGGGGTGGGGAGGGGTTACAGTGGGGCACTATCTGGCAGGCCGGGTCCGCGGGTGCTGCAGGATCCACCGTGCACAATGCGCGGCCACGGACTCGGCAATCCTCCATCCGTAGCTGCAGGGGAGGCCGGGGGCTTTACGTGGCGTGGCTCCTAGCCCCTCCCACCAGGCGGAGCATCGGTGCAGGGGCGGCGCCGACTTTTTCATTGTAAAACTAGACACATGTTCCGGACATAGCCGCAAAATCGGAGAATCCAGCCCGAAATTTCTGCTGAATTCAGGAATATTCTTTTGCCGTACTTCTGCTTTCTAAATCGGCGTGTTGTTAAATTGTCTCCCTGCTCACTCTGTACCAGGGCTTTCCTGACACAATGATTCATTTTGTTTTCCTCTTGTAGCAATTTGGATCCCTGCTCAGGGAGTCACAAATCGGCAAAACATGATAAACTTCCTAAACGTTGTTCACTGCGTCAATCCCACTCTCCCGTACCAGCGCTACAGGAACTGCGGCTGTTTCTGTGGGATTGGAGGAAGTGGAAACCAGCCAGTGGATGGCTTGGACAGGTAAAATGAGACGATACTTGTGTAAAAACTCTCTCCGTGAAGATGTGGGTGTTTGCGCTGGCTGAGAATCAGCAAGGTTTTACTCTGGTACGAAGCAGAGAGCAGACATTCCTCAGAGAGACAGAGCTTGTTTCTCTATCGTCCTTATCACTGCCTCCAGGTAGAACGCAATTTGTACACAGCAAGATCCCACAGTAGCTATGATATAATGACCAGGTTGATCTATTTTCCTGATGTTGGTTTAGGGATAAATACACCTCGTGCTGTTTGTCACTGACACCCTGAGTTCCAGTTCAGTCAAGCAGAGCTGCTAAGAGTAATTTCTCAAAGTTACTTGAGGTAATTTGGGGAGTTACTGGGGGTAATTTACAGGAGTTACTGGTGTAATTTATAGACCATAAGACCATGAGACATTGGAGCAGAATTAGGCCACTCGGCCCATCGAGTCTGCTCCAAAATTCAATCATGGCTGAGATTTTCTCATCCCCATTCTCCTGCCTTTATTAATCAAGAACCTATCTATCTCCGTCTTAAAGACACTCAGTGATTTGGCCTCCACAGCCTTCTGCGGCAAAGAGTTCCACAGATTCACCACCCTCTGGCTGAAGAAATTCCTCCTCATCTCTGTTTTAAAGGATCGCCCCTTTAGTCTGAGATTGTGCCCTCTGGTTCTAGTTTTTTCTGCTCGTGGAAACATTCTCTCAACGTCCACTCTATCCAGGCCTCGCAGTATCCTGTACGTTTCAATAAGATCCCCCCTCATCCTTCTAAACTCCAACGAGTACAGACCCAGAGTCCTCAACCATTCCTCAGACAACAAGCTCTTCATTCCAGGGATCATTCTTGTGAACTTCCTGTGGACACTTTCTAAGGCCAGCTCATCCTTCCTTAGAGACGGGGCCGAACACTGCTCACAATACTCCAAATGGGGTCTGACCAGATCCTTATACAGCCTGAGAAGTACATCCCTGGTCTTGTATTCTAGCCCTCTTGACATGAATGCTAATGTTGCATTTGCCTTCCTAACTGCCGACTGAACCTGTACGTTAACCTGAAGAGAATCGTGAACAAGGACTCCCAAGTCCCTTTGTACTTCTCCATTCCTCCATCTAAGTTGTATAACCTCACACTTTTCCACATTATATTCCATCTGCCACTTCTTTGCTCACTCTCATAGCCTGGCCAAGTCCTTCTGCAGCCCCCCTGCTTCCTCAATACTACAGACCTTTGTTTCATCTGCAAACTTAGCAACAGTGCCTTCAGTTCATTCTTCCAAATCGTTAATGTATATTGTGAAAAGTTGTGGTCCCAGCACCGACCCCTGAGGCACACCACTAGTCACCGGCTGCCATCCTGAAAAAGACCCCTTTAGCCCCACTCTCTGCCTTCTGCCAGTCAGCCAATCCTCTATCCATGTCAGGATCTTACCCTGAACACCATGTTAAGGAATGGGTGAAGAGACATTCCAATTAGATGTCTCATTTATGTTAAGTATCCAATAATTGAGACTGACATGTAAAGAGGCTTCAGGTGATCTTTGATGTGGTGATCGAGTTTTGTCCAGAGTCTGTTAAAGGAAAATAAAGGTGTTTGTGAAAAGGAGCAGAACTCTTGACTCTTTCCACAACAGCTGCCAAGGTTACCATTGGTAACACAGGAAGGTTGCTGTGCAAATGTGAAGGGCTGAAAGATACAACGTTTCCAGACTCAACCAAGCAGTGAGTGAGAAGACTAAAAAAAAAACATATATATATATGGCTGAACCTCGGACAAAGGTGGCCGGATATGACTATCCACCATTATTTTCTGAAAGGGGATCGTATGACCAATGGAGAAGTGCAGTTGTTATGTGGACTAAGGTAACTGCCTTGGGAAAGAGGAAACAAGGTATGTCATTGGCTCTTTCTCTACCTTATGAGAGTTAAATCCGAAGCAAAGTGTTTTCGGAACTGGAATTGGAAGAATTAAATTCAGGAGAAGGTCTGGAGACTCGATTACGTTTCATGGATAAGATTTATCAAAAGGATAAGTCATAAGTGTGTATGAAGCTTGGTCAGAATTTACTAGATTCCAGAAAACAGAGGACATTTCTATTGAGGATTATATAATGGAATTTAGCAGATTATACAGGAGGCTGCACAAACACCGCCTGGAATTTCCACAGTCTGTGTTGGCATTAAAGTCACTCGACTTGCTAGAGTGACCAATCTGGATAGGCTCCTGGTTTTGGCAGGAGTTAAGGTTGTGGATAATGATACCTTGTTCAATCAGATGATAGAGGCCTTAAAGAAGTTTCTGGGGAAACATTAAATTCCTATGGCTCTTACGACACAAATGGGTCAGTCAGCAATTAAGCAGACTATGGAAGATACACTACTACAGGATGGTGAGATCATATGGCTACGAACAGGTTACGAGAGTCTGGAAGGAGATCTGGACCCGGACATTATGAGGACAGAAACCCATTTAGAACCTCTAATCGGAGGAGGGGCATGGAGAATGGGAATAGGAAGATGAACCCCAGAAATGCCCGGGGTACAATAAATCGATGTTTTCGGTATGACTTTCAATACCATTATGCTTTCAACTGTCCAACACGCTATAATAAGCTACGCATGACACGGAAGAGTCAGAAGGGAAAAACGATAGTGACCAGAAAGAAGGCATTGTCCTGGTAACAAGCAGTTTTACTCTGATAATGAGGGTGTTGGTTGCAGAATCCTTCAGTTGTGCTGTATTGGACAGTGGCTGCACATCTACTGTGTGTGGAATTGACTGGTTAAAATGTTACCTGGACTCTTTGAATGCAGAAAATCGTAACAAGGTAAAGGAATTTGAAAGTTCCACAAGTTTCAGGTTTGGGGATGATAATACTCTGAAGTTTCTGAAAAGAGTGGTGATCCCTTGCAATATTGCCGGAGTGAATCATTCCAACAGCACGGATGTTGTATCAAGTCAGATACCTTTGTTTCTGAGCAGACCGTCGATGAAGAAAGCACACATGAAACTGGATATGGAACAGGATAAGGCAACAGTTTTTGGAAAGATGGTGGACTTACAATTTACACAGTCGGGACACTATTGTATTCCATTACTGACAAATAATATTTCAGGTGCAGTTGTTAAGGATGTGTTATTATCAGTTGGAAATCACTTTAGCTGCTAGAAAGCTTGTTGTATTAAAACTGCATTGGCAATTTGCGCATGCGTCTCCTCGGAGGCTGAAAAATTATTAAAGGATGCAGGGGTAAGGGATGAAGTCTATACTAAGCTGATAGAACAGGTTAGTGATCGCTGTGAGGTTTATAGGAAGTACAGAAGGACACCATCACAATATATTTATTTGGCATTTTGTCGATTTAGCCATTTAGTCAATCAACCATTTTACAAAGTCAAGAAAAGAGATTAATCCTGGATCAGATGGTGGGAAAATGGTAGGGACAGGACTGGGGTCCCTGGAAAATTCCTTACAGACAACGGGGGAGAATTTGCTAATGATGAGTTTCGGGATATGTGTGAAAATGTGAATATCACTGTGATGAATACAGCTGCAGAAAGCCCATCTAGTAAGGGTGTGTGTGAAAGAAACCATGCAGTAATAAATGGCATGCTCCAGAAAATGTTGGCAGATAGACCAAATTGCAAGTTAAATTCAGCTTTAGCAGGGACGGTACATGCAAAGAATTTGTTGCAGATGGTTGGGGCGAATGTCCCTATCAATTAGTGTTTAGTAGAAATCCTTAAATTCCGTCCATTTTGGATGACCAGCCTCCAGCTTGTGAAGAGACTACAATTAGCTCTGCCTTTGCTGAGCATTTAAATGCATTTCATAGCAGCAGAAAATCTCTTTTGGAAGCGGAAGTCTCTGAAAGAATTCGCAGAGCTTTGAGGCGCAATGTACAGCGATCAAATACCATTTTTCAGCAAGGAGACACAGTATACTATAAGAGAGACAACTTTAATGAATGGAAAGGCCCAGGAAAGATCATAGGCATAGATGGCAAAACAATTATTTTGCAACATGGCAATCAAAGAGTTAGGGTACAATCATCAAGGATAATGGGTACAGATTACAAATTTTCAAATTTAGACAGAGCAAACAGACATGATGAAGAACCAGGGTCATATGATACATGTGTTACAGAACTACGAGGACCAGTTAACTGATATGGACAGGGTTTCTGTAGAGGAACACAATACTTCTGATGAATTAGAACAGGTAATTTTTCCGAAAGGACAACTGCCAAAAGTTGGTACAAAGTGACATTCTTGCCTGAAGGATCTAGTCAATGGAAGGATGCAACTATTATTAGTATGGCAGGGAATGCCACTGGAAAGTATGAACACTGGTTGAATGTACAGAATACATGGGAGGGTGTCAAGACAATGGATTGGAAACATGAAGTTCAAAAATGGAGGACCAGAAACCAAGTGCCAGTTCAGATAATACATCGGATAGTGAACAGGTTCACAGGAAAAAGTCGAGAATTATTGGAAGGACATCCCACAACAGAAGGAAAAGATCAAGCAGTAGCAGTACTGAACGAGATACCAGGCGGGAGAGGGGACATAGTTTGTCAAGGTCTCGGAACATGGGTAAGACTATGAATGCTACTAGGAGTAGAAGCCCACATGAACGTGAGATTTTGGTGGCCTCCAATAAGTTTAATGAAGTTATCAAAGACGCCAAACAGCAAGAACTGCATAGTTGGAGTGAATTTGGGGTATACACGGAAGTACCAGATAGGGGACAAAGAGCTCTATCCACAGATGGATATGCATGGAAAAGGTTCTTCCAGATGGAACTTATGAGGCCAAGGCCATGCTTGTGGCAAGGGGATTTGAAGAAAACTTAGAAGATCAGGATTAAGGGTAGATTCACCGACGGAGGCAAAGGTTATTTTAAAGATCTTCTCGGCTCTATTAGCCACAAAGGCATGGGAATGCAAATCTATAGATATAAAAGCTGCCTTTTTGCAGGGGCATCAGCTCCAGAGAGACATTTTTCTCCGTCCTCCTAAAGAAGCAGCTAACACAGAAGGGGTACTCTGGAAGTTGAACAAATGTGTATATGGATTAAATTTGCATCTAGAGTCTGGTAGTTTTTGGTGAGGTCAGTTTTGTTAAAGTTAGGCTGTTGCCAGTTGAAAGCAGATCCGACAATGTTTTACTGGCACTATAAAGGAAATCTTTCTGGCATCTTTATGATGCATGTCGATGATTTTTTTGTGGGGTGGGACTCGTGATTTTGAAGCTATTGTAATCTCTGGTTTGAGGAAAGAATTCAGGGTTGAAAGTCAGGCTTCTGGTGCATTTAAATATGTTGAACTGGAAATCGGACAGACTAAGTTAGGGGCAACTTTACGTCAGCAATCTTATTTGCACAGCATCAGCCCAATAGCAATTAGTCGTGGTCGGGTTTAACAAAAAGACGCAGTGGTTTGAAAGTTGGAAAAAAAGCAACTGCGAAGTTTAATTGGGCACTGAATTGGTTAGGTAGACAGACTAGACCAGACATTAGTTTTGATGTCTTAAAGTTGAGTACAAAAATGAATGATCCCAAAGTGGAAGACATAATGAGAGCAAATAAAGCATTGGTCAAACTAAAAATGCAAGAGCATGTTTTGAGGTTCCCAGTTTTAGGTGACCTTAGGCACTTGAAACTCATAATTTATAGTGATGCATCCTATGCAAATTTATATGATGGGGTTTCAAGCGCAGGAATTTTCATAATTTTCCTTTGTTGCCCTCTTGTGTGGGTAACAAAGAAAATAAGGAGAGTGGCCAAAAGCACTTTGGCTGCTGAGATGACAAGCCTTGTAGAGGTGGTGGATATGGCCTTTTATATATCTCAGATATTGACAGATATTTTGGGATTAGGTGATTTGGGAAACATACCCATTGAGTGTCACATTGATAGTAAATCCCTGTGGGAAAATGTGCACTCTACAAAACGTGTCAATGAGAAAAGGTTAAGGATAGGCATCGCAAGTTTGAAGCAGATACAGAGATACATAGAAGATCGGGGCAGGAGGAGGCCTTTAGGCCCTTCGAGCCTGCTCTGCGATTCATCGCGATCATGGCTGATCATCCAACTCAATAGCCTAATCCTGCTTTCTCCCCATAGCCTTTGATCCCATTCTCCCCGAGCGCTATATCCAGCTGCCTCTTGAATATATTCAAAGTTTTAGCATCGACTACTTCCTGTGGGAATGAATTCCACAGGATCACCAATCTTTGCGTGAAGAAATGTCTCCTTATCTCTGTCTGAAATAGTTTACCCAGAATCCTCAGGCTGTGACCCCTGGTTCTGGACACACCCATCATTGGCAACATCTTCCCTGCATCTACCTTGTCTAGTCCTGTTAGAATTTTATAAGTCTCTATGAGATCCCCCCTCATTCTTCTGAACTCCAGCGAGAACAATGCCAACCGAGTCAATCTCTCCTCACCTGACAGTCCCGCCATCCCTGGAATCAGTCTGGTAAACCTTCGCTGCACTCGCTCGAGAGCAAGAACATCTTCCCTCAGAGAAGGAGACCAAAACTGCCCACAATACTCCAGGTGTGGCCTCACCAAGGCCCTGTATAATTGCAGCAACACATTCCCGCTTCTATACGCGAAACCTCTCGCAATGAAGGCCAACATACCATTTACCTTCTTTACCGCCTGCTGCACCTGCATGCTTACCTTCAGCGAATGATGCACAAGGACACCCAGGTCCCGTTGCACACTCCCCTCTCCCAATTTACAAACATTCGGGTAGTAATCTGTCTTCCTGTTTCTGTTCCAAAATGAAAACCTCACACTTATCCAAATAATACTGCAACTGCCATTGGTTTGCCCACTCGCCCAACCTGTCCAGATCTTGCTGTAGGATCCCTGCATCCTCGCCGCAATTTACCCTCCCAATTAATTTAGTATCATCTGCCAACTTTGAGATGTTACATTTTGTTCCCTCATCCAAATCATTAATATATATTGTGAATCGCTGGGGTCCCAGCATCGATTCCTGTGGTACCCCACTGGTTACTGCCTGCCAATTTGAAAAGGACCCATTAATCCCTAGTTGTACAGTTACTGGAGGTAATTTATCGGAGTTGCTGGGGGTAATTTATAGGGGTTACTGGCGGTTAATTTATAGGAATTACTGGGGTAATTTATGGGAGTTACTGGGGTAATTTATAGGGGTTCCTGGGGGTTAATATTTAGGAGTTACTAGGGTAATGTATAGGAGTTACTGGGGGTAATTTATAGGGGTTACTAGGGGTTAATTTATAGGAGTTACTGGGGGTAATTTATACGAGTTACTGGGGTAATTTATAGGAGTTACTGGGGGTAATTTATAGGAGTTACTGGAGGTAATTTATAGGGGTTACTGGGGGTAATTTATAGGGGTTACTAGGCGTAATTTATAGGAGTTACTGGGGGTAATTTACAGGGGTTACGAGGGGTAATTTATAGGGGTTACTGGGGGTAATTTATAGGAGTTACTGGGGGCAATTTATAGGAGTTATTGGGATAATTTACAGGAGTTACTGGGGGTAATTTATAGGAGTTACTGGGGGTAATTTACAGGGGTTACGAGGGGTAATTTATAGGGGTTACTGGGGGTAATTTATAGGAGTTACTGGGGGCAATTTATAGGAGTTATTGGGATAATTTACAGGAGTTACTGGGGGTAATTTATAGGAGTTACTGGGGGTAATTTATAGGAGATACTGGGGGTAATTATAGGAGTTACTGGGGGTAATTTATAGGAGTTATTGGGATAATTTACAGGAGTTACTGGGGTAATTTATAGGGGTTACTGGGGTAATTTATAGGAGTTATTGGGGTAATTTACAGGAGTTACTGGGGGTAATTTATAGGAGTTACTGGGGGTAATGTATCGGAGTTACTGGGGGTAATTATAGGAGTTACTGGGGGTAATTTATAGGAGTTATTGGGATAATTTACAGGAGTTACTGGGGTAATTTATAGGAGTTACTGGGGGTAATTTACAGGGGTTACTGGGGGTAATTTATAGGAGTTACTGGGGGTAATTTATCGGAGTTATTGGGGTAATTTACAGGAGTTACTGGGGGTAATCTATAGGAGTTACTGGGGGTAATTTACAGGAGTTACTGGGGGTAATTTATAGGAGTTACTGGGTGTAATTTATAAGAGTTACTGGGGGTAATGTATAGGCGTTACTGAGGTAATTTAGAGGGTTTGCTGGGGGTAATTTACAGGGGCTACTCAGGGTAACTACCCCATTGTTCCTGCTCTGTGAGGCACCGACTCCAGGAGCAGTTATGCTCAGTATTTCCCGGGAGACCCTGTTCAGAGATCCAGCTGAGAAAAATTGAGCTCCTGTTCAAGCTAATTGAAAAAGGTAAAGTCGCCATAATCCCGGATGGCCATAGACTGCTTTCCCCTTTGAGGGAGAGAGTTGACTGTTGGTGATTTAACCTGAGAGTCACCACATCTCAGGAGAGGGTCAAGCTTGAGAAGGCGGGGCCTTCATGGATAATCTCAGTCGGTACAGGAATTGAACCCACTCTGTTGGCATCTCTCCACATCACAGACCAGCAGCGAGGGAAGTAAGTGTGAGAGGAGTGGCAATCCGATGATCAGTGATCGTCATTCCTCGGAAGATTGGGTCCATTGAAATAGAAGTCTGTCGCTCATAACCGCTGCCTTCAATAATTGGGAGTCTTTAAAGGGTTAAGCTAATCTGATTGGACATAGTCTGGTAGATTTCATCACATGATCTCCTAATCTGAACTGCCCCTTCCCCAGACTCCTACCATTGGTCACTCAACATGAGCATCATCTCGGACCTCCCCAAGGATTCTCAATGTGTCTGACTTTTGACTTTTGAAAAGCTGGTCACCTGAATGAATGACCCAATTTAACTGGACACCTGCTGTTACTTAGAAATCCTGGGAATCTCCCACTATCAGAATACAAAGCAGCAAGTTAAAACAGACGTACAATTTTGGTTTTTAAGTGTAAATGAGCAAATACATCAGACAGCAGTGTCAGTAATTGGGAGCCTCTATATTTGTCATGGGCAGGTTATTGCCACGTTTCTTGTGGGCAGTGCTCCATCTTTGATGAGGGATGTTCTCCATGTTTATTGTGGACAGTGCTCCATATTTATTGTGGGCAGGGCTCCATGTTTATTGTGGACAGTGCTCCATGTTTCTTGTGGGCTGTGCTCCATGTTTATTGTGGGCAGTGCTCCATGTTTATTGTGGGCAGTGCTCCATGTTTATTGTGGGCAGTGCTCCATGTTTATTGTGGGCAGTGCTCCATGTTTATTGTGGACAGTGCTCCATGTTTATTGTGGGCAGGGCTCCATGTTTATTGTGGGCAGCGCTCCATGTTTATTGTGGGCAGTGCTCCATGTTTATTGTGGGCAGTGCTCCATGTTTATTGTGGGCAGCGCTCCATGTTTATTGTGGGCAGGGCTCCATGTTTATTGTGGGCAGTGCTCCATGTTTATTGTGGGCAGCGCTCCATGTTTATTGTGGGCAGTGCTCCATGTTTATTGTGGGCAGTGCTCCATGTTTATTGTGGGCAGGGCTCCATGTTTATTGTGGACAGTGCTCCATGTTTATTGTGGGCAGTGCTCCATGGTTATTGTGGGCAGTGCTCCATGTTTATTGTGGGCAGTGCTCCATGTTTATTGTGGACAGTGCTCCATGTTTATTGTGGGCAGTGCTCCGTGTTTATTGTGGACAGTGCTCCATGTTTATTGTGGGCAGTGCTCCATGTTTATTGTGGGCAGTGCTCCATGTTTATTGTGGGCAGTGCTCCATGTTTATTGTGGACAGTGCTCCATGTTTGTTGTGGGCAGTGCTCCATGTTTATTGTGGACAGTGCTCCATGTTTGTTGTGGGCAGTGCTCCATGTTTATTGTGGGCAGTGCTCCATGGTTATTGTGGGCAGTGCTCCATGTTTATTGTGGGCAGTGCTCCATGTTTATTGTGGGCAGTGCTCCATGTTTATTGTGGACAGTGCTCCATGTTTATTGTGGGCAGTGCTCCATGTTTATTGTGGGCTGGGCTCCATGTTTATTGTGGGCAGGGCTCCATGTTTATTGTGGACAGTGCTCCATGTTTATTGTGGGCAGTGCTCCATGGTTATTGTGGGCAGTGCTCCATGTTTATTGTGGGCAGTGCTCCATGTTTATTGAGGACAGTGCTCCATGTTTATTGTGGGCAGTGCTCCATGTTTATTGTGGACAGTGCTCCATGTTTGTTGTGGGCAGTGCTCCATGTTTATTGTGGGCAGCGCTCCATGTTTATTGTGGGAAGTGCTCCATGTTTATTGTGTGCAGTGCTCCATGTTTATTGTGGACAGGGCTCCATGTTTATTGTGGACAGTGCTCCGTGTTAATTGTGGGCAATGCTCCATGTTTATTGTGGGCAGTGCTCCATGTTTGTTGTGGACAGTGCTCCATGTTTATTGTGGGCAGTGCTCCATGTTTGTTGTGGGCAGTGCTCCATGTTTATTGTGGACAGTGCTCCGTGTTAATTGTGGGCAATGCTCCATGTTTATTGTGGGCAGTGCTCCATGTTTGTTGTGGACAGCGCTCCATGTTTATTGTGGGCTGGGCTCCATGTTTATTGTGGACAGCGCTCCATGTTTATTGTGGGCTGGGCTCCATGTTTATTGTGGACAGCGCTCCATGTTTATTGTGGGCAGGGCTCCATGTTTATTGTGGGCTGGGCTCCATGTTTATTGTGGACAGGGCTCCATGTTTATTGTGGGCAGTGCTCCATGTTTATTGTGGGCACTGCTCCATGTTTATTGTGGGCAGTGCTCCATGTTTATTGTGGGCAGTGCTCCATGTTTATTGTGGGCAGTGCTCCATGTTTATTGTGGGCAGCGCTCCATGTTTATTGTGGGCAGTGCTCCATGTTTGTTGTGGACAGTGCTCCATGTTTATTGTGGACAGTGCTCCATGTTTATTGTGGGCAGTGCTCCATGTTTATTGTGGGCAGTGCTCCATGTTTATTGTGGGCAGCGCTCCATGTTTATTGTGGGCAGTGCTCCATGTTTATTGTGGACAGTGCTCCATGTTTATTGTGGGCAGTGCTCCATGGTTATTGTGGGCAGTGCTCCATGTTTATTGTGGGCAGTGCTCCATGTTTATTGTGGGCAGTGCTCCATGTTTATTGTGGACAGTGCTCCATGTTTATTGTGGGCAGTGCTCCATGTTTATTGTGGGCTGGGCTCCATGTTTATTGTGGGCAGGGCTCCATGTTTATTGTGGACAGTGCTCCATGTTTATTGTGGGCAGTGCTCCATGGTTATTGTGGGCAGTGCTCCATGTTTATTGTGGGCAGTGCTCCATGTTTATTGTGGACAGTGCTCCATGTTTATTGTGGGCAGTGCTCCATGTTTATTGTGGACAGTGCTCCATGTTTGTTGTGGGCAGTGCTCCATGTTTATTGTGGGCAGCGCTCCATGTTTATTGTGGACAGTGCTCCATGTTTGTTGTGGGCAGTGCTCCATGTTTATTGTGGACAGTGCTCCATGTTTGTTGTGGGCAGTGCTCCATGTTTATTGTGGGCAGTGCTCCATGGTTATTGTGGGCAGTGCTCCATGTTTATTGTGGGCAGTGCTCCATGTTTATTGTGGGCAGTGCTCCATGTTTATTGTGGACAGTGCTCCATGTTTATTGTGGGCAGTGCTCCATGTTTATTGTGGGCTGGGCTCCATGTTTATTGTGGGCAGGGCTCCATGTTTATTGTGGACAGTGCTCCATGTTTATTGTGGGCAGTGCTCCATGGTTATTGTGGGCAGTGCTCCATGTTTATTGTGGGCAGTGCTCCATGTTTATTGAGGACAGTGCTCCATGTTTATTGTGGGCAGTGCTCCATGTTTATTGTGGACAGTGCTCCATGTTTGTTGTGGGCAGTGCTCCATGTTTATTGTGGGCAGCGCTCCATGTTTATTGTGGGAAGTGCTCCATGTTTATTGTGTGCAGTGCTCCATGTTTATTGTGGACAGGGCTCCATGTTTATTGTGGACAGTGCTCCGTGTTAATTGTGGGCAATGCTCCATGTTTATTGTGGGCAGTGCTCCATGTTTGTTGTGGACAGTGCTCCATGTTTATTGTGGGCAGTGCTCCATGTTTGTTGTGGGCAGTGCTCCATGTTTATTGTGGACAGTGCTCCGTGTTAATTGTGGGCAATGCTCCATGTTTATTGTGGGCAGTGCTCCATGTTTGTTGTGGACAGCGCTCCATGTTTATTGTGGGCTGGGCTCCATGTTTATTGTGGACAGCGCTCCATGTTTATTGTGGGCTGGGCTCCATGTTTATTGTGGACAGCGCTCCATGTTTATTGTGGGCAGGGCTCCATGTTTATTGTGGGCTGGGCTCCATGTTTATTGTGGACAGGGCTCCATGTTTATTGTGGGCAGTGCTCCATGTTTATTGTGGGCAGTGCTCCATGTTTATTGTGGGCAGTGCTCCATGTTTATTGTGGGCAGTGCTCCATGTTTATTGTGGGCAGTGCTCCATGTTTATTGTGGGCAGCGCTCCATGTTTATTGTGGGCAGTGCTCCATGTTTGTTGTGGACAGTGCTCCATGTTTATTGTGGACAGTGCTCCATGTTTATTGTGGGCAGTGCTCCATGTTTATTGTGGGCAGTGCTCCATGTTTATTGTGGGCAGCGCTCCATGTTTATTGTGGGCAGTGCTCCATGTTTATTGTGGACAGTGCTCCATGTTTATTGTGGGCAGTGCTCCATGGTTATTGTGGGCAGTGCTCCATGTTTATTGTGGGCAGTGCTCCATGTTTATTGTGGGCAGTGCTCCATGTTTATTGTGGACAGTGCTCCATGTTTATTGTGGGCAGTGCTCCATGTTTATTGTGGGCTGGGCTCCATGTTTATTGTGGGCAGGGCTCCATGTTTATTGTGGACAGTGCTCCATGTTTATTGTGGGCAGTGCTCCATGGTTATTGTGGGCAGTGCTCCATGTTTATTGTGGGCAGTGCTCCATGTTTATTGTGGACAGTGCTCCATGTTTATTGTGGGCAGTGCTCCATGTTTATTGTGGACAGTGCTCCATGTTTGTTGTGGGCAGTGCTCCATGTTTATTGTGGGCAGCGCTCCATGTTTATTGTGGGAAGTGCTCCATGTTTATTGTGTGCAGTGCTCCATGTTTATTGTGGACAGGGCTCCATGTTTATTGTGGACAGTGCTCCGTGTTAATTGTGGGCAATGCTCCATGTTTATTGTGGGCAGTGCTCCATGTTTGTTGTGGACAGTGCTCCATGTTTATTGTGGGCAGTGCTCCATGTTTGTTGTGGGCAGTGCTCCATGTTTATTGTGGACAGTGCTCCGTGTTAATTGTGGGCAATGCTCCATGTTTATTGTGGGCAGTGCTCCATGTTTGTTGTGGACAGCGCTCCATGTTTATTGTGGGCTGGGCTCCATGTTTATTGTGGACAGCGCTTCATGTTTATTGTGGGCTGGGCTCCATGTTTATTGTGGACAGCGCTCCATGTTTATTGTGGGCAGGGCTCCATGTTTATTGTGGGCTGGGCTCCATGTTTATTGTGGACAGGGCTCCATGTTTATTGTGGGCAGTGCTCCATGTTTATTGTGGGCAGTGCTCCATGTTTATTGTGGGCAGTGCTCCATGTTTATTGTGGGCAGTGCTCCATGTTTATTGTGGGCAGTGCTCCATGTTTATTGTGGGCAGCGCTCCATGTTTATTGTG
This sequence comes from Scyliorhinus torazame, assembly GCF_047496885.1. Lineage (NCBI taxonomy): Eukaryota > Metazoa > Chordata > Chondrichthyes > Carcharhiniformes > Scyliorhinidae > Scyliorhinus > Scyliorhinus torazame. Next base: position 38,949,968 of record NC_092731.1, read on the forward strand.
GGCAGTGCTCCATGTTTGTTGTGGACAGTGCTCCATGTTTGTTGTGGACAGTGCTCCATGTTTGTTGTGGACAGTGCTCCATGTTTGTTGTGCCAGTGCTCCATGTTTGTTGTGGACAGTGCTCCATGTTTATTGTGGGCAGTGCTCCATGTTTATTGTGGGCAGTGCTCCATGTTTATTGTGGGCAGTGCTCCATGTTTATTGTGGGCAGTGCTCCATGTTTATTGTGGGCAGCGCTCCATGTTTATTGTGGGCAGTGCTCCATGTTTGTTGTGGACAGTGCTCCATGTTTATTGTGGCAGCGCTCCATGTTTGTTGTGGACAGTGCTCCATGTTTATTGTGGGCAGTGCTCCATGTCGGTTGAAGGTCCTGTGCGGTAAGTAGGTCCTGTTCAAACTTGTCTTATACAACCGACGTTATACACCAGATACATTGAAGACATTTTTTTCCTTTGGACCTACGGCGAAGAATCACTGAAACGACTACACGATGACATTAATAAGTTCCATCCAACCATCAGACTCCCCATGGACTACTCTCCAAAATCAGTTGCATTCTTGGACACACTCGTCTCCGTCAAGGACGGTCACCCTGGCACTTCGCTTTACCGCAAACCCACGGATAACCTCATGATGCTCCACTTCTCCAGCTTCCATCCTAAACACATTAAAGAAGCCATCCCCTATGGACAAGCGCTCCGTATACACAGGATCTGCTCAGACGAGGAGGAGCGTAACAGCCATCTACAGACGTTGAAAGATGCCCTCGTACGAACGGGATATGGCGCTCGACTCATCGATCGGCAGTTCCAACGCACCACAGCGAAAAACCGGACCGACCTCCTCAGAAGACAAACATGGGACACAACCGACAGAATACCCTTCGTCGTCCAGTACTTCCCCGGAGCGGAGAAACTACGTCATCTTCTTCACAGCCTTCAACACGTCATTGATGACGATGAACATCTTGACAAGGTCATCCCCAAACCCCCACTACTTGCCTTCAAACAACCGCGCAACCTCAAACGAACCATTGTTTGCAGCAAACTACCCAGTCTTCAGAACAGTGACCACGACACCACACAACCCTGCCATGGCAATCTCTGCAAGACGTGCCAGATCATCGACATGGATACCACTATTACACGTGAGAACACCACCCACCAGGTACGCGGTACATACTCGTGCGACTCGGCCAATGTTGTCTACCTCATACGCTGCAGGAAAGGATGTCCCGAAGCGTGGTACATTGGCGAGACCATGCAGATGCTGCGACAACAAATGAACGGCCATCGCGCAACAATCACCAGGCAGGAATGTTCCCTTCCAGTCGGGGAACACTTCAGCAGTTAAGGGCATTCAGCCTCTGATCTCCGGGTAAGCGTTCTCCAAGGCGGCCTTCAGGACGTGCGACAACGCAGAATTGCCGAGCAGAAACTCATAGCCAAGTTCCACACACATGAGTGCGGCCTCAACCGGGACCTGGGATTCATGTCGCATTACATTCATCCCCCACCATCTGGCCTGCAAAATCCTACCAACTGTCCTGGCTTGATGCAATTCACACCTCTTTAACCTGGGGTTACCCCACCTCTGGATCTGTAAAGATTTAATCACCTGCTAATGGTCGCATTCCTAGCATTGTTTGGCATCTTTGAATTTGTCTATATATGTGTTTCTGGAACATACCTCTTCATTCACCTGAGGAAGGAGCAGCGCTCCGATAGCTAGTGACATCGAAACAAACCTGTTGGACTTTAACCTGGTGTTGTAAGACTTCTTACTGTGCTCACCCCAGTCCAACGCCGGCATCTCCACATCATTAACAATACAATAAAGTTACTGTGAAAAGCCAATAGTCGCACATTCCGGCACCTGTGAGGTACGCAGAGGGAGAATTCAGAATGTCAAAATTACCTAACAGCACGTCTTTCAGGACTTCTGGGAGGAAACCGGAGCAGCCGGTGGAAACCCACACGGGGAAAACATGTAGACTCCGCTGTTATGGGCGAGGCCTCTCTCTATTTCTCTTTCTTTTTCCTCTCTCTCACTCCCGTATTCCAGCCGCTTTAATTCTTTCTGATGTTCCATTTGTTTATTTTGCAACTGAAGTTTTGCCATTTCCAATGAGTCAAACTCGATCTCAGTCAACTTTAAATGCTGAACCACCACCCTAATTTCCTCATCTTTTCACATTTTGTCAGGTAATGTTAACTGCAATGTTCTTGCCAAATCTAACAGTCTGCTTTTCTCATGTTCCTGGAGTGTCACCTCAAACATCCCACCTCCATGCTGCCATTAGTCAGACATGTCCACTCTCGGGGTGCCCACCTTTCCAAACCAATTGGAAAGTGAACAGACTCTTTGTCATCTGATTGGGTGTTTTTTCAGAAACAGCTTTTCCCTCCCACCCCCAGTTTCTCTCCAATGATCAAATGCGTTGAAATAAAATCGGAGAAGACCATGTTGTTAAAGTGCTGCAGTGACCTTATCCCCTCAGTTATGTGAAATGAGTTCCCTGAGGATTCATCTTTACTTCCTGAAAACTCCAGGACAATTCTTCAGAGTTGGGAACCCAATCTGAGGCTTGTTTGGAATCATTAAGCCCCTGACTGAGTTTCAGTCTCTCCGTGAAAAACTTACATCTGAAATGATACCTCTTGTTTGTCACCCACTCAGATGCTGTCAAGTTCACGAAGACTGTTCTGGAGAAGCTGAAATGATGGGATGTCCTGTACACTTGTGGTACCCTTCAACTTGTGAAAATGGAATTCCCAAGTGCGGTAAGTTAACACCAAACAAAACCGATGTTGACCTCGGGAAGTTGCTCTGACCCCCTGACCTCTCCCTTCCCTCAATAGTTCTACATCAGTAAAGTACAACAACAACTTATATTTATGTGGTGCCTTCAGAGTAATGAAACATCCAAAGTGACTGACCAAAAGCTTTTGTTAAAGATGTTTTAAGGAATGTCTCAATAGAGGCGGAAAGGTGGAGGGAGGGGATTTCGGAGCTTGGGGCCCAGACACCTGAAGTCACGGCCACCAATGGTGAACCGATTAAAATTGGGAATGCTCAAGAGACCAGGCCCGGAACTTTCCGTTTGGGTGACGAAGGGCCGGATTCTCCGTCGCATCGGGAAATCCGCTACCAGCGGCGGGCAGCGGAGAATCCAGCGCGGGCAGAAAACGGGATCGCCGACGGGCACCAGCGGGAGAATGTGAATGGGTCATTAAGATTTATTTGCCCCATATTCTCCGAATCGTCGGGATTCTCCGGTGCTCTGGGCCGGGAATCACGGGGGCAGGAATTAGTGCAGGTCTTGACCAGCGTGGCCCTGATGTGGTGGGCCTCACGGTGGGCCAAGGGGGTCACTCTTTCCGGGAGTTACCCCCAAAGTCCAATGGAGGGTCACCCTCCCCACCCCCCACAATGCAAGACCTGCCCACTCCACCCCCACCAGACACCCCTCACCAGAGGCCCCCTAATGAAAGAGACCCGCACCAGACACCCCTCACCAGAGGCCCCCTAATGAAAGAGACCCCTGCTGCCTGTGTCCTTTAAACACTCAGAAGGCCTATGGTCATCTGGGAGCCCCCCCAGGCCGCCCCCTCCCCCCGGACACCCTCATACCTCAGCTGCATCATCAAGGGGATACAGATATAGGAGCTGAATTAGGCCATTCGGCCCATCGAGTCTGCTCCGCCATTCAATCATGGCTGAGATGTTTCTCATCCCCATTCTCCTGCCTTCTCCCCATTGCCCCTTATAAATCCCCTTGTTAATCAATGGGCGTGGCCAAGATAAATCCGATACCCACCAGGTGTTGGCACTCCTCAGAAGCGCTACCCCACTGCAGAGAGCAGGTAATCAGCCGAGCTTACCCCACCCAGAGGACACCTGCACCGTGGCCTTTGGAGGCCTCCCTGGTTCTCTGCCCCTGTCAGGGCAGAGGCCTCACAGCGTGGGTCCCGAAGGTGGGCTGGTGTGGGTCCCGAAGGTCGCTCGGTGTGGGTCCTGAAGGTCGCTCGGTGTGGGTCGTGAAGGTCGCTCGGTGTGGGTCCCGAAGGTCGCTCGGTGTGGGTCGCGAAGGTCGCTCGGTGTGGGTCGCGAAGGTCACTCGGTGTGGGTCGCGAAGGTCGCTCGGTGTGGGTCGCGAAGGTCGCTCGGTGTGGGTCGCGAAGGTCGCTCGGTGTGGGTCCCGAAGGTCGCTCGGTGTGGGTCGCGAAGGTCGCTCGGTGTGGGTCGCGAAGGTCGCTCGGTGTGGGTCGCGAAGGTCGCTCGGTGTGGGTCCCGAAGGTCGCTCGGTGTGGGTCGCGAAGGTCGCTCGGTGTGGGTCCCGAAGGGCGCTCGGTGTGGGTCGCGAAGGTCGCTCGGTGTGGGTCGCGAAGGTCGCTCGGTATGGGTCGCGAAGGTCGCTCGGTGTGGGTCGCGAAGGTCGCTCGGTGTGGGTCGCGAAGGTTGGTCGGTGTGGGTCGCGAATCCTCTGCATTTCCGGGGTCTCGGTCGACGCCGGAAGGTTTGGCGCTGCGCCAACTGGTGGCGAAGGGCCAGCGCGAGTTGACGAATGTGCAGAACTGCCTGCGTGGTTCCGCGCCTGCGCAGACTGGCCGGTGTGTTCCTGCACAGGCGCAGGGAGGTTCCTCTCCGCGCCGACAATGCCGAGCCCTACAGGGGCAGGCACGGAAGGAAGGAGCGCCCCCACGGCACAGGCCCGCCCGCAGATGGGTGGGACCCGATCACTGGCCAGGCCACCTTGAGGGACCCCCCGGGTCGGATCCTCCTGCGCCCCCCCACCCTCTCAAGGACTCACCTAGCCGGCCTCCAAGCCGGGTCCCACCGTGATGGACCATGTCCATTTCACACCGCGGGACAGGCCAGGAAATGACGGCCGCTCGACCCATCAGGGCCCGGAGAATTGCTGGGGGGGCCGCTGCCAATGGCTCCCGACTCGCGGGCCGTAAACCCAGCCGCCACCCGAAAACCGGCGCCGGAGAATCCGACAGCCGGTGTCGGAGCGGCGGGTCGGGATTCACGCCACCCCCTGGGGATTCTCCCATCCGACGGGCGGTCGGAGAATCTGCCCAAGATTTCACTTCTGGGGCGGAATTCTCCACCAACGGCGCGATGTCCGCCGACTGGCGCCAAAAACGGCGCCAATCAGACGGGCATCGCGCCGGCCCAAAGGTGCGGAATGCTCCGCATCTTTGGCGGCCTAGCCCCAACATTGACGCTGGAGGGATTTCCGCCCTGCCAGCTGGCGGAATTGGCATTTGTTGCCCCGCCAGCTGGCGCGGAAAAGCGGTGCATGCGCGGGAGCGTCAGCGGCCGCTGTCAGTTTCCCGGCGCATGCGCAGTGGGGAGAGTCTCTTCCGCCTCCGCCATGGTGGAGGCCGTGGCGGAGGCGGAAGGGAAAGAGTGCCCCCACGGCACAGGCCCGCCCGCGGATCGGTGGGCCCCGATCGCGGGCCAGGCCACCGTGGGGGCACCTCCCGGGGTCAGATCGCCCCGCGCCCCCCCCAGGACCCCGGAGCCCGCCCACGCCGCCTGGTCCCGCCGGTAAATAGGTACTCGCGGGACAGGCAATTTATCGGTGGGACTTCAGCCCACCCGGGCCGGAGAATCGAGCGGGGGGGCCCGCCAACCGGCGCGGCCTGATTCCCGCCCCCGCCGAATATCCGGTGCCGGAGACTTCGGCAACCGGCGGGGGCGGGATTCACAGCAGCCCCCGGCGATTCCCCAACCCAGCGGGGGGTCGGAGAATGACGCCCACTGTCTGTGCAGAGTCTGCACGTTCTCCCCGGGTGTGCATGGGTTTCCTCCGGGTGCTCCGGTTTCCTCCCACAGTCCAAAGATGTGCGGGTTAGGTGGATTGGCCGTGATAAATTGCCCTTAGTGACCAAAAAGGTTAATTGGGGTTACTGGGTTAAGGGGATGGGGTGGAGGAGGTGTGTGCTTGAGTGATGTACTTGTAGTGATCTCTATGGGTGCATGAACACAAGGGGTTAATAGAATTTTCATAGAATTTACAGTGCAGAAGGAGGCCATTCGGCCCATCGAGTCTGCAGCGGCTCTTGGAAAGAGCACCCCACCTAAGGTCAACACCTCCACTATCCCCATAACCCAGTAACCCCACTCAACACTAAGGGCAATTTTGGACACTAATGGCAATTTATCATGGCCAATCCACCTACCCTGCACATCTTTGGACTGTGGGAGGAATGTGTCATTAATGTGTCATCAGTAGCACCACATGATCACTAGAGGGCCGGACCAACAGGGGTATAAAAGGCAGCCACATTGTCTCTCTCTCTCTCTCTTGGGTGCACTGTGATCAAAGCAACAGCAGACTAGTTCCAGTGGAGTTATGTATAGTTACCATAGTTAGATCTTGTTAACCTTATCACTAGTATCAAAGTTAAAGTAAAGAACTCATGGAAATATTGCTGTAGTTACTCAATAAACCTTTTGTTACTACTGGAAGAGTTTGAATCTTCTTCTCTGGATTCAGAATACCTCATCACTAACCAAGGATTGTGTAGCACATGTTACCTACCACACTGCGAACAAAACATGGTTCCAGTTGAGTGGTTTTAACAGAACTAGTTAAATAAGGTTAGACAAAAAGCGAAGAAAAAGAGAAGACTGGACATTCGACTGTGGAAGACTTCGCAGCAAATGGATCCTCGCCGACTAACTATGGGACTCATTGGACCTCTAGGGCAGCTGGAAACAACCGGTAATTTAAGTTATGACTGGAAAAGATTTGAACAGATATTCCAAATATTTATCACAGCTAATGGTTTAAGCACGGTCTCTAACGCAACGAAAATAGCACTACTGCTCTCAATAGGAGGGCATGAAGCTAGAGATATCTAGAATTGCATTAATTAGTTAGAAGGTGAAGACGACACCAAAATAGAAGTAATACTCAAAAAATGTGATGAACACTGTAAGAGTCAGTCTGGTGAGATGCTGGAAAGATTTAACAATTATCATAAATGCCAGAGAAACAGAGGGCCCATCAGTGATTTTATTACAAATCTCAAGTTAATACCACAAGGCTGTGATTATGTTGATTTCAGAGACACTGTGATAATGAATCAATTAATTTCTGGACTATCTGATAAAAATTTGAGGAAAGAACTATCACAAAATAAGGATCTAACTCTAGAAACTGCTATACAAAAATGCCTTGCTTATGAACAAAAACAAAATCAATACTGTGAGTCTTTACAAACACAGAACCAGTGTCTAGAAAACAAAATCGGTAAAAATGGTGCCAAAACGTACCACGAGGCAGAGTTGAAACAGAAGAAGATGGAAGTTCTGAGCGGCAGCCATCTTGAGAAAGGAACCGCACATGCGCAGTTGTGCAAAGAGCGCACAGTAAAGGAAACACAAATTGCGTATGTGCAACCGAGTCCGACGCATGATGTCACGAGCGTCATGACGTCAGAGGACCAGGGCCACGCCCACTTAAAAGGGAAATGGTCAAAAATGAACAAAAAGAAATTTAAAGCTGCAAAACCCAATTTTTTTTATCTCAAAAGACAGAACAATGCTCGAACTTACACCAGCAGATGAAAATAACTTTCACAACACCTTGGAACAAGCAGCCTGCACCACCCAAAGTGAAGAGCATAATGAAAAATCCGAAACCAAAGAAGATGATTTGTTCACTGAACATGAAGAGAACGATCACAACTCCCAAACAAAAAGCGATGATTTGTCTCTCGAACAATACACACAATACTGCTCAGACATGGCTGAGTTATTCGGATATGCTGATCACAGCATCAGCAACACGGTTGAAAAGCTCAACACGACTCTTCTCATGGTGGATGAATCCAATACCATGGTGCCATGGCAGATCGTCGATACATTGGATGACAGCAATACCCAAGAAGACGACGACGGCACACAGAGAGCACAGAACGACTCGGCTGATAGAGCACACATCGACTCTACAGCGCAAACACTGCACAACTCCACAAAGAGAGCGATGAAAGACTCCACAGAGCGAGCGACGCAAGCCTCCACAAAGAGAGCGACGCAAGCCTCCACAGACAGCTCGGTGACAGACTCAAAAATGGAAGCAAGCAAACACTCCATAGCGAATGCTATGCATGAACAAGACCATGAAGATCTATCAAGCTTATTTGAGCCACCAGAAGACTATGACAGTCTACCCAGCTCATTCAACCAACAAGAAGACACTGAATGTCTACCCACTGTATGTGAGACAAGTGACGAAGAAATCACAATTCCCATACCGGATCTGCAGAATCACAGCGAGACTGACAGATCTCAGCTCGTCTGCACAGAAGCACTCAATAATCAGAGGAGGGCTACTCATGAGTCCAGAGAGACCACGTCAATTGAAATCGTGAAGATTTTGACCCCAGAAGAGGAGCACAAAGAGATCACAGATGATTCAAGTGAACCAGAATTGACTCTAGCAGAGGAGTACCAAGGAAGCAAAGAAGAGGAATCAAACCCACCACAAATGACTGATGTCACCAACATCATCGCAACATCAGATCATTCTCACAATTCTCAAGAAGAAACGCTCAATGTAACAGATGCCACAAAGGACATTGACACCAATAACTGTGACAATGACTCATGTCATCCACACGGAACACTCATTGAGCGCAACAGGAACAACAACAATCGCAAGAAGCACAACAGAAACAAGAACAACGTCAGCAACATCAAAAACTACAAGCACAACAAAAACTACAAGAACAACAACAAACACAACAAGAAGCGTAACAAAAACAGAAACAACAAAATCAGGAGCAACAAAATCAGGAACAACAAAATCAGGAACAACAAAATCAGAAACAACAAAATCAGAAACAACAAAATCAGGAACAACAAAATCAGGAAGAACAAAATCAGGAACAACAAAATCAGGAACAACAAGCATGATGAAAACAACAACAACGAAAACGACCAAAACAGAAATGACAACAATGAAACAACGACCTGTACAACATGGGACAACTCTGCACATGAAGGACAATGCCACAGCACACTGCAAAACAATGGCAAGAGTACAAACATGCCATGGCATGGCAACAAATCTCACAAATTCACATTTGCTCCACAACAAACAAGTAAACCAGCTGTCAAGAAAGATGACATGAAGAATCAATACCACAAACACAGGAAAAGGTCCAGGTCAGACAACAAAGATGTAACACAGAATCGCGACCACAAGCATAGAAAGAAAAAGCATAAATCAGACAACAAAGAGATTCGACCATTCAAATACCTCATTGATGACTTCTTGGTTACTTAAACACAGGAACACTGGTGACGTTCACAAAGAAATAACAACACCAACATCACCACTTCAACAACAGAAGACGAAAGCAACTCGACCGAACAAACTCATAAAGTTTGGACTCACAATTTTTTTTTATTAACACTGGACTCATAAATATTAATTGACTTTGTATAATCGCCAAGATCATCACAACTTGTACATAACATCAGTTGTCGACCTATTTCACGCAAGCAAAAAAAAACCTTAAGAGACTGAATGTATCAACATTTGACGGACTAACTCGTTGATTTTATGTCATGCATTTGCAAACTGCATCCATTATGTTTTGTTCAATTTATTCAATAAACCTTTTGTTACTACTGGAAGAGTTTGAATCTTCTTCATCAGGATTCAGAATACCTCATCACTAACCAAGGATTGAGTAGCACATGTTACCTACCACACTGGGAACAAAACAGTGCTCTTTCTAAGGGCCGGTGCAGACTCGATGGGCCGAATGGCCTCCTTCTGCACTGTAAATTCGATTAAAATTCTATGAAATCTATTACTAATCCCCCTCCCACCATTTTGTTTAAAGTCTGCTCCACAGCCCTGGTCATGTGATTTGCCAGGACCCAGCTCCCAGCGCCGTGCAAGTGAAACCCACCCCAACGGGACAGCTCTCTCTGTCCTCAGTACTGATGCCAGTGCCTCATGAATGGTGACCCATTGCTCCCACACCAATCTCTGAGCCATGCACTCAACTCCCTGATCTTATTTACCCAATGTCAATTTGTCTGTGGCTCAGAGATTCTTACCTTTGTGGTTCTGCTCTTTAATTGAGTCCTGAGCTGCTCATCCTCCCTGATCAGAACCTCTTTCTTAGTCCTATCTGTGCGGCTGGTACCCACCGATACAACAACAACTGAATTCTTCCCCCAGGAGTTATTAACCCTGGCACCGGGCTGGCAACACGGCCCTCGGGGCTCACACTCTCTCGATGCTGAGAACACTGTCTATCCTCTAACAACACTGTCCCCTGCTACAATCCCATTCCTTTACATTCCTCCCACTTGTCTGTGTCCCTGTCCCCAGGTGCGGTGGTCAGTCTGCTCATCCTCCCTACAGCCCTCGCTCTCGTCCACACAGGCTGCAAAAACCTCCAATCTCTCGGACAAGTGCAAGGGCTGAGTGTCTTCCATTACTACCTCCTGGATCCTCACGTGTAGTCATACTGTCTGTCCCTGATCCCGAACCCAATGAAGCAGCTGAGCGAAGGGGTGTGACAAAGTCTCCAGGGAGCATTCTCTCTCCCTGATGCCATTGCCCTGTCTGAAGCTCCGAGTCCAGCTCATTCACTCTGAGCCGCAGTTCCTCGAGCTGTGGACACTTACTGAAGATGTGGTTGCTGTGGATCAGACATCACCTGTGTGGTGATATGCATCACTGTAAATACTCAAGTGATTAATGTAGGTACACTGCAACTAGGTAAACACTAGAGGGAGCACCAGAGACATCATGACACACAGACATTCAACCAATAGGTCAGTAAGATAGGACACGACCAATTGGGCAGTCAAGGCACACCCCAGAGGTTACGCTACCACAAGGGGGCTACCCATATAAAAGGACAGGGCACACGTGCTCTTTCTCTTTCGATAGGCGACGCTCAGAGAGACAGGGGCAGATCAGGAAGCATCACACCCCCCGCATGGATGAGAGCAGACTGGTTAGTTAGATTGAGTTACTATAGCAAGATCAGCAGGAGAGTCAAACACAAGTAGGAGAATTGTTAACTGTTCAATCAATGTGTTAAACCTCTCTCCAAGTCTGAACCTTCCTTTGTCAGAGCTTACATCAAGGAAGCAGCTTAAGCTACGTGAAGAATCATAACACAACAACTTGCCTCGTAGCGAATTTTCTTTAACGAATTTGGTTTCAATTAGGAAATATCGCTCAGTGAGATTTCACAATTCCCCAGATTCGAGGTGGGGAACATTTGTGGCAATATCGAGGTTTGAGATAGTTTGCTGCTTCTCGCTGTGGTGGGACTCTCATTATGTCACCCATAGAAATCACCATGTTAGGGACCACCCAATACATTAAAGGAACGCAGCCCACATCACTGACAGCATTAGGGAGTTTCACAATATTGGGGAATCCTGACAACATCAAGGACAGAATCCACAGCAGACAATTCCAGGCCACCCCTTCCTCACCCACGTTAAAGACTCTCCACAGCTTTGGACTCTGTTTTGTTATGCTCTTGTCGTAGCATAAGCTGGTTCCTTAATGTGCACTCTGACAAAGGAAGGTTCAGACTTGGAAATAGCTTTAACATGTTTATTAAACTATTAACAATTCTCCTACTTGGATTCGACTCTACTGTTCATCCTTCTATAGCTACTCAGACTGACGAACCAGTCTGCTACAATCCACGTGGTGGATGTGATGTTCAATCAACCCTGTGTCTGTACTCACTGAGAGTCTCCACTGGAAAGAGACTGAGCATGTGTGCTGTGTCTTTATATATGGGCTGGTGTAATGCCCTCCTGTGGTAGTGTCACCTCTGTGTGTATCATGACTGCCCATTGGTTGTGTCCTATCTTACTGACCTATTCGTTGACTGTCTGTGTGTCATGTCTCTGGTGCTCCCTCTAGTGTCTAGCTAGGTGTAGTGTATGTACATTAACCCTTTGTGTACTTACAGTGATGTATATCACCACATTCCCCCTTTTTTCGTGTTACATATTTTCTGTACAGTGTTAAAGAAAATTTAACAAAATAGGCAGATAAGTGATGCTATGTCAAGTTATGATGACCGTGATGACTGTACAATAATACACAAGACCAAATAATAGTTGCGATGACTTTGAGGATAAGACAATGCAAAATAAAAGTTGAGTCCAAAGTTCATTAATTATTATGGTCTGGTGTAGAAGTGTCAATGGTGACGTTGTCATTCCCTTGTGAATGCCGTCAGTGTCCTGGTGTTTGGTCATCAGGAGGTGTCCAATTGTTCAAATCACCTCATTAACTGATTTGGAGTCTGTTGTTTTTTTTTCCGATGCTTGTGGTGGCAATTCTTGATGGCATCTGTCCTGAATGCCAGGTTGCCAGTTGGTAGGGCAGCAAATGTGAACTGGTAAGATGCATCGTCCTGCCACGGTCTGTCATTGTACTGAGCTGAGCAGTAACAGTGTTCCTCATGGGCAGAGTCGTACCAGTCGTAGTTCCATTGGTGTTTGTGTCGTGCTTGTTGTCGACGTTGTTGCCTCTGGTGCGCTTCTTGTTGATGTCTTTGATGTTGTTGTTGTGGTGGGGTTGGTTTTGTTGTCGTGTTTGCTGCGCTCAAGGACCTCACTGTGTATAATACGAGTCCTTCACACAGTTACTCGTGTCAGCGTGCTTTGTGGCATCTGCTGTCTGCTTGAGCGTGCTGTCACTGAGTTCGCGGCGCTCCCCGTCTGGAGTCATGTCCGGCTTAATTGTATCAGCTTTGGCTTGTCGATGCTCCCCGTCCGGAGTCTGGGCTGTTTCACCCGAGTCAGTTTTGGCTTCTTGATGCTCCCCGTCCGGAATCGTTTCAGGTTCACTTGCATCTTCTGAGGTCTCTTGATGCTCCCCGTCCGGAGTCAAAACAGTCAGGAATGCATTTGCTTGTGGAGAGGCTCAAGCGAATGAGGTTTGACGTAACGTGGTGTCACCGGAGTCACCAGTAGTCTCACTGTGATTGTTGAGTGCCTCGGTACATTCGAGCTGAGGTCTGTCACGTTGCACATCTTGCATGGGAAGTTGCACATACAGTGGGTAGAGCCTGAGTGTGTTCTTGTCGTTCACTTGAGCTGGGTAGACTGTCAGAGTCTTCTTCTTGGTCACTGGAGCGTGGCAGACTGTCAGAGTCTGTTTGCTGTACACTTGAGCGTAGCAGAATTGCATCGTCTGCTGCTGGTTGTCAGAGGAGGTTGCTAGACCCTCATGGTCTTGTTCCTGCAAGGACTGCGCTCTGGAGTCTTGCATTGCTTCTGTCGCGGAGGCTGTCCACGAGCTTGCTGTGGAGGCTTGTGTCACTCGAGTCACTTCTTGTTCATGTAAGGACTGCGCTTTGGAGTCTTGCGTTGCTTCTATCGTGGAGGCTGTCCACGAGCTCGCTGTGGAGGCTTGTGTCACTGGAGACACTTTCTGTGTGGAGACGTACATTTGTCTCGTTGTGGAGTCTTTCATCGCTTTCTGTGTGGAGGCTGGGACCCTTTGTGGTGCGTGGACCACTCTCTGTGTGGAGTCGGGGACTCAGCGCGGTGCGTGGACCACTCTCTGTGTGGAGTCGGGGACTCAGCGCGGTGCGTGGACCACTCTGTGTGTGGAGTCAGGGACTCAGCGCGGTGCGTGGACCACTCTCTGTGTGGAGTCGGGGACCCTTTGCGGGGCGTGGACCACTCTCTGTGTGGAGTCGGGGACCCTTCGCGGTGCATGGACCACTCTCTGTGTGGAGTCAGGGACTCAGCGCGGTGCGTGGACCACTCTCTGTGTGGAGTCGGGGACCCTTTGCGGGGCGTGGACCACTCTCTGTGTGGCAGCAGGCCGCTCTCTGTGGGCTTGTACCGCTCTCTGTCTCTTGGTGTCAGGCCGCAGCATAATCCTGCTCTCACGAGTCGGGATGTCATATGTGCTGGACTGAAGATCCTCAAATCCGAAGAACACATTCGCGTCTGTGTCGGATTCTTCACTGTAGAACACATCTCGTTGCGGTTCGGATTTGGTACTGGGGTCGCCATCGCCAATGATGAATTCATCATCTGAGTCGCAGTTTTCTGGGACCATATCATCACATTTTGTGCCGGAGCTGGCATTGGGCTCGCGATGTCCAAAGAAGAGTTCAACGCCTGAGTCATAGTCTTCAGGGACTGTATCATCTCTTTGGGTGGTGCTAACTGCTTGCTGCAGGGTTCTGCGGAGGTTACTTTCAGCTACTGGTCGAATTTCAGGCATTGTGCTGTCATTCCAGGTGAAAGAATCTTGTTTTGAGGCTTTAAACATTTTTTTTCTTGTTTTGGGACATTTCTCCTTTAAGTGGGTGTGGTCCGGGGCCTCTGATGTCACAAAGCATGTGACGTAGTGCGTAGGAAGCGATTGCGCATGCGCAGATTGCTGTTCCTTTACTTTGCGCATTTCTCTCAACTGCACATGTGCAGTACCTTTTCCAAAATGGCCACCGATCCAAATTGTCGTTCGTTGCTCCGGGACCTCGTGGTGAGTATTGGCGCCTCTCTGACCATTTTCTGTTGGTTTGTTTGTGTTTTCCTCGCAGCATTGTTCGAATTTGTCCAGGACTGCCTGGAAGTCTCTCTTTGCTTGTCCTCTGGTGTACTTGAAGGTTTTAACGATTTGTTCTGCATTTGCACCGCGATTGTGAGCAGAAGCTCTGTCTTTTCAGCATCGGCCACGTCTTGTAGGTCGGCTGCTACCTGGAAGATCTCAAACCTTTGCCTGAATGCTCGCCAGTTTGCACTGAGATTGCACCTGAGCTGCTGTGGAACTGGAATCTCGATCATCTTGCCTGGGTGTTGTTGCTGGCTGTCACTGTTTGCTGAGTTGTAACTATATGGATTTAAACAGTTACTCACTGGTACCATGTTTTGTTCTGCTCTTGTCGTAGCAGAAGCTGCTTCCTTGATGTGCACTCTGACAAAGGAAGGTTCAGACATGGAGATAGCTTTAACACGTTTATTAAACTATTAACAGACCCCACCCACCCCCTCAACACCAAAGTATTAGATTAAAAATTAATGACCATCCAGAATTTGAGGACGGCCATTCGCACCTCAGAGACATTCTGAGACGTTAGCTGCCCCGTCGTTCAGGAAACTTCAAGAACATTATTGGGCCCCAACCATTGTGAATCACCCACAACATTAAGAACCTAGATCACTGTCCATGTGGAGTTTGCACATTCTTCCCGTGTCTGCGTGGGTTTCGCCCCCACAACCCAAAGGATGTGCCGGATTGGTGGATTGGCCACAGTAAATTGCCCCTTTATTGGAACAAAATAATAATTGGGTACTCTAAATTTATTGAAAAAATGTTTTTTAAATGGACCAAAAAACAATGAAGATTTTACAACGTTGCAGAATCTCACATTCTTAACCCCACCCAGCACATCAGTGTGTCCATTAATGTGTGTATATTCCAGTGTCTGTTTCCATGTGTACATTACAGCGCATATTTTACACTGTGTATATTTAGTTGTTCTCTCCTCTTTTTCAGTTGATTATCCGGTGACGTCTCACTACGCAGAGTGTGCTATGACGTTGTGTGACTGTGACATTGCAGTTGCCCTGTGCCTCAAGGAGAATAACGACAAGCGTAACCCAAAGTTTGTGTATTATGACCGAACCCTGTGTAAGACTGTCTAATAGCTCCAGCTCGCAATGAAGCGATGGAGATGTGACCGAGAGTCACACTGACAAGAATCTGTCCAATAGAATATTTCGGGTGTGATTGATGGGATTTCTCTCTCGCCGTCTCCCTGATTTCTAATTGCTCACTGAGTCTCTCTCAGATCTCGCTTTTGTTGCTGTTTTACCTTTAATTCATTTCAAATGTACTTTACAATTCTGGTGAAATAAAATACACTGATTGAAGCATGCAATGCTGGGAGTGGGAGTGTTTATTCATTATTGATACAGGGGGCGTGTCCAATTAGTTTCTGCACAGACATTCTGACCTTTCACAGACAGTGTGGGATCCTGCTGTTCTCTTTGTACTTTGTGGTGCGACACTGCCACCTGCTGGTGTGACAGCAGCAGCAGCCGTCACGTCTCTGCTCTCTGGGGTCACAGTCTGAAACTGCCAAATTCATAGAGCCAAACACTGCAACACGTGCGGTAATTTCGACATTGTGTCAATAAAAATTGGGAGAGATATGGGGCGGGATTCTCCGACGCTCCGTGGCGGAAACGCGGCCAGCGCGGGGGCGGAAAATAGCTGTTCACACCGGAAATCCGGAGCGACGGCGATCATAGATCATAGAATTTACAGAGCAGAAGGAGGCCATTCGGCCCATGTAGTCTGCACCGGCTGTTGGAAAGAGCACCCTACCCAAGGTCAACACCTCCACCCTATCCCCATAACCCAGTAACCCCACTAGTAACAATTTTGGATACTAAGGGCAATTTATCATGGCCAATCCACCTACCCTGCACATCTTTGGACTGTGGTAGGAAACCGGAGCACCCGGAGGAAACCCACGCAGACACGGGGAGAACGTGCTGACTCCGCACAGACAGTGACCCAAGCTGGAATCGAACCTGGGGCCCTGGAGCTGTGAAGCAATTGTGCTATCCACAATGCTACCGTGCTGCCCGATTCTCCGCGGACCCGCCAGTCCCCCGCGCGCGCGGTCGACGCAGCGCCGGTCGGGGCCATTGGAACAGGCCCCCGCGGCGATTCTCCATGGTCGACCGACCGAACTCCCGCCGGTGTGGTTTACATGTGGAACCACCCCGCGGGAGAGGGGACCCACGGTCTTGGTGGGGGGCGGGGGGTATCTGACTCCGGCGGAGACCTCAGCGGTGGCCAGGCCCGCGATCGGGGGCCACCGATCGCTGGGCCATCGCGATCTGGGACCTACCTTCCTCCGTGCGGGCTCACTGTGTGGCTCTGCCATGTCGGCGGTGCCCGTGCCCGAGGTGGGTCGCCACACGCAAGCGCGGACCAGCTTGTGGCTGCCATGCACGTGCGCGGCCGCGCGGTCTGGCTAGCAGTGTCCCGCCGGCAGACAGAGCAGCGGGACGCACACCGGGGCGCTGTTAGCTCCCTGAAAAACGGAGAATCACCCCGGACCTGCGAGGAGTGATGTTCGCCCGTTTTCCGGCGGGCGTGGGGACTTAGTTATAAGATCATCAGAACTCGGAGCAGGAGTCGGCCATCTGGCCCCTCGAGCCTGCTCCGCCATTCAATGAGATCATGGCTGATCTTTTGTGGACTCAGCTCCACTTTCCGGCCCGAACACCATAACCCTTAATCCCTTTATTCTTCAAAAAACTATCTATCTTTATCTTAAAAACATTTAATGAAGGAGCCTCAACTACTTCACTGGGCAAGGAATTCCATAGATTCACAACTCTTTGGGAGAAGAAGTTCCTCCTAAACTCAGTCCTAAGCCTACTTCCCCTTATTTTGAGGCTATGCCCCCTAGTTCTGCTTTCACCCGCCAGTGGAAACAACCTGCCCGCATCTATCCTATCTATTCCCTTCATAATTTTATATGTTTCTATAAGTCCCCTCAGCAGCCTTCTAAATTCCAACGAGTACAGTCCCAGTCTACTCAACCTCTCCTCGTAATCCAACCCTCTCAACTCTGGGATTAAGCGAGTGAATCTCCTCTGCACACCCTCCACTGCCAGTACGTCCTTTCTCAGGTAATGTTTCTCATTCAATATGTTTACATTGGAACTTCGATCTATTTTCTCCGAAGCTGAATTACTTCCTAACCACTCAATTCAATTACTTGAGAATATACCCAGGAGTTCTTTTAAAAATCTAACTCGATTCCAGTTCTTTGGTTCCCTGGGCAATCATGTCACAAATTCCAGCTGGAGTTCACACAACCCAAAAATACAGACAATTCTGGAAATACAAACTCAGCAATGTCTGCATTTGCACTGTTAGAAAATACTCGGAATGGGAAGAAAATCGTCACATCGGGCTTGCCTTGTACATCTACTCTAAACCTTGCCCCTCTCACCTTAAACCTATGCCCCCTAGTAATTGACCCCTCTACCCTGGGAAAAAGCCTCTGACTCTCCACTCTGTCTATGCCCCTCATACTTTTGTAGACCTCTATCAGGTCGCCTCTCAACCTCCGTCGTTCTAGTGAGAACAAACCGAGTTTATTCGACCTCTCCTCATAGCGAACATCCTCCATACCAGGCAACATTCTGGTAAATCTCTTCTGCACCCTCTCTAAAGCCTCCACATCCTTCTGGTAGTGTGGCGACCAGAATTGAACACTCTCCTCCAAGTGTGGCCTAAGGTTCTATACAATTGCAACATGACTTGCCAATTCTTATACTCAATGCCCCGGCCAATGAAGGCAAGCATGCCGTATGCCTTCTTGACTACCTTCTCCACCTGTGTTGCCCCTTTCAGTGACCTGTGGACCTGTACTCCTAGATCTCTTTGACTTTCAATACTCTTGAGGGTTCTACCGTTCACTGTATATTCCCTACCTGCATTAGACCTTCCAAAGTGCATTACCTCACATTTGTCCAGATTAAACTCCATCTGTCATCTCTCCGCCCAAGTCTCCAAACAATTTAAATCCTGCTGTATCCTCTGACAGTCCTCATCGCTATCCGCAATTCCACCAACCTTTGTTTCGTCTGCAAACTTACTAATCAGACATAGGTTTAAGGGGCATAGGTTTAAGGTGAGAGGGGCAAGGTTTAGAGTAGATGTACGAGGCAAGTTTTTTACACAGAGGGTAGTGGGTGCCTGGAACTCGCTGCCGGAGGAGGTGGTGGAAGCAGGGACGATAGTGACATTTAAGGGGCATCTTGACAAATACATGAATAGGATGGGAATAGAGGGATACGGACCCCGGATGTGCAGAAGATTCTAGTTTAGACGGGCAGCATGGCCGGCACAGGCTTGGAGGGCCGAAGGGCCTGTTCCTGTGCTGTACTGTTCTTTGTTCTTTGTTCGGACCGGTTACATTTTCCCCAAATCATTTATATGTACTACGAACACTGATCCCAGCACTGATCCCTGAGGAACACTACTCGTCAAAGCCCTCCAATCAGAAAAGAACCCTTCCATTGCTACTCTCTGCCTTCTATGACCTAGCCAGTTCTGTATCCATCTTGCCAGCTCACCCCTGATCCCGTGTGACTTCACCTTTTGTAGCAGTCCGCCATGAGGGACCTTGTCAAAGGCCTTACTGAAGTCCATATAGACAACATCCACTGCCCTACCTGCATCAATCATCTTTGTGACCTCCTTGAAAAACTCCATCAAGTTAGTGAGACACGGCCTCTCCTTCATGAGTAGATCCTGTGGGAAGAATTCTCTCCAGTAATTTCCCTACCACTGACGTAAGGCCTGTAGTTCCCTGGATTATCCTTGCTACCCTTCTTAAACAGAGGAACAACATTGGCTATTCTCCAGTCCTCCGGGACATCACCTGAAGACAGTGAGGATCCAAAGATTTCTGTCAAGGCCTCAGCAATTTCCTCTCTAGCCTCCTTCAGTATTCTGGGGTAGATCCCATCAGGCCTTGGGGACTTATCTACCTTAATATTTTTCAAGACGCCCAACACCTCGTCTTTTTGGATCTCAATGTGACCCAGGCTATCTACACACCCTTCTCCAGACTCAACATCTACCAATTCCTTCTCTTTGGTGAATACTGATGCAAAGTATTCATTTAGTACCTCGCCCATTTCCTCTGGCTCCACGCATAGATTCCCTTGCCTATCCTTCAGTGGGCCAACCCTTTCCCTCGCTACCCTCTTGCTTTTTATGTACCTGTAAAACGCCTTGGGATTTTCCTTAACCCTATTTGCCAATGACTTTCATGACCCCTTCTAGCCGTCCTGACTCCTTGCTTAAGTTCCTTCCTACTTTCCTTATATTCCATACAGGCTTCGTCTGTTCCCAGCCTTCTAGCCCTGACAAATGCCGCCTTTTTCTTTTTGACGAGGCCTACAATATCTCTCGTTATCCAAGGTTCCTGAAATTTGCTGTATTTATCCTTCTTCCTCACAGGAACATGCCAGTCCTGAATTCCTTTCAACTGACACTTGAAACACTCCCACATGTCAGGTGTTTATTTACCCTCAAACATCCGCCCCCAATCTAGTTTCTTCAGTTCCCACCTAAGATTGTTATAATTAGCCTTCCCTCAATTTAGCACATTCACCCTAAGACCACTCTTATCCTTGTCCACCAGCTCTTCAAAACTTACTGAATTGTGGTCACTGTTCCCGAAATGCTCCCCTACTGAAACTTCTACCACCTGGCCAGGCTCATTCCCCAATACCAGGTTCAGTACAGCCCCTTCCCTAGTTGGACTGTCTACATATTGTTTTAAGAAGCCCTCCTGGATGCTCCTTCCAAACTCTGCCCTGTCCAAGCCCCTAGCACTAAGTGAGTCCCAGTCAATATTGGGGAAGTTGAAGTCTCACATCACCACAACCCTGTTATTTTTACTCTTTTCCAAAATCTGTCCACCTATCTGCTCCTCTATCTCCCGCTGGCTGTTGGGTGGCCTGTAGTAAACCCCCAACATTGTGACTGCACCCTTATTATTCCTGATCTCTACGCATATAGCCTCACTGCCCTCTGAGGTGTCCTCCCGCAGTACAGCTGTGATATTCTCCTGAACCAGTATGCTTGCCTTCATTGGCCGGGGCATTGAGTATAAGAATTGGCAAGTCATGTTTCAGCTGTACAGAACCTTAGTTCGGCCATACTTGGAGTATAGTGTTCAATTCTGGTCGCCACACTACCAGAAGGATGTGGAGGCTTTAGAGAGGGTGCAGAAGAGATTTACCAGAATGTTGCCTGGTATGGAGGGCATTAACTATGAGGAGCGGTTGAACAAACTCGGTTTGTTCTCACTGGAACGAAGGAGGTTGAGGGGCGACCTGATAGAGGTCTACAAAATTATGAGGGGCATAGACAGAGTGGATAGTCAGAGGCTTTTCCCCATGGTAGAGGGGTCAATTACTAGGGGGCATAGGTTTAAGGTGAGAGGGGCAAGGTTTAGAGTAGATGTACGAGGCAAGTTTTTTACGCAGAGGGTAGTGGGTGCCTGGAACTCGCTACCGGAGGAGGTGGTGGAAGCAGGGACGATAGTGACATTTAAGGGGCATCTTGACAAATACATGAATAGGATGGGAATAGAGGGATACGGACCCAGGAAGTGTAGAAGATTGTACTTTAGTCGGGCAGCATGGTCGGCACGGGCTTGGAGGGCCGAAGGGCCTGTTCCTGTGCTGTACATTTCTTTGTTCTTTGTTGTTCTTTGTTCAGTAGCGCAACTCCTCCACCCCTTTTTACATCCCCCTCTATCCCGCCTGAAACATCTAAATGCTGGAACGTTTAGTTGCCAATCCTGTCCTTCCCTCAACCAGGTCTCTGTAATGGCAACAACATCATAGTTCCAAGTACTAATCCAAGCTCTAAATTCATCTGTTATACTTCTTGCATTGAAACATATGTCCTTCAGGCCACTAGTCCCGCTGTTTTCAGCAACATCGCCCTGTCTGCTCTTCCTCAGAGCCATACTGGCCCTATTCCCTAGTTTTCCCTCAATTGTTTCACCTTCTGACCTATTGCTCCGGTACCCAGGCCCCTGCCATACTAGTTTAAACCCTCCCGTGTGACACTAGCAAACCTCACGGCCAGGATATTTTTGCCTCTCCAGTTTAGATGCAACCCGTCCTTCTTATTAAGGTCACACCTGCCCTGGAAGAGCTCCCAGTGGTCCAGATAACGGAAACCTTCCCTCCTACACCAGCTGTTTAGCCACGTGTTTAGCTGTTCTATGTTCCTATTTCTAACCTCACTGGCACGTGGCCCAGGGAGTAATCCTGAGATGCCCGCTACCCATTCAGAGACATCCTGGACCCTGGCACCAGGGAGGCAATATACCATCCTGGAGTCTCTTTCACATCCACAGAAGTGCCTATCTGTGCCCCTGACTATAGAGTCCCCTATGACTATTGCTCTTCTGCGCTTTGACCCTCCCTGCTGATCAGAGCCAGCCGTGGTACCACTGCTCTGGCTGCTGCTGTTTTCCCCTGATAGGCTATTCCCTCCAAAAGTATTTAAAGGGGTATACCTGTTCGAGAGGGGGACAACCACAGGGGATCCCTGCACTGACTGCCTGCTCCTTCTGCTGTTCACCCATCTCTCTGCCTGCACCTTGGGTGTGACCACATTTATATAACTGCGATCTATGACGCTTTCCGCCACCGGCATGCTCCTCAGTGCATCCAACTGCTGCTCCAACCGAACCATGCGGTCTGTGAGAAGCTGCCATTGGTTATATTTGCTGCAGATGTAGTCGACCGGAACGCTGGAAGGGGCCCAGATCTGCCACATCTCACAGTTGGAGCACTGCACCCCGCTGAGTGACATTTAAGCACTAGTTAATTAATTTAAAATAAACACTTGAATTATTGCTGGATTGAGTTACAATTAACTAAATGGCCTTAACGCTAGATGAATTTTCTGTAAAATTAAATGCTAAATACTGATCTCTGCCCTCAGGTTTAGTTACTCCACTATCTAGTTAATCAATTAGATTTTTTTTGCAATATTATTTTTTATACAGCTCTATCATAACCTCCCTGTTCCTGTACTCTATGCCTCGGTTAATAAAGGCAAGAATCCCATCGGCCCTCTGAACCACATTGTCTACTTGTCCTGCTGTCTTCACAGATCTGTGACCCTGCACAGCAAGGTCACTCTGATCCTCTGATCCTGAGACTGTGTCCCGTGGTTTAGATTCCGAGACCAATGGAACCAATTTCTCAGTGTCCACTTTGTCAACGCCTCTCGGAATATTGTATGTTTCATTCTCTGAACTCATGGTGATTGTAGGAAAAGCAGTGTTTACCCCACTGACGGTGATGGTGGGAAAAGCCGTGTTTATCCCACTGACGGTGATGGTGGGAAAAGCCGTGTTTATCCCGAGTCGGAGCATTTTCATTAACTAAGTGTTAAGCTGCCTCTGACGTGAGGGATTTCACTTCTTGTTTTCGGCTCAGCTGACACAAAGACTCATGGAGACAGCACTCCAGTGCAATCACCTCCTTCCTATCATGTGGCAACCAGAATGGCACACAGTGCTCCCGCTGTAGCCGCACCAAAGTTCGATGCAACTCCAACATGACTTCCATGCTTTTGTAATCTATGCCTCGATTGATAAAGACAAGTGATCCATGTGCCTTTTTCACCACCCTGTTAATCTGCCCCACTGCCTTCAGATATCTCCGGCCCAGGTATTTCTGAATCGCAGGTAATACATATAAGCTGCCCTGCATGAATGTGTGAAGTCCCATTGGTACATGCATCCTGGGTGCTGTAATAATAAAAACCTGTATAACTCCTCCCCTTATGTCTCTCATTATATTTACAGTGTCCTGACACACATGGTGACATTAGTAAACATGCGATCATTGATGTCCGTGTCAGCGATGTCCGGCTCCTTCTTTGTCGGCGATGAGGTTGATGTCAGTGGTTGCAACCAGAGATGGAATGGGGGCCCAAAGCGAGCTAGCAATAGAATTCTGTGGTATAAACAGTCTTCCAGCTCCTGGGCATTGGACTGCGGTGTGAGGATTGTGGAGGACTATCTTTCCCATCAATGTAATGGATCCTGACACGTTTATCGCCCGTGAGGCGCACGCTAAGGCCCCACACATCGGTGCTGCCTCTTGCAACAGAATCCATTTGTGCCGAGTAATATCCCACTGCCCTGAATCTGTCTCCATGTCTTTGGGCTACTACAGCATCTGGAATCCCATTATCCACAGTGATGTCACCCAGCCTCGGGGCGGGGTTTAGTGAGGTCACCCAGCCACAGGGCGGAACTTAGTGAGGTCACCCAGCCTTAGGGTGGGGCTTAGTGATGTCACCCAGCCTCGGGGCGGGGCTTAGTGAGGTCACCCAGCCCCAATGCGGGACTTAGTGAGGTCACCCAGCCCCAGGTCGGTACCTGGGAAATAGTACATCCTTTCCTTTGCCCCGATTGGACCCGTCTAAGGGGATTATGTCGGGTTATAGAAGCTGCCTTTGCATCAATGACAGCTCCCAATTGTTCCAGTAAGTCTATTCCCAGGATGCTCCGTTTCCCCTGCTGATTTGGACCTGCTCCGTGTGGTCACCTATTCCTAACGTTGTAGCTGCACTTAGTGCCCCTGTTCCTGTTCCTCCCGTTACTCCCTGTAACTGTACGGTATGGTGGTGTCTGTAATGGTTAATCTCTTATAGATCTGGCTGCCGCAGTTAACATTGTGCAATGCCGACCCCCTAACATAGCTGCCACGTGCACCCAGGGGTCTCTTCTGGGGTTCCGAGGGTCACTGGCTGTCATTTCTGTCCCAATAACCTCGGCACCTCAGTCGTGGTTATATGGATCACCGGCTGGTGTGGTATCGATGCAGGGCCATTGGGAAGAGGGTCTGGTCAGGTCTTGGCAGCTTTGGGCCCTGTTCCCCCCCCCTCAGGGGGGGCTGCTTTTGACCAGCAATCCTGTCTTCCATGTGATATGGGCCAGGGATTAGAAACTCCAAAGTGTATTCTGCAGTTCACCTGACCGATAACCGTTATGTTGAATTTGGCTTGGATGAGCACAAAAGCCTTCACTTCAGGTGTGATTCATCAGAGTCCGAGGCACTTCAATCCCAACAACGTTAATTCGGAGATGTAGTTACCATATGTAGCGCACAATGACTTACGAGAGAGACGAATAGAGATGAAGTCGATGAGGCTTTATTAAGCGTGACTTGTTCCCAGCAGTTCAGCAACAGACTGGAGCTGCGGGGAAAAACCCAGGTTCTTATACTCCGCCTTCAGGGCGGAGCTAGGGATCAACAGCCAACCAGGACCCAGGATCTGTCAGCCAATAGCATCATGGCTTCACAGTCCCACATGACCCCTCATGCATACTACCACATTCACCCCTTGTTAAAAATGAACCCGGCGGGGTGGTGCTTCGCATGGTGGTAGGGGTTTACAAGGCTGGTCCTGGGAGGAGAACATTTTTGGCATGTCCTTTCAATGCTCTACACTTTGCCCTACATTGGGCTATGTACAGGGTTTGTGAACTATTTACAATATTCGTAAGAGGAAAAAGAACATTCTCGTTAAAGTCCACAACATTCTTGTGTTACACCGATGCCACGAGTCGAGCGGGCGGTCTGGTCTTCCTTTTCGATCGCCTCGGCCCCGGTGGTGGTGCAGGTGCTTGTTCCCGCGTTGTCGTCTCCGGGAGCTTTTCGGTGTCTGCTTCTGTTTCACTCCTGGTCGGACATGGGAGGAGGACCGATCCTCCCGGGAAGGGGGCGGTCGCGGGGTGGACCGGTGGCAGGGAGGGGGTGATCGGTGTCGGGGGTGTGTGCGTGTTGCCGGCGGGCGGCAGGTCTCGCAGGGAGACTGTGTCCTGTCGGCCGTCGGGGTACGCCACGTAGGCGTACTGCGGGTTCGCGTGGAGGAGATGAACCCTCTCGACCAACGGGTCCGACTTGTGCGCCCGCACATGTTTCCGGAGCAAGGTGGGTCCTGGGGCCGCCAGCCAGGTCGGCAGCGACGTTCCGGAGGAGGACTTCCTGGGGGAGACAAGGAGGCGCTCATGAGGCGTTTGGTTAGTGGTGGTACACAGCAGCGACCGGATGGAGTGGAGAGCGTCCGGGAGGACCTCCTGCCACCGGGAAACAGGGAGATCCCTGGACCGTAGGGCCAGTAGGACGGTCTTCCAGACCGTGCCGTTCTCCCTCTCGACTTGCCCGTTCCCCCAGGGGTTGTAGCTGGTTGTCCTGCTCGAGGCTATGCCCTTGCTGAGCAGGAACTGGCGCAGTTCGTCACTCATAAAGGAGGACCCCCTGTTGCTATGGATATATGCGGGGCAACCGAACAGTGTGAATATAGTGCTGAGGGCTTTAATAACTGTGGCCGCTGTCATTTCGGGGCAGGGGATGGCGAAAGGGAAACGGGAGTGCTCGTCCACCACGTTCAGGAAGTATGTGTTTCGATCGGTGGAGGGGAGGGGCCCTTTGAAATCCAGACTGAGGCGTTCAAAGGGGCGGGAAGCCTTGATCAGGTGCGCTCTATCTGGTCTGAAAAAATGCGGTTTGCACTTAGCGCAGATGTGGCAGTTCCTGGTGACAGTACGGACCTCCTCCACGGAGTAGGGGAGGTTGCGGGACTTTATAAAATGGTAGAACCGAGTGTCCCCCGGGTGGCAGAGGTCCTCGTGAAGGGTTTGGAGACGGTCTATTTGTGCGTTGGCACATGTGCCGCGGGATAGGGCATCGGACAGCTCGTTCAGCTTTCCGGGACGGTACAAAATCTCGTCGTTGAAGGTGGAGAGCTCGATCCTCCACCTTAAGATCTTGTCATTTTTAATTTTGCCCCGCTGTGCATTATCGAACATGAAAGCTACCGACCGTTGGTCAGTGATGAGAGTGAATCTCCTGCCGGCCAGGTAATGCCTCCAATGTCGCACAGCTTCCACTATGGCTTGGGCTTCCTTTTCCACTGAAGAGTGGTGGATTTCTGAGGCGTGGAGGGTTCGGGAGAAGAAGGCCACGGGTCTGCCCGCTTGGTTAAGGGTGGCCGCCAGAGCTACATCGGAGGCGTCGCTCTCGACCTGGAAGGGGAGGGACTCGTCGATGGCGCGCATCGTGGCCTTTGCGATATCCGCTTTGATGCGGCTGAAGGCCTGGCGAGCCTCTGTCGACAGGGGGAAGGTCGTAGTCTAAATTAGTGGGCGGGCCTTGTCTGCATACTGGGGGACCCATTGGGCGTAATATGAAAAAAAAACCCAGGCATCGTTTCAGGGCTTTGGAGCAGTGGGGAAGGGGAAATTCCATAAGGGGGCGCATGCGTTCGGGGTCGGGGCCGATTATCCCATTGCGCACTACGTATCCCAGGATGGCTAGCCGGTTTGTGCTAAACACGCACTTGTCCTCGTTGTATGTGAGGTTCAAGGCGTTTGCGGTCTGGAGGAATTTTTGGAGGTTGGCGTCGTGGTCCTGCCGATCGTGGCCGCAGATGGTTACGTTGTCGAGATACGGGAACGTGGCCTGTAACCCGTGTTGATCAACCATTCGGTCCATCTCCTGTTGGAAGACCGAGACCCCGTTTGTGATGCCAAATGGGACCCTTAGGAAGTGATATAGTCGCCCATCTGCCTCGAAGGCTGTGTACTTGCGGTCACTTGGGCGGATGGGGAGCTGGTGATAGGCGGACTTGAGGTCCACGGTGGAGAAGACCTTATATTGGGCAATCCGATTTACCATGTCGGATATGTGGGGGAGAGGGTACGCATCTAGCTGTGTGTACCTGTTGATGGTCTGGCTATAGTCTATGACCATCCTTTGCTTCTCCCCGGTCTTTACTACTACCACCTGTGCGCTCCAGGGACTATTGCTGGCCTGGATTATACCTTCCTTCAGCAACCGCTGGACTTCGGACCGGATAAATGTCCGGTCCTGGGCGCTGTACCATCTGCTCCTAGTGGCGACGGGTTTGCAATCCGGGGTGAGGTTTGCAAACAAGGATGGTGGTTCAACTTTGAGGGTTGCGAGGCCGCAGATAGTGAGTGGGGGTATTGGGCCGCCGAATTGAAACTTTAGGCTCTGCAGGTTGCACTGGAAATCTAATCCCAGTAATGTGGGTGCGCAGAGTAGGGGAAGGACGTAGAGCCTGTAGTTTTTAAACTCCCTTCCTTGCACCGTTAGGGTCACTATGCAGAACCCTTTGATCTCTACGGAGTGGGATCCTGCAGCTAGGGAAATCTTTTGCGTACTGGGGCGGATGGTCAAAAAACAGCGTCTTACCGTGTCGGGGTGGATGAAGCTTTCGGTGCTCCCGGAGTCGATCAGGCAAGGTGTCTCGTGTCCGTTGATCAGCACCGTTGTTGTCGTCGTCTGGAGTGTCATCAATAAAAAGAGTGCTTGATCCAGCGTCACCGAGGCCAGATGTGGTCGTGGTCTCTCAGCGTCTTCTTCAGACCCCGTGGAGCCGTCGATGCTGGGGTCATTTGTTGTCATCCAAGATGGCGGCATCCATGAATCGCACGCGGCCGGGGGTGGACAAGATGGCCGCCCCCACGGATCGCACGTGGTCGGGGGTGGACAAAATGGCCGCCCCCATGCATCACACATGGCTGGGGGGTCACAAGATGGCGGCACCCATCCTCCCCTCGTGGTGGCCGGGACCCAAAATGGCGGTGCCCGCGGGTCGCACATGGGGCGCTCGGGGGGGGGGGGGGGTTGGGGAGCGTTTGGGATGCGCTGGACTCTTTCTTCTCCAGGGACAGCGGCGACCCCCCGGGACCGGCACACAGCCGCGAAATGGCCCTTTTTCCCGCTGCTCTTGCAAGTCGCTGCGCGGGCCGGGCAGCGCTGCCGGGGGTGTTTCGCCTGCCCGCAGAAATAGCAGCGGGCCCCCCCGGGATGGTCTGGCGTCTTAACCGTGCAAGCCTGTGAGGGAGGGGGGGAGGGGGTTTGTCGCGACGGGGGTCCACGGAGCCCAAGGGGCTGCCGCGCGGTCGGGGCCGTAGGCCAGGGCGTTTTGCGAGGCCACATCTAGGGAAGCTGCAATGGCCCGTGCCTCTGAGAGTCCTAGCGACTCTTTTTCTAAAAGTCTTTGGCGGATTTGGGGAGAGTTCATACCTGCCACAAACGCATAGCGAATTAACATGTCCGTGTGTTCAATCGCGTTTACCGGCGGGCAGCCGCAGCCCCGTCCCAAAATTAGCAGCGCGGCGTAGACCTCCTCTAGCGATTCTCCGGGACTTTGCCGTCTCGTTGCGAGTTGGTAGCGTGCGTAGACCTGGTTCACTGGGCGAACGTAGATGCTCTTTAGTGCTGCGAGCGCCGTCGGGAAATCCTCTGCGTCTTCTATCGGGGGTAAATTTCCGGGCTTACCCTTGAGTGCAGGACCTGTAGTTTCTGGTCTTCTGTGATCCGGCCTGGGGCCGTTCGGAGGTAGCTTTCGAAACAAGCCTGCCAGTGTTTAAAAACTGCTGCCGCGTTCACTGCGTGGGGGTTGATCCGCAGGCATTCCGGGGCGATCCTGAGCTCCATAGTCCTTTAAGCACGCTTAATAAATTGTAGCGCACAATGACTTACGAGAGAGACGAATAGAGATGAAGTTGATGAGGCTTTATTAAGCGTAACTTGTTCCCAGCAGTTCAGCAACAGACTGGAGCTGCGGGGAGAAGCCCAGGTTCTTATACTCCGCCTTCAGGGCGGAGCTAGGGATCAACAGCCAACCAAGACCCGGGATCTGCCAGCCAATAGCATCACGGCTTCACAGTCCCACATGACCCCTAATGCATACTACCACACCATACATATATAAACACAGCAATCATTTTTTATCAATTAAAAACAAAACAACAACAGCAGCTGCAGTAATCTACACAGACAGCACTTAATGAATTCCCCATTAACTGTTCCAATTCAATAACAAAATCCAATAAACCAAAAACACGTTCAAGGGCGTGGCCCAGCACACTATATTCTCACTTGAATGAGGCTGGTCCTTTCCCTGAAAATCTGATCCAGTTCCAAACAGCCGATTAAAAGTCCTTCTGCAAAGCAACTCTATCTTTAACGTTACCAAGGCAGTTTCCCACACCGAACGTACTTTTCACTAAGAACAGCTTTCAAAATGAGAACAGAGGAAAACAGGGAAACACTCCTTTCTCACTCTGCAGTCCAAAGCAACCAAAATGGAAACCCCACCCAAAAAAAACTCTCACTTGACAGCCACAGCCCAGGTCCACCCACAAAATGGTGTCACAGAAGCCGTGCTACAAGTCACATGGGAAGAGAACAAACATTTCTAAAATGGACACTCACATGGCAGTGCTGGTTGAGTTTATCGATGCTGGTTTATTTTATTGATGACAGTTCAGTGTATTAGTGCTGGTTGTGTTTATCGATGCTGGTTTATTTTATTGATGTAGGTTCAGTGTATTAGTGCTGGTTGAGTTTATCGATGCTGGTTTATTTTATTGATGTTAGTTCAGTGTAATAGTGCTGGTTGAGTTTATCGATGCTGGTTTATTTTATTGATGACAGTTCAGTGTATTAGTGCTGGTTGAGTTTATCGATGCTGGTGTATTTTATTGATGTTAGTTCAGTGTAATAGTGCTGGTTGAGTTTATCGATGCTGGTTTATTTTATTGATGACAGTTCAGTGTATTAGTGCTGGTTGAGTTTATCGATGCTGGTTTATTTTATTGATGTAGGTTCAGTGTATTAGTGCTGGTTGAGTTTATCGATGCTGGTTTATTTTATTGATGTAGGTTCAGTGTATTAGTGCTGGTTGAGTTTATCGATGCTGGTTTATTTTATTGATGTAGGTTCAGTGTATTAGTGCTGGTTGAGTTTATCGATGCTGGTTTATTTTATTGATGACAGTTCAGTGTATTAGTGCTGGTTGAGTTTATCGATGGTGGTTTATTTTATTGATGTAGGTTCAGTGTATTAGTGCTGGTTGAGTTTATCGATGGTGGTTTATTTTATTGATGTCAGTTCAGTGTATTAGTGCTGGTTGAGTTTATCGATGCTGGTTTATTTTATTGATGTTAGTTCAGTGTATTAGTGCTGGTTGAGTTTATCGATGCTGGTTTATTTTATTGATGATAGTTCAGTGTATTAGTGCTGGTTGAGTTTATCGATGCTGGTTTATTTTATTGATGACAGTTCAGTGTATTAGTGCTGGTTGAGTTTATCGATGGTGGTTTATTTTATTGATGTTAGTTCAGTGTATGACTGCTGGTTGAGTTTATCGATGCTGGTTTATTTTATTGATGTTAGTTCAGTGTATTAGTGCTGGTTGAGTTTATCGATGCTGGTTTATTTTATTGATGTTAGTTCAGTGTATGACTGCTGGTTGAGGTTATCGATGCTGGTTTATTTTATTGATGTTAGTTCAGTGTATTAGTGCTGGTTGAGTTTATCGATGCTGGTTTATTTTATTGATGTTAGTTCAGTGTATGACTGCTGGTTGAGTTTATCGATGCTGGTTTATTTTATTGATGTAGGTTCAGTGTATTAGTGCTGGTTGAGTTTATCGATGCTGGTTTATTTTATTGATGTAGGTTCAGTGTATTAGTGCTGGTTGAGTTTATCGATGCTGGTTTATTTTATTGATGTCGGTTCAGTGTATTAGTGTTGGTTGAGTTTATCGATGCTGGTTTATTTTATTGATGTAGGTTCAGTGTATTAGTGCTGGTTGAGTTTATCGATGTTGGTTTATTTTATTGATGTTAGTTCAGTGTATTAGTGCTGGTTGAGTTTATCGATGCTGGTTTATTTTATTGATGTAGGTTCAGTGTATTAGTGCTGGTTGAGTTTATCGATGCTGGTTTATTTTATTGATGTCGGTTCAGTGTATTAGTGTTGGTTGAGTTTATCGATGCTGGTTTATTTTATTGATGTAGGTTCAGTGTATTAGTGCTGGTTGAGTTTATCGATGTTGGTTTATTTTATTGATGATAGTTCAGTGTATTAGTGCTGGTTGAGTTTAGCGATGCTGGTTTATTTTATTGATGTAGGTTCAGTGTATTAGTGCTGGTTGAGTTTATCGATGCTGGTTTATTTTATTGATGTAGGTTCAGTGTATTAGTGCTGGTTGTGTTTATCGATGCTGGTTTATTTTATTGATGTTAGTTCAGTGTATTAGTGCTGGTTGAGTTTATCGATGCTGGTTTATTTTATTGATGTTAGTTCAGTGTATTAGTGCTGGTTGAGTTTATCGATGCTGGTTTATTTTATTGATGTAGGTTCAGTGTATTAGTGCTGGTTGAGTTTATCGATGCTGGTTTATTTTATTGATGTTAGTTCAGTGTATTAGTGCTGGTTGAGTTTATCGATGCTGGTTTATTTCATTGATGTTAGTTCAGTGTATTAGTGCTGGTTGAGTTTATCGATGCTGGTTTATTTTATTGATGTAGGTTCAGTGTATTAGTGCTGGTTGAGTTTATCGATGCTGGTTTATTTTATTGATGTAGGTTC
Source organism: Scyliorhinus torazame (assembly GCF_047496885.1). Taxonomy (NCBI): domain Eukaryota; kingdom Metazoa; phylum Chordata; class Chondrichthyes; order Carcharhiniformes; family Scyliorhinidae; genus Scyliorhinus; species Scyliorhinus torazame. Next base: position 38,982,011 of record NC_092731.1, read on the forward strand.
AGTGTATTAGTGCTGGTTGAGTTTATCGATGCTGGTTTATTTTATTGATGTTAGTTCAGTGTATTAGTGCTGGTTGAGTTTATCGATGCTGGTTTATTTTATTGATGTAGGTTCAGTGTATTAGTGCTGGTTGAGTTTATCGATGCTGGTTTATTTTATTGATGTTAGTTCAGTGTATTAGTGCTGGTTGAGTTTATCGATGCTGGTTTATTTTATTGATGTAGATTCAGTGTATTAGTGCTGGTTGAGTTTATCGATGCTGGTTTAGTTTATTGATGTTAGTTCAGTGTATTAGTGCTGGTTGAGTTTATCGATGCTGGTTTATTTTATTGATGTAGGTTCAGTGTATTAGTGCTGGTTGAGTTTATCGATGTTGGTTTATTTTATTGATGTTGGTTCAGTGTATTAGTGCTGGTTGAGTTTATCGATGCTGGTTTATTGTATTGATGTTAGTTAAGTGTATTAGTGCTGGTTGAGTTTATCGATGCTGGTTTATTTTATTGATGTTAGTTCAGTGTATTAGTGCTGGTTGAGTTTATCGATGCTGGTTTAGTTTATTGATGTTAGTTCAGTGTATTAGTGCTGGTTGAGTTTATCGATGCTGGTTTATTTTATTGATGTAGGTTCAGTGTATTAGTGCTGGTTGAGTTTATCGATGTTGGTTTATTTTATTGATGTTGGTTCAGTGTATTAGTGCTGGTTGAGTTTATCGATGCTGGTTTATTTTATTGATGTAGGTTCAGTGTATTAGTGCTGGTTGAGTTTATCGATGCTGGTTTATTTTATTGATGTTAGTTCAGTGTATTAGTGCTGGTTGAGTTTATCATTGCTGGTTTATTTTATTGATGTTAGTTCAGTGTATTAGTGCTGGTTGAGTTTATCGATGCTGGTTTATTTTATTGATGTCAGTTCAGTGTATGACTGCTGGTTGAGTTTATCGATGTTGGTTTATTTTATTGATGTTAGTTCAGTGTATTATTGCTGGTTAGGTTTATCGATGCTGGTTTATTTTATTGATGTTGGTTCAGTGTATTAGTGCTGGTTGAGTTTATCGATGCTGGTTTATTTTATTGATGTTAGTTCAGTGCATTAGTGCTGGTTGAGTTTATCGATGCTGGTTTATTTTATTGATGTTAGTTCAGTGTATTAGTGCTGGTTGAGTTTATCGATGCTGGTTTATTTTATTGATGTCAGTTCAGTGTATTATTGCTGGTTGAGTTTATCGATGCTGGTTTATTTTATTGATGATATTTCAGTGTATTAGTGCTAGTTGAGTTTATCGATGCTGGTTTATTTTATTGATGTCAGTTCAGTGTATGACTGCTGGTTGAGTTTATCGATGTTGGTTTATTTTATTGATGTTAGTTCAGTGTATTATTGCTGGTTAGGTTTATCGATGCTGGTTTATTTTATTGATGTTAGTTCAGTGTATTAGTGCAGGTTAGGTTTTTCGATGCTGGTTTATTTTATTGATGTTGGTTCAGTGTATTAGTGCTGGTTGAGTTTATCGATGCTGGTTTATTTTATTGATGTAGGTTCAGTGTATTAGTGCTGGTTGAGATTATCGATGCTGGTTTATTTTATTGATGTTAGTTCAGTGTATGAGTGCTGGTTGAGTTTATCGATGCTGGTTTATTTTATTGATGTAGGTTCAGTGTATTAGTGCTGGTTGAGTTTATCGATGCTGGTTTATTTTATTGATGTAGGTTCAGTGTATTAGTGCTGGTTGAGTCTATCGACGCTGGTTTATTTTATTGATCTAGGTTCAGTGTATTAGTGCTGGTTGAGTTTATCGATGCTGGTTTATTTTATTGATGTAAGTTCAGTGTATTAGTGCTGGTTGAGTTTATCGATGCTGGTTTATTTTATTGATGTTAGTTCAGTGTATTAGTGCTGGTTGAGTTTATCGATGCTGGTTTATTTTATTGATGTAGGTTCAGTGTATTAGTGCTGGTTGAGTCTATCGATGCTGGTTTATTTTATTGATCTAGGTTCAGTGTATTAGTGCTGGTTGAGTTTATCGATGCTGGTTTATTTCATTGATGTAAGTTCAGTGTATTAGTGCTGGTTGAGTTTATCGATGTTGGTTTATTTTATTGATGTAGGTTCAGTGTATTAGTGCTGGTTGAGTTTATCGATGCTGGTTTATTTTATTGATGTAAGTTCAGTGTATTAGTGCTGGTTGAGTTTATCGATGCTGGTTTATTTTATTGATCTAGGTTCAGAGTATTAGTGCTGGTTGAGTTTATCGATGCTGGTTTATTTTATTGATGGAGGTTCAGTGTATTAGTGCTGGTTGAGTTTATCGATGCTGGTTTATTTTATTGATGATAGTTCAGTGCATTAGTGCTGGTTTATTTTATCGATGCTGGTTTATTTTATTGATGTTAGTTCAGTGTATTAGTGCTGGTTGAGTTTATCGATGCTGGTTTATTTTATTGATGTAGGTTCAGTGTATTAGTGCTGGTTGAGTTTATCGATGGTGGTTCAGTTTATTGATGTTAGTTCAGTGTATTAGTGCTGGTTGAGTTTATCGATGCTGGTTTATTTTATTGAGTTTAGTTCAGTGTATTAGTGCTGGTTGAGTTTATCGATGCTGGTTTATTTTATTGATGTCGGTTCAGTGTATTAGTGCTGGTTTAGTTTATCGATGCTGGTTTATTTTATTGATGTTAGTTCAGTGTATTAGTTCTGGTTGAGTTTATCGATGCTGGTTTATTTTATTGATGTAGGTTCAGTGTATTAGTGCTGGTTGAGTTTATCGATGCTGGTTTATTTTATTGATGTTAGTTCAGTGTATTAGTGCTGGTTGAGTTTATCGATGCTGGTTTATTTTATTGATGTTAGTTTAGTGTATTAGTGCTGGTTGAGTTTATCGATGCTGGTTTATTTCATTGATGTAGGTTCAGTGTATTAGTGCTGGTTGAGTTTATCGATGCTGGTTTATTTTATTGATGTTAGTTCAGTGTATTAGTTCTGGTTGAGTTTATCGATGCTGGTTTATTTTATTGATGTAGGTTCAGTGTATTAGTGCTGGTTGAGTTTATCGATGCTGGTTTATTTTATTGATGTTAGTTCAGTGTATTAGTTCTGGTTGAGTTTATCGATGCTGGTTTATTTTATTGATGTTGGTTCAGTGTATTAGTGCTGGTTGAGTTTATCGATGCTGGTTTATTTTATTGATGATAGTTCAGTGTTTTAGTGCTGGTTGAGTTTATCGATGCTGGTTTATTTTATTGATGTTAGTTCAGTGTATTAGTGCTGGTTTAGTTTGTCGATGCTGGTTTATTTTATTGATGATAGTTCAGTGTATTAGTGCTGGTTGAGTTTAGCGATGCTGGTTTATTTTATTGATGTTATTTCAGTGAATTAGTGCTGGTTGAGTTTAGCGATGCTGGTTTATTTTATTGATCTCGGTTCAGAGTATTAGTGCTGGTTGAGTTTATCGATGCTGGTTTATTTTATTGATGTTAGTTCAGTGTATTAGTGCTGGTTGAGTTTATCGATGCTGGTTTATTTTATTGATGTCGGTTCAGAGTATTAGTGCTGGTTGAGTTTATCGATGCTGGTTTATTTTATTGATGATAGTTCAGTGTATTAGTGCTGGTTGAGTTCATCGATGCTGGTTTATTTTATTGATGTCAATTCAGTGTATTAGTGCTGGTTGAGTTTATCGATGCTGGTTTGTTTTATTGATGTTGTTTCAGTGTATCAGTGCTGGTTTAGTTTATCGATGCTGGTTTATTTTATTAATGTTAGTTCAGTGTATTAGTGGTGGTTGAGTTTATCGATGTTGGTTTATTTTATTGATGTTAGTTCAGTGTATTAGTGCTGGTTGAGTTTATCGATGTTGGTTTATTTTATTAATGTTAGTTCAGAGTATTAGTGCTGGTTGAGTTTATCGATACTGGTTTATTTTATTGATGATGGTTCAGAGTATTAGTGCTGGTTGAGTTCATCGATGTTGGTTTATTTTATTGATGTAGGTTCGGTGTATTAGTGCTGGTTGAGTTTATCGATGCTGGTTTATTTTATTGATGTTAGTTCAGAGTATGAGTGCTGGTTGAGTTCATCGATGCTGGTTTATTTTATTGATGTCAATTCAGTGTATTAGTGCTGGTTGAGTTTATCGATGCTGGTTTATTTTATTGATGATAGTTCAGTGTATTAGTGCTGGTTGAGTTTATCGATACTGGTTTATTTTATTGATGATGGTTCAGAGTATTAGTGCTGGTTGAGTTCATCGATGTTGGTTTATTTTATTGATGTAGGTTCAGTGTATTAGTGCTGGTTGAGTTCATCGATGTTGGTTTATTTTATTGATGATGGTTCAGAGTATTAGTGCTGGTTGAGTTCATCGATGTTGGTTTATTTTATTGATGTAGGTTCAGTGTATTAGTGCTGGTTTAGTTTATCGATGCTGGTTTATTTTATTAATGTTAGTTCAGTGTATTAGTGCTGGTTTAGTTTATCGATGCTGGTTTATTTTATTGATGATAGTTCAGTGTATTAGTGCTGGTTGAGTTTATCGATGCTGGTTTATTTTATTGATGTAGGTTCAGTGTATTAGTGCTGGTTGAGTTTATCGATGCTGGTTTATTTTATTAATGTTAGTTCAGTGTATTAGTGCTGGTTGAGTTTATCGATGCTGGTTTATTTTATTGATGTAGGTTCAGTGTATTAGTGCTGGTTGAGTTTATCGATGCTGGTTTATTTTATTGATGTAGGTTCAGTGTATTAGTGCTGGTTGAGTTTATCGATGCTGATTTATTTTATTGATGTAGGTTCAGTGTATTAGTGGTGGTTGAGTTGATTGATGTTGGTTTATTTTATTGATGATAGTTCAGTGTATTAGTGCTGGTTGAGTTTATCGATGCTGGTTTATTTTATTGATGATAGTTCAGTGTATTAGTGCTGGTTGAGTTTATCGATGCTGGTTTATTTTATTGATGTAGGTTCAGTGTATTAGTCCTGGTTGAGTTTATCGATGCTGGTTTATTTTATTAATGTTAGTTCAGTGTATTAGTGCTGGTTGAGTTTATCGATGCTGGTTTATTTTATTGATGTAGGTTCAGTGTATTAGTGCTGGTTGAGTTTATCGATGCTGGTTTATTTTATTGATGTCAATTCAGTGTGTTAGTGCTGGTTGAGTTTATCGATGCTGGTTTGTTTTATTGATGTTGGTTCAGTGTATCAGTGCTGGTTTAGTTTATCGATGCTGGTTTATTTTATTAATGTTAGTTCAGTGTATTAGTGGTGGTTGAGTTTATCGATGTTGGTTTATTTTATTGATGTTAGTTCAGTGTATTAGTGCTGGTTGAGTTTATCGATGCTGGTTTATTTTATTGATGTCAGTTCAGTGTATTAGTGCTGGTTGAGTTTATCGATGCTGGTTTATTTTATTGATGTTAGTTCAGAGTATGAGTGCTGGTTGAGTTTATCGATGTTGGTTTATTTTATTAATGTTAGTTCAGTGTATTAGTGGTGGTTGAGTTTATCGATGTTGGTTTATTTTATTGATGTAGGTTCAGTGTATTAGTGCTGGTTGAGTTCATCGATGCTGGTTTATTTTATTGATGTCAATTCAGTGTATTAGTGCTGGTTGAGTTTATCGATGCTGGTTTATTTTATTGACGTAGGTTCAGTGTATTAGTGCTGGTTGAGTTTATCGATGCTGGTTTATTTTATTGATGATAGTTCAGTGTATTAGTGCTGGTTGAGTTTATCGATACTGGTTTATTTTATTGATGATGGTTCAGAGTATTAGTGCTGGTTGAGTTCATCGTTGTTGGTTTATTTTATTGATGTAGGTTCAGTGTATTAGTGCTGGTTGAGTTCATCGATGTTGGTTTATTTTATTGATGTAGGTTCAGTGTATGAGTGCTGGTTGAGTTTATCGATGCTGGTTTATTTTATTGATGTAGGTTCAGTGTATTAGTGTTGGTTTAGTTTATCGATGCTGGTTTATTTTATTGATGATAGTTCAGTGTATTAGTGCTGGTTGAGTTTATCGATGCTGGTTTATTTTATTGATGTAGGTTCAGTGTATTAGTGCTGGTTGAGTTTATCGATGCTGGTTTATTTTATTAATGTTAGTTCAGTGTATTAGTGCTGGTTGAGTTTATCGATGCTGGTTTATTTTATTGATGTAGGTTCAGTGTATTAGTGCTGGTTGAGTTTATCGATGCTGGTTTATATTATTGATGTTAGTTCAGTGTATTAGTGCTGGTTGAGTTTATCGATGCTGGTTTATTTTATTGATGTAGGTTCAGTGTATTAGTGCTGGTTGAGTTTATCGATGCTGGTTTATATTATTGATGTTAGTTCAGTGTATTAGTGCTGGTTGAGTTTATCGATGCTGGTTTATTTTATTGATGTACTTTCAGTGTATTAGTGCTGGTTGAGTTTATCGATGTTGGTTTATTTTATTGATGATAGTTCAGTGTATTAGTGCTGGTTGAGTTTATTGATGCTGTTTTATTTTATTGATGTTAGTTCAGTGTATTAGTGCTGGTTGAGTTTATCGATGCTGGTTTATTTTATTGATGTAGGTTCAGTGTATTAGTGCTGGTTGAGTTTATCGATGCTGGTTTATATTATTGATGTTAGTTCAGTGTATTAGTGCTGGTTGAGTTTATCGATGCTGGTTTATTTTATTGATGTAGGTTCAGTGTATTAGTGCTGGTTGAGTTTATCGATGCTGGTTTATATTATTGATGTTAGTTCAGTGTATTAGTGCTGGTTGAGTTTATCGATGCTGGTTTATTTTATTGATGTACTTTCAGTGTATTAGTGCTGGTTGAGTTTATCGATGCTGGTTTATTTTATTGATGTTAGTTCAGTGTATTAGTGCTGGTTGAGTTTATCGATGCTGGTTTATTTTATTGATGATAGTTCAGTGTATGACTGCTGGTTGAGTTTATCGATGCTGGTTTATTTTATTGATGTTAGTTCAGTGTATTAGTGCTGGTTGAGTTTATTGATGCTGTTTTATTTTATTGATGTTAGTTCAGTGTATTAGTGCTGGTTGAGTTTATCGATGCTGGTTTATTTTATTGATGTCAGTTCAGTGTATTAGTGCTGGTTGAGTTTATCGATGCTGGTTTATTTTATTGATGTAGGTTCAGTGTATTAGTGCTGGTTGAGTTTATCGATGCTGGTTTATTTTATTAATGTTAGTTCAGTGTATTAGTGCTGGTTGAGTTTATCGATGCTGGTTTATTTTATTGATGTAGGTTCAGTGTATTAGTGCTGGTTGAGTTTATCGATGCTGGTTTATTTTATTGATGTAGGTTCAGTGTATTAGTGCTGGTTGAGTTTATCGATGCTGGTTTATTTTATTGATGTAGGTTCAGTGTATTAGTGGTGGTTGAGTTGATTGATGTTGGTTTATTTTATTGATGATAGTTCAGTGTATTAGTGCTGGTTGAGTTTATCGATGCTGGTTTATTTTATTGATGATAGTTCAGTGTATTAGTGCTGGTTGAGTTTATCGATGCTGGTTTATTTTATTGATGTAGGTTCAGTGTATTAGTGCTGGTTGAGTTTATCGATGCTGGTTTATTTTATTAATGTTAGTTCAGTGTATTAGTGCTGGTTGAGTTTATCGATGCTGGTTTATTTTATTGATGTAGGTTCAGTGTATTAGTGCTGGTTGAGTTTATCGATGCTGGTTTATTTTATTGATGTCAATTCAGTGTATTAGTGCTGGTTGAGTTTATCGATGCTGGTTTGTTTTATTGATGTTGGTTCAGTGTATCAGTGCTGGTTTAGTTTATCGATGCTGGTTTATTTTATTAATGTTAGTTCAGTGTATTAGTGGTGGTTGAGTTTATCGATGTTGGTTTATTTTATTGATGTTAGTTCAGTGTATTAGTGCTGGTTGAGTTTATCGATGCTGGTTTATTTTATTGATGTCAGTTCAGTGTATTAGTGCTGGTTGAGTTTATCGATGCTGGTTTATTTTATTGATGTTAGTTCAGAGTATGAGTGCTGGTTGAGTTTATCGATGTTGGTTTATTTTATTAATGTTAGTTCAGTGTATTAGTGGTGGTTGAGTTTATCGATGTTGGTTTATTTTATTGATGTAGGTTCAGTGTATTAGTGCTGGTTGAGTTCATCGATGCTGGTTTATTTTATTGATGTCAATTCAGTGTATTAGTGCTGGTTGAGTTTATCGATGCTGGTTTATTTTATTGACGTAGGTTCAGTGTATTAGTGCTGGTTGAGTTTATCGATGCTGGTTTATTTTATTGATGATAGTTCAGTGTATTAGTGCTGGTTGAGTTTATCGATACTGGTTTATTTTATTGATGATGGTTCAGAGTATTAGTGCTGGTTGAGTTCATCGTTGTTGGTTTATTTTATTGATGTAGGTTCAGTGTATTAGTGCTGGTTGAGTTCATCGATGTTGGTTTATTTTATTGATGTAGGTTCAGTGTATTAGTGCTGGTTTAGTTTATCGATGCTGGTTTATTTTATTAATGTTAGTTCAGTGTATTAGTGGTGGTTGAGTTTATCGATGTTGGTTTATTTTATTGATGTTAGTTCAGTGTATGAGTGCTGGTTGAGTTTATCGATGCTGGTTTATTTTATTGATGTAGGTTCAGTGTATTAGTGCTGGTTTAGTTTATCGATGCTGGTTTATTTTATTGATGATAGTTCAGTGTATTAGTGCTGGTTGAGTTTATCGATGCTGGTTTATTTTATTGATGTAGGTTCAGTGTATTAGTGCTGGTTGAGTTTATCGATGCTGGTTTATTTTATTAATGTTAGTTCAGTGTATTAGTGCTGGTTGAGTTTATCGATGCTGGTTTATTTTATTGATGTAGGTTCAGTGTATTAGTGCTGGTTGAGTTTATCGATGCTGGTTTATATTATTGATGTTAGTTCAGTGTATTAGTGCTGGTTGAGTTTATCGATGCTGGTTTATTTTATTGATGTAGGTTCAGTGTATTAGTGCTGGTTGAGTTTATCGATGCTGGTTTATATTATTGATGTTAGTTCAGTGTATTAGTGCTGGTTGAGTTTATCGATGCTGGTTTATTTTATTGATGTACTTTCAGTGTATTAGTGCTGGTTGAGTTTATCGATGTTGGTTTATTTTATTGATGATAGTTCAGTGTATTAGTGCTGGTTGAGTTTATTGATGCTGTTTTATTTTATTGATGTTAGTTCAGTGTATTAGTGCTGGTTGAGTTTATCGATGCTGGTTTATTTTATTTAATGTAGGTTCAGTGTATTAGTGCTGGTTGAGTTTATCGATGCTGGTTTATATTATTGATGTTAGTTCAGTGTATTAGTGCTGGTTGAGTTTATCGATGCTGGTTTATTTTATTGATGTAGGTTCAGTGTATTAGTGCTGGTTGAGTTTATCGATGCTGGTTTATATTATTGATGTTAGTTCAGTGTATTAGTGCTGGTTGAGTTTATCGATGCTGGTTTATTTTATTGATGTACTTTCAGTGTATTAGTGCTGGTTGAGTTTATCGATGCTGGTTTATTTTATTGATGTTAGTTCAGTGTATTAGTGCTGGTTGAGTTTATCGATGCTGGTTTATTTTATTGATGATAGTTCAGTGTATGACTGCTGGTTGAGTTTATCGATGCTGGTTTATTTTATTGATGTTAGTTCAGTGTATTAGTGCTGGTTGAGTTTATTGATGCTGTTTTATTTTATTGATGTTAGTTCAGTGTATTAGTGCTGGTTGAGTTTATCGATGCTGGTTTATTTTATTGATGTCAGTTCAGTGTATTAGTGCTGGTTGAGTTTATCGATGCTGGTTTATTTTATTGATGTAGGTTCAGTGTATTAGTGCTGGTTGAGTTTATCGATGTTGGTTTATTTTATTGATGTTATTTCAGTGAATTAGTGCTGGTTGAGTTTATCGATGCTGGTTTATTTTATTGATGTCAGTTCAGTGTATTAGTGCTGGTTGAGTTTATCGATGTTGGTTTATTTTATTGATGTAGGTTCAGTGTATTAGTGTTGGTTGAGTTTATCGATGCTGGTTTATTTTATTGATGTCAGTTCAGTGTATTAGTGCTGGTTGAGTTTATCGATGCTGGTTTATTTTATTGATGTAGGTTCAGTGTATTAGTGCTGGTTGAGTTTATCGATGTTGGTTTATTTTATTGATGTAGGTTCAGTGTATTAGTGCTGGTTGAGTTTATCGATGTTGGTTTCTTTTATTGATGTAGGTTCAGTGTATTAGTGCTGGTTGAGTTTATCGATGTTGGTTTATTTTATTGATGTTAGTTCAGTGTATTAGTGGTTGAGTTTATCGATGCTGGTTTATTTTATTGATGTTAGTTCAGTGTATGACTGCTGGTTGAGTTTATCGATGCTGGTTTATTTTATTGATGATGCTTAACCACTTCCTTACCTCGCAGGTCAGCTGGTCGGGAGAGAGAGGGAGCCGGGACCTTGGAAACAGCGCGTGAGTTTCAAAAAGCGCGGGAGCTGCGAGGCAGAGGGGACAGTTTAAAAGGTCGCGCCGTGGGTGAGGTAATTACTGCTTAACCACTTCCTTACCTTGCAGGTCAGCTGTTCGGGAGAGAGATCAGTTTTGGGAGCAGGCCTATTGGCTGACTGTAAATCAGGAAGGATACAAAGGGTGTGGCTGAAGTGCCTATAGAAACAGAGTGCTGAAGGCAAACAGAGTGTATCTGAGCTTGGGTAAGGCTGAGTTCGGGTAAGAGGGGAGTGACAAAAAAAAAAAATCAAATTAATTAAGTAAATTAATTAACTCGTTCAGGGAATTTGGTGCTCACCTTCAGGAGGTGCAGAGAAGCAGACCTGTGAGGGAGTCTCTGGAGCAATTACATCACAGCCAGCAGGTAAGTGATTGGCTTGTAACTGGTAAGTGATTTCTCTCTCTTTGACTTTCTCTTAGCTGTGTAGTGTAGTTCAAATTTAACTTCAGGTTTAAGTCATGGCATGAGAGCTCAGACCCGTGTCATGCTCCTCTCGTGAGATGTGGCAAGTCAGGGATCCTTCTGGTGTCTGCAAGAAGTGTGTCCAACTGCAGCTCCTGTTAGACCGCTTGACGGCTCTGGAGCTGCGGATGGACTCACTTTGGAGCATCCGCGATGCTGAGGAAGTTGTGGATAGCACATTCAGTGAGTTGGTCACACCGCAGATTAAAATTACTGAGGCAGATAGGGAATGGGTGACCAACAGACAGAGGAAGAGTAGGAAGGCAGTGCAGGGATCCCCTGCGGTCATCTCCCTCCAAAACAGATTTACCGTTTTGGAAACTGTTGGGGGAGATGGCTCACCAGGGGAAGGTGGCAGCAGCCAGGTTCATGGCACCGTGGCTGGCTCTGCTGCACAGAATGGCGGGAAAAAGAGTGGCAGAGCTATAGTGATAGGGGATTCAATTGTAAGGGGAATAGACAGGTGTTTCTGCGGACGCAAACGAGAATCCAGGTTGGTATGTTGCCTCCCTGGTGCAAGGGTCAAGGATGTCTCGGAGCGGCTGCAGGGCATTCTGGAGGGGGAGGGTGAACAGCCAGCTGTCGTGGTGCATATAGGCACCAACGATATAGGTAAAAAACAGGATGAGGTCCTACAAGCTGAATTTAGGGAGTTAGGAGTTAAACTAAAAAGTAGGACCTCAAAGGTAGTAATCTCAGGATTGCTACCAGTGCCACGTGATAGTCAGAGTAGGAATGACAGGATAGCTAGGATGAATACGTGGCTTGAGAGATGGTGCAAGAGGGAGGGTTTCAAATTCCTGGGACATTGGGACCGGTTCTGGGGGAGGTGGGACCTGTACAAATCGGACGGTCTGCATCTGGGTGGGACCGGAACCAATGTTCTCGGGGGTGTGTTTGCTAGTGCAGTTGGGGAGGGTTTAAACTAATGTGCCAGGTGGATGGGAACCGATGTAGGAAGTCAGTGGGGACAGAAACAAAATGCAGGAAGGGAGAGTGTGTAAAGCATGACCAGAGAAAGCAGGGCAGAGAGCAAGGAAGGTCTACATTAAACTGCATTTATTTCAATGCAAGGGGCCTGACGGGCAAAGCGGATGAACTCAGGGCATGGACGGGCACATGGGACTGGGATATTATAGCTATGACTGAAACATGGCTAAGGGAGGGGCAGGACTGGCAGCTCAATGTTCCGGGGTACAGATGCTATGGAAAGGATAGAACAGGAGGTAAGAGAGGAGGGGGAGTGCCGTTTTTGATTAGGGAGAACATCACGGCAATACTTAGAGGGGATATATCCGAGGGTTTGCCCACTGAGTCTATATGGGTGGAACTGAAAAATAAGAAGGGAGAGATCACCTTGGTAGGACTGTACTACAGGCCCCCAAATAGTCAGCGGGAAATTGAGGAGCAAATATGTAAGGAGATTACAGATAGCTGCAAGAATAATCGGGTGGTAGTAGTAGGGGACTTTAACTTTCCCAACATTGACTGGGACAGCCATAGCATTAGGGGCTTGGATGGAGGGAAATTTGTTGAGTGTATTCAGGAGGAATTTCTCATTCAGTATGTGGATGGACCGACTAGAGAGGGGGCAAAACTTGACCTTGTCTTGGGAAATAAGGAAGGGCAAGTGACAGAAGTGCTAGTGAGGGATCACTTTGGGACAAGTGACCATAATTCCATTAGTTTTAAGATAGCTATGGAGAATGATAGGTCTGGCCCAAGAGTTAAAATTCTTAATTGGGGCAAGGCCAATTTTGATGGTATCAGACAGGAACTTTCAGAGGTAGATTGGGGGAGACTGATGGCAGGCAAAGGGATGGCTGGTAAATGGGAGGCTTTTAAAAATGTGTTAACCAGGGTGCAGGGTAAGCACATTCCCTTTAGAGTGAAGGGCAAGGCTGGTAGAAGTAGGGAACCCTGGATGACTCGAGATATTGAGACTCTGGTCAAAAAGAAGAAGGAGGCATATGACGTACATAAGCAACTGGGATCAAGTGGATCCCTTGAAGAGTATAGAGATTGTCGAAATAGAGTTAAGAGGGAAATCAGGAGGGCAAAAAGGGGACATGAAATTGCTTTGGCAAATAATGCAAGGGAGAATCCAAAGAGATTCTACAGATACATAAAGGGGAAAAGAGTAACTAGGGACAGAGTAGGGCCTCTAAAGGATCAACAAGGACATCTATGTGCAGAGCCACAAGAGTTGGGTGAGATCCTGAATGAATATTTCTCATCGGTATCCACGGTGGAGAAAGGCATGGATGTTAGGAAACTAAGGGAAATAAATAGTGATGTCTTGAGAAGTGTGCATATTACAGAGGAGCAGGTGCTGGAAGTCTTAAAGCGCATCAAGGTAGATAAATCCCCGGGACCTGATGAAATGTATCCCAGGATGTTGTGGGAGGCTAGGGAGGAAACTGCGGGTCCCCTAACCGAGATATTTGAATCATCGGCAGCCACAGGTGAGGTGCCTGAAGATTGGAGAGTGGCGAATGTTGTGCCCTTATTTAAGAAGAGCAGCAGGGAAAAGCCTGTGAACTACAGACCGGTGAGCCTAACGTCTGTAGTAGGTAAGTTGCTAGAAGGTATTCTGAGAGACAGGATCTACAAGCATTTAGAGAGGCAAGGACTGATTCGGGGCAGTCAGCATGGCTTTGTGCGTGGAAAATCATGTCTCACAAATTTGATTGAGTTTTTTGAGGGGGTGACCAAGAAGGTAGATGAGGGCAGTGCAGTAGACGTTGTCTACATGGACTTTAGCAAAGCCTTTGACAAGGTACCGCATGGTAGGTTGTTGCAGAAGGTTAAAGCTCACGGGATCCAGGGTGAGGTTGCCAATTGGATTCAAAATTGGCTGGACGACAGAAGACAGAGGGTGGTTGTAGAGGGTTGTTTTTCAAACTGGAGGCCTGTGACCAGTGGTGTGCCTCAGGGATCGGTTCTGGGTCCACTGTTATTTGTGATTTATATTAATGATTTGGATGAGAATTTAGGAGGCATGGTTAGTAAGTTTGCAGATGACACCAAGATTGGTGGCACAGTGGATAGTGAAGAAGGTTATCTAGGATTGCAACGGGATCTTGATCAATTAGGCCAGTGGGCCGACGAATGGCAGATGGAGTTTAATTTAGATTAATGTGAGGTGATGCATTTTGGCAGATCGAATCAGGCCAGGACCTACTCAGTTAATGGTATGGCGTTGGGGAGAGTTATAGAACAAAGAGATCTAGGAGTACAGGTTCATAGCTCCTTGAAGGTGGAGTCGCAGGTGGACAGGGTGGTGAAGAAGGCATTCGGCATGCTTGGTTTCATTGGTCAGAACATTGAATACAGGAGTTCGGGAGTGAGAGCTGGGACCTTAGAATCAGCGCGGGAATTTTGAAAAAGCGCGGGGGCTGCGAGGCAGAGGGGACCATTTAAAAGGTCGCTGTCTGTGGTGAGGTGAGTACAGATTAACTTGCTTACCTTGCAGGTCAGCTGTTGAGTTCGGGAGTGAGAGCTGGGACCTTAGAATCAGGGCGGGAATTTTGAAAAAGCGCGGGGGCTGCGAGGCAGAGGGGTCCATTTAAAAGGTCGCTGTCTGTGGTGAGGTGAGTACAGATTAACAACTTACTTACCTTGCAGGTCAAGTCGATTTCAGCAGGAGTGGAGCAGGCTAGTCCATTTCAGCGGGGGCAGTGCGGAAGTGATTTCTGGGAGGTAAGTTTCTCCTTTAAATTTTTTTTAAAATTCTAGTGTTTAAGGTGGGAACAGGAAGTCGACCCGCGGACTTCTGGGAAGACCCTCACCAATAAATTCTGGTGGAGAGGAAACCCGAGACACTACACGTGTAGTGTCTCCCACCCGCCCTCCTCCTCTAACCTAATAATAAAACCCTTTGGTGTGAGGTAAGTACCATATTTTATTATTGTTAATAATAATTTTTTTTTTTTTAATATAAAAAATTTAATTTAGTTGTTAGCTAGATCTTGGTGGAAAGTTAGAGGAATGGCAGGGAAGGGAGTGCAATGTTCCTCCTGCAGGATGTTTGAGGTGAGGGATGCAGTTAGTGTCCCTGCTGATTTTACCTGCAGGAAGTGCTGCCATCTCCAGCTCCTCCAAGACCGAGTTAGGGAACTGGAGCTGGAGTTGGAAGAACTTCGGATCATTCGGGAGGCAGAGGGGGTCATAGATAGCAGCTTCAGGGAATTAGTTACACCAAAGATTGGAGATAGATGGGTAACTGTAAGAGGGACGGGGAAAAAACAGTCAGTGCAGGGATCCCCTGCGGTCGTTCCCCTGAGAAACAAGTATACCGCTTTGGATACTTGTGGGGACGACGACTTACCAGGGGTAAGCCATGGGGTACGGGCCTCTGGCACGGAGTCTGTCCCTGTTGCTCAGAAGGGAAGGGGGGAGAGGAGCAGAGCATTAGTAATTGGGGACTCTATAGTCAGGGGCACAGATAGGAGATTTTGTGGGAGCGTGAGAGACTCACGTTTGGTATGTTGCCTCCCAGGTGCAAGGGTACGTGATGTCTCGGATCGTGTTTTCCGGGTCCTTAAAGGGGAGGGGGAGCAGCCCCAAGTCATGGTCCACATTGGCACTAACGACATATGTAGGAAAGGGGATAAGGATGTCAGGCAGGCTTTCAGGGAGCTAGGATGGATGCTCAGAACTAGAACAAACAGAGTTGTTATCTCTGGGTTGTTGCCAGTGCCACGTGATAGTGAGATGAGGAATAGGGAGAGAGAGCAATTAAACACGTGGCTACAGGGATGGTGCAGGCGGGAGGGATTCAGATTTCTGGATAACTGGGGCTCTTTCTGGGGAAGATGGGACCTCTACAGACAGGATGGTCTACATCTGAACCTGCGGGGCACAAATATCCTGGGGGGGAGATTTGTTAGTGCTCTTTGGGGGGGTTTAAACTAATGCAGCAGGGGCATGGGAACCTGGATTGTAGTTTTAGGGTAAGGGAGAATGAGAGTATAGAGGTCAGGAGCTCAGATTTGACGTCGCAGGAGGGGGCCAGTGTTCAGGTAGGTGGTTTGAAGTGTGTATACTTCAATGCCAGGAGTATACGAAACAAGGTAGGGGAACTGGCAGCATGGGTTGGTACCTGGGACTTCGATGTTGTGGCCATTTCAGAGACATGGATAGAGCAGGGACAGGAATGGATGTTGCAAGTTCCGGGGTTTAGGTGTTTTAGTAAGCTCAGAGAAGGAGGCAAAAGAGGGGGAGGTGTGGCGCTGCTAGTCAAGAGCAGTATTACGGTGGCGGAGAGGATGCTAGATGGGGACTCATCTTCCGAGGTAGTATGGGCTGAGGTTAGAAACATGAAAGGAGGTCACACTGTTGGGAGTCTTCTATAGGCCTCCAAATAGTTCTAGGGATGTAGAGGAAAGGATGGCGAGGATGATCCTGGATAAGAGCGAAAGTAACAGGGTAGTTATTATGGGAGACTTTAACTTTCCAAATATTGACTGGAAAAGATATAGTTTGAGTACATTAGATGGGTCGTTTTTTGTACAGTGTGTGCAGGAGGGTTTCCTGACACAATATGTTGACAGGCCAACAAGAGGCGAGGCCACATTGGATTTGGTTTTGGGTAATGAACCAGGCCAGGTGTTGGATTTGGAGGTAGGTGAGCACTTTGGGGACAGTGACCACAATTCGGTGACGTTTACGTTAAGGATGGAAAGGGATAAGTATACACCGCAGGGCAAGAGTTATAGCTGGGGGAAGGGAAATTATGATGCCATTAGACGTGACTTGGGGGGGATAAGGTGGATTAGTAGGCTGCAAGTGTTGGACACACTGGATAAGTGGAGCTTGTTCAAGGATCAGCTACTGCATGTTCTTGATAAGTATGTACCGGTCAGGCAGGGAGGAAGGTGCCGAGCGAGGGAACCGTGGTTTACCAAAGAAGTGGAATCTCTTGTTAAGAGGAAGAAGGAGGCCTATGTGAAGATGAGGTGTGAAGTTTCAGTTGGGGCGATGGATAGTTACAAGGTAGCGAGGAAGGATCTAAAGAGAGAGCTAAGACGAGCAAGGAGGGGACATGAGAAGTATTTGGCAGGAAGGATCAAGGAAAACCCAAAAGCTTTCTATAGGTATGTCAGGAATAAGCGAATGACTAGGGAAAGAGTAGGACCAGTCAAGGACAGGGATGGGAAGTTGTGTGTAGAGTCTGAAGAGATAGGCGAGATACTAAATGAATATTTTTCGTCAGTATTCACTCAGGAAAAAGATAATGTTGTGGAGGAGAATGCTGAGCTCCAGGTAAATAGATTAGATGGCATTGAGGTACGTAGGGAAGAGGTGTTGGCAATTCTGGACAGGCTGAAAATAGATAAGTCCCCGGGACCTGATGGGATTTATCCTAGGATTCTCTGGGAGGCCAGGGAAGAGATTGCTGGACCATTGGCTTTGATTTTTATGTCATCATTGGATACAGGAATAGTGCCAGAGGTATGGAGGATAGCAAATGTGGTCCCTTTGTTCAAAAAGGGGAGCAGAGACAACCCCGGCAACTATAGACCGGTGAGCCTCACGTCTGTAGTGGGTAAAGTCTTGGAGGGGATTATAAGAGACAAGATTTATAATCATCTAGATAGGAATAATATGATCAGGGATAGTCAGCATGGCTTTGTGAAGGGTAGGTCATGCCTCACAAACCTTATCGAGTTCTTTGAGAAGGTGACTGAACAGGTAGACGAGGGTAGAGCAGTTGATGTGGTGTATATGGATTTCAGCAAAGCGTTTGATAAGATTCCCCACGGTAGGCTATAGCAGAAAATAGGGAGGCTGGGGATTGAGGGTGATTTAGAGATGTGGATCAGAAATTGGCTAGCTGAAAGAAGACAGAGGGTGGTGGTTGATGGGAAATGTTCAGAATGGAGTTCTGTCACAAGTGGAGTACCACAAGGATCTGTTCTGGGGCCGTTGCTGTTTGTCATTTTTATCAATGACCTAGAGGAAGGCGCAGAAGGGTGGGTGAGTAAATTTGCAGACGATACTAAAGTCGGTGGTGTTGTCGATAGTGTGGAAGGAAGTAGCAGGTTACAGAGGGATATAGATAAGCTGCAGTGCTGGGCTGAGAGGTGGCAAATGGAGTTTAATGTAGAGAAGTGTGAGGTGATTCACTTTGGAAGGAAAAACAGGAATGTGGAATATTTGGCTAATGGAAAAGTTCTTGAAAGTGTGGATGAGCAGAGGGATCTAGGTGTCCATGTACATAGATCTCTGAAAGTTGCCACCCAGGTTGATAGGGTGGTGAAGAAGGCCTATGGAGTGTTGGCGTTTATTGGTAGAGGGATTGAGTTCCGGAGTCAGGAGGTCATGTTGCAGCTGTACAGAACTCTGGTACGGCCGCATTTGGAGTATTGCGTACAGTTCTGGTCACCGCATTATAGGAAGGACGTGGAGGCTTTGGAACGGGTGCAGAGGAGATTTACCAGGATGTTGCCTGGTATGGAGGGAAAATCTTATGAGGAAAGGCTGATGGACTTGAGGTTGTTTTCGTTAGAGAGAAGAAGGTTAAGAGGAGACTTAATAGAGGCATACAAAATGATCAGGGGGTTAGATAGGATGGACAGTGAGAGCCTTCTCCCGCGGATGGAAATGGCTAGCACGAGGGGACATAGCCTTAAACTGAGGGGTAATAGATATAGGCC
Organism: Scyliorhinus torazame; assembly: GCF_047496885.1. Lineage (NCBI taxonomy): Eukaryota > Metazoa > Chordata > Chondrichthyes > Carcharhiniformes > Scyliorhinidae > Scyliorhinus > Scyliorhinus torazame. The sequence goes on from NC_092731.1 coordinate 39,000,610, forward strand.
AGAGGTCAGGGGTAAGTTCTTTACGCAAAGAGTAGTGAGGCCGTGGAATGCCCTACCTGCTAAAGTAGTGAACTCGCCAACATTGAGGGCATTTAAAAGTTTATTGGATAAACATATGGATGATAATGGTATAGTGTAGGTTAGATGGCTTTTGTTTCGGTGCAACATCGTGGGCCGAAGGGCCTGTACTGCGCTGTATTTTTCTATGTTCTATGTTCTATTGGTACGGCCACACTTGGAATACTGTGTGCAGTTCTGGTCACCCTATTATAGAAAGGATATTATTAAACTAGAAAGAGTGCAGAAAAGATTTACTAGGATGTTGCCGGGACTTGATGGTTTGAGTTATAAGGAGAGGCTGGATAGACTGGGACTTTTTTCCCTGGAGCATAGGAGGCTTAGGGGTGATCTTATAGAGGTCTATAAAATAATGAGGGGCATAGATAAGGTAGATAGTCAACATCTTTTCCCAAAGGTAGGGGAGTCTAAAACTAGAGGGCATAGGTTTAAGGTGAGAGGGGAGAGATTCAGAAGGGCCCAGAGGGGCAATTTCTTCACTCAGAGGGCAGTGAGTGTCTGGAATGTGCTGCCAGAGGTAGTAGTAGAGGCGGGTACAATTGTGTCTTTTAAAAAGCATTTAGATAGTTACATGGGTAAGATGGGTATAGAGGGTTATGGGCCAAGTGCGGGCAACTGGGACTAGCTTAATGGTTACAAACTGGGCGGCATGGACTGGTTGGGCCGAAGGGCCTGTTTCCATGCTGTAAACTTCTATGATTCTATGATAGTTCAGTGTATTAGTGCTGGTTGAGTTTATCGATGCTGGTTTATTTTATTGATGTCAGTTCAGTGTATGACTGCTGGATGAGTTTATCGATGCTGGTATATTTTATTGATGTCAGTTCAGTGTATTAGTGCTGGTTGAGTTTATCGATGTTGGTTTATTTTATTGATGTAGGTTCAGTGTATTAGTGCTGGTTGAGTTTATCGATGCTGGTTTATTTTATTGATGTTAGTTCAGTGTATTAGTGCTGGTTGAGTTTATCGATGCTGGTTTATTTTATTGATGTTAGTTCAGTGTATTAGTGCTGGTTGAGTTTATCGATGCTGGTTTATTTCATTGATGTAGGTTCAGTGTATTAGTGCTGGTTGGGTTTATCGATGCTGGTATATTTTATTGATGTTAGTTCAGTGTATTAGTGCTGGTTAAGTTTATCGATGCTGGTTTATTTTATTGATGTAGGTTCAGTGTATTAGTGCTGGTTGAGTTTATCGATGCTGGTTTATTTTATTGATGTAGGTTCAGTGTATTAGTGCTGGTTGAGTTTATCAATGCTGGTTCATTTTATTGATGTAGGTTCAGTGTATTAGTGCTGGTTGAGTTTATCGATGCTGGTTTATTTTATTGATGTAGGTTCAGTGTATGAGTGCTGGTTGAGTTTATCGATGCTGGTTTATGTTATTGATGTTAGTTCAGTGTATTAGTGCTGGTTGAGTTTATCGATGCTGGTTTATTTTATTGATGTTAGTTCAGTGTATTAGTGCTGATTGAGTTTATCGATGCTGGTTTATTTTATTGATGTCAGTTCAGTGTATTAGTGCTGGTTGAGTTTATCGATGCTGGTTTATTTTATTGATGTAGATTCAGTGTATTAGGGCTGGTTGAGTTTATCGATGCTGGTTTATTTTATTGATGTAGGTTCAGTGTATTAGTGCTGGTTGAGTTTATCGATGCTGGTTTATTTTATTGATGTTAGTTCAGTGTATTAGTGCTGGTTGAGTTTATAGATGCTGGTTTATTTTATTGATGTTAGTTCAGTGTATCAGTGCTGGTTGAGTTTATCGATGCTGGTTTATTTTATTGATGATAGTTCAGTGTATGACTGCTGGTTGAGTTTATCGATGCTGGTTTATTTTATTGATGATACTTCAGTGTATTAGTGCTGGTTGAGTTTATCGATGCTGGTTTATTTTATTGATGTCAGTTCAGTGTATTAGTGCTGGTTGAGTTTATCGATGTTGGTTTATTTTATTGATGTCAGTTCAGTGTATTAGTGCTGGTTGAGTTAATCGATGCTGGTTTATTTTATTGATGTTAGTTCAGTGTATTAGTGGTGGTTGAGTTTATCGATGCTGGTTTATTTTATTGATGTTAGTTCAGGGTATGACTGCTGGTTGAGTTTATCGATGCTGGTTTATTTTATTGATGATAGTTCAGTGTATTAGTGCTGGTTGAGTTTATCGATGCTGGTTTATTTTATTGATGTTAGTTTAGTGTATTAGTGCTGGTTGAGTTTATCGATGCTGGTTTATTTTATTGATGTTGGTTCAGTGTATTAGTGCTGGTTGAGTTTATCGATGCTGGTTTATTTTATTGATGTTAGTTTAGTGTATCAGTGCTGGTTGAGTTTATCGATGCTGGTTTATTTTATTGATGTTAGTTCAGTGTATTAGTGGTGGTTGAGTTTATCGATGCTGGTTTATTTTATTGATGTTAGTTCAGGGTATGACTGCTGGTTGAGTTTATCGATGCTGGTTTATTTTATTGATGATAGTTCAGTGTATTAGTGCTGGTTGAGTTTATCGATGCTGGTTTATTTTATTGATGTCGGTTCAGTGTATTAGTGCTGGTTGAGTTTATCGATGCTGGTTTATTTTATTGATGTAGGTTCAGTGTATTAGTGCTGGTTGAGTTTATCGATGCTGGTTTATTTTATTGATGTTAGTTCAGTGTATTAGTGCTGGTTGATTTTATCGATGCTGGTATATTTTATTGATGTCAGTTCAGTGTATTAGTGCTGGTTGAGTTTATCGATGCTGGTTTATTTTATTGATGTAAGTTCAGTGTATTAGTGCTGGTTGAGTTTATCGATGCTGGTTTATTTTACTGATGTCAGTTCAGTGTATTAGTGCTGGTTGAGTTTATCGATGCTGGTTTATTTTATTGATGTAAGTTCAGTGTATTAGTGCTGGTTGAGTTTATCGATGCTGGTTTATTTTATTGATGATAGTTCAGTGTATTAGTGCTGGTTGAGTTTATAGATGCTGGTTTATTTTATTGATGTTAGTTCAGTGTATCAGTGCTGGTTGAGTTTATCGATGCTGGTTTATTTTATTGATGATAGTTCAGTGTATGACTGCTGGTTGAGTTTATCGATGCTGGTTTATTTTATTGATGATACTTCAGTGTATTAGTGCTGGTTGAGTTTATCGATGCTGGTTTATTTTATTGATGTCAGTTCAGTGTATTAGTGCTGGTTGAGTTTATCGATGTTGGTTTATTTTATTGATGTCAGTTCAGTGTATTAGTGCTGGTTGAGTTAATCGATGCTGGTTTATTTTATTGATGTTAGTTCAGTGTATTAGTGGTGGTTGAGTTTATCGATGCTGGTTTATTTTATTGATGTTAGTTCAGGGTATGACTGCTGGTTGAGTTTATCGATGCTGGTTTATTTTATTGATGATAGTTCAGTGTATTAGTGCTGGTTGAGTTTATCGATGCTGGTTTATTTTATTGATGTTAGTTTAGTGTATTAGTGCTGGTTGAGTTTATCGATGCTGGTTTATTTTATTGATGTTGGTTCAGTGTATTAGTGCTGGTTGAGTTTATCGATGCTGGTTTATTTTATTGATGTTAGTTTAGTGTATTAGTGCTGGTTGAGTTTATCGATGCTGGTTTATTTTATTGATGTTAGTTCAGTGTATTAGTGGTGGTTGAGTTTATCGATGCTGGTTTATTTTATTGATGTTAGTTCAGGGTATGACTGCTGGTTGAGTTTATCGATGCTGGTTTATTTTATTGATGATAGTTCAGTGTATTAGTGCTGGTTGAGTTTATCGATGCTGGTTTATTTTATTGATGTCGGTTCAGTGTATTAGTGCTGGTTGAGTTTATCGATGCTGGTTTATTTTATTGATGTAGGTTCAGTGTATTAGTGCTGGTTGAGTTTATCGATGCTGGTTTATTTTATTGATGTTAGTTCAGTGTATTAGTGCTGGTTGATTTTATCGATGCTGGTATATTTTATTGATGTCAGTTCAGTGTATTAGTGCTGGTTGAGTTTATCGATGCTGGTTTATTTTATTGATGTAAGTTCAGTGTATTAGTGCTGGTTGAGTTTATCGATGCTGGTTTATTTTACTGATGTCAGTTCAGTGTATTAGTGCTGGTTGAGTTTATCGATGCTGGTTTATTTTATTGATGTAGGTTCAGTGTATTAGTGCTGGTTGAGTTTATCGATGCTGGTTTATTTTATTGATGTTAGTTCAGTGTATTAGTGCTGGTTGAGTTTATAGATGCTGGTTTATTTTATTGATGTTAGTTCAGTGTATCAGTGCTGGTTGAGTTTATCGATGCTGGTTTATTTTATTGATGATAGTTCAGTGTATGACTGCTGGTTGAGTTTATCGATGCTGGTTTATTTTATTGATGATACTTCAGTGTATTAGTGCTGGTTGAGTTTATCGATGCTGGTTTATTTTATTGATGTCAGTTCAGTGTATTAGTGCTGGTTGAGTTTATCGATGTTGGTTTATTTTATTGATGTCAGTTCAGTGTATTAGTGCTGGTTGAGTTAATCGATGCTGGTTTATTTTATTGATGTTAGTTCAGTGTATTAGTGCTGGTTGAGTTTATCGATGCTGGTTTATTTTATTGATGTTAGTTCAGTGTATTAGTGGTGGTTGAGTTTATCGATGCTGGTTTATTTTATTGATGTTAGTTCAGGGTATGACTGCTGGTTGAGTTTATCGATGCTGGTTTATTTTATTGATGATAGTTCAGTGTATTAGTGCTGGTTGAGTTTATCGATGCTGGTTTATTTTATTGATGTAAGTTCAGTGTATTAGTGCTGGTTGAGTTTATCGATGCTGGTTTATTTTATTGATGATAGTTCAGTGTATTAGTGCTGGTTGAGTTTATCGATGCTGGTTTATTTTATTGATGTAAGTTCAGTGTATTAGTGCTGGTTGAGTTTATCGATGCTGGTTTATTTTATTGATCTAGGTTCAGAGTATTAGTGCTGGTTGAGTTTATCGATGCTGGTTTATTTTATTGATGTTAGTTCAGTGTATTAGTGCTGGTTGAGTTTATCGATGCTGGTTTATTTTATTGATGTTAGTTCAGGGTATTAGTGCTGGTTGAGTTTATCGATGCTGGTTTATTTTATTGATGATAGTTCAGTGTATTAGTGCTGGTTGAGTTTATCGATGCTGGTTTATTTTATTGATGATAGTTCAGTGTATTAGTGCTGGTTGAGTTTATCGATGCTGGTTTATTTTATTGATGTCAGTTCAGTGTATTAGTGCTGGTTGAGTTTATCGATGCTGGTTTATTTTATTGATGATAGTTCAGTGTATTAGTGCTGGTTGAGATTATCGATGCTGGTTTATTTTATTGATGTAGGTTCAGTGTATTAGTGCTGGTTGAGTTTATCGATGCTGGTTTATTTTATTGATGTTAGTTCAGTGTATTAGTGCTGGTTGAGTTTATCGATGCTGGTTTATTTTATAGATGTAGGTTCAGTGTATTAGTGCTGGTTGAGTTTATCGATGTAGGTTTATTTTATTGATGTAGGTTCAGTGTGTTAGTGCTGGTTGAGTTTATCGATGCTGGTTTATTTTATTGATGTTAGTTCAGTGTATTAGTGCTGGTTGAGTTTATCGATGCTGGTTTATTTTATTGATGTTAGTTCAGTGTCTTCGTGCTGGTTGAGTTTATCGATGCTGGTTTATTTTATTGATGATAGTTCAGTGTATTAGTGCTGGTTGAGTTTATCGATGCTGGTTTATTTTATTGATGTTAGTTCAGTGTCTTCGTGCTGGTTGAGTTTATCGATGCTGGTTTATTTTATTGATGTAGGTTCAGTGTATTAGTGCTGGTTGAGTTTATCGATGCTGGTTTATTTTATTGATGTAGGTTCAGTGTATTAGTGCTGGTTTAGTTTATCGATGCTGGATTATTTTATTGATGTAGGTTCAGTGTATTAGTGCTGGTTGAGTTTATCGATGCTGGTTTATTTTATTGATGTAGGTTCAGTGTATTAGTGCTGGTTGAGTTTATCGATGCTGGTTTATTTTATTAATGTTAGTTCAGTGTATTAGTGCTGGTTGAGTTTATCGATGTAGGTTTATTTTATTGATGTAGGTTCAGTGTGTTAGTGCTGGTTGTGTTTATCGATGCTGGTTTATTTTATTGATGTTAGTTCAGTGTGTTAGTGCTGGTTACGTTTATCGATGCTGGTTTATTTTATTGATGTCAGTTCAGTGTATTAGTGCTGGTTGAGTTTATCGATGCTGGTTTATTTTATTGATGTCAGTTCAGTGTATTAGTGCTGGTTGAGTTTATCGATGCTGGTTTATTTTATTGATGTTAGTTCAGTGTATTAGTGCCGGTTGAGTTTATCGATGCTGGTTTATTTTATTGATGTTAGTTCAGTGTATTAGTGCTGGTTGAGTTTATCGATGTTGGTTTATTTTATTGATGTAGGTTCAGTGTATTAGTGCTGGTTTAGTTTATCGATGCTGGATTATTTTATTGATGTAGGTTCAGTGTATTAGTGCTGGTTGAGTTTATCGATGCTGGTTTATTTTATTGATGTAGGTTCAGTGTATTAGTGCTGGTTTAGTTTATCGATGCTGGTTTATTTTATTGATGATAGTTCAGTGTATTAGTGCTGGTTGAGTTTATCGATGCTGGTTTATTTTATTGATGATAGTTCAGTGTATTAGTGCTGGTTGAGTTTATCGATGCTGGTTTATTTTATTGATGATAGTTCAGTGTATTAGTGCTGGTTGAGTTTATAGATGCTGGTTTATTTTATTGATGTTAGTTCAGTGTATTAGTGCTGGTTGAGTTTATCGATGCTGGTTTATTTTATTGATGTTAGTTCAGGGTATTAGTGCTGGTTGAGTTTATCGATGCTGGTTTATTTTATTGATGTTAGTTCAGGGTATTAGTGCTGGTTGAGTTTATCGATGCTGGTTTATTTTATTGATGATAGTTCAGTGTATTAGTGCTGGTTGAGTTTATCGATGCTGGTTTATTTTATTGATGATAGTTCAGTGTATTAGTGCTGGTTGAGTTTATCGATGCTGGTTTATTTTATTGATGTTAGTTCAGTGTATTAGTGCTGGTTGAGTTTATCGATGCTGGTTTATTTTATTGATGTCAGTTCAGTGTATTAGTGCTGGTTGAGTTTATCGATGCTGGTTTATTTTATTGATGTCAGTTCAGTGTATTAGTGCTGGTTGAGTTTATCGATGCTGGTTTATTTTATTGATGATAGTTCAGTGTATTAGTGCTGGTTGAGTTTATCGATGCTGGTTTATTTTATTGATGTAAGTTCAGTGTATTAGTGCTGGTTGAGTTTATCGATGCTGGTTTATTTTATTGATGTTAGTTCAGTGTATTAGTGCTGGTTGAGTTTATCGATGCTGGTTTATTTTATAGATGTAGGTTCAGTGTATTAGTGCTGGTTGAGTTTATCGATGTAGGTTTATTTTATTGATGTAGGTTCAGTGTGTTAGTGCTGGTTGTGTTTATCGATGCTGGTTTATTTTATTGATGATAGTTCAGTGTATTAGTGCCGGTTGAGTTTATCGATGCTGGTTTATTTTATTGATGTTAGTTCAGTGTCTTCGTGCTGGTTGAGTTTATCGATGCTGGTTTATTTTATTGATGTTAGTTCAGTGTATTAGTGCTGGTTGAGTTTATCGATGCTGGTTTATTTTATTGATGATAGTTCAGTGTATTAGTGCTGGTTGAGTTTATCGATGCTGGTTTATTTTATTGATGTAAGTTCAGTGTATTAGTGCTGGTTGAGTTTATCGATGCTGGTTTATTTTATTGATGTTAGTTCAGTGTATTAGTGCTGGTTGAGTTTATCGATGCTGGTTTATTTTATAGATGTAGGTTCAGTGTATTAGTGCTGGTTGAGTTTATCGATGTAGGTTTATTTTATTGATGTAGGTTCAGTGTGTTAGTGCTGGTTGTGTTTATCGATGCTGGTTTATTTTATTGATGATAGTTCAGTGTATTAGTGCCGGTTGAGTTTATCGATGCTGGTTTATTTTATTGATGTTAGTTCAGTGTCTTCGTGCTGGTTGAGTTTATCGATGCTGGTTTATTTTATTGATGTTAGTTCAGTGTATTAGTGCTGGTTGAGTTTATCGATGCTGGTTTATTTTATTGATGTTAGGTCAGGGTATTAGTGCTGGTTGAGTTTATCGATGCTGGTTTATTTTATTGATGATAGTTCAGTGTATTAGTGCTGGTTGAGTTTATCGATGCTGGTTTATTTTATTGATGATAGTTCAGTGTATTAGTGCTGGTTGAGTTTATCGATGCTGGTTTATTTTATTGATGTCAGTTCAGTGTATTAGTGCTGGTTGAGTTTATCGATGCTGGTTTATTTTATTGATGATAGTTCAGTGTATTAGTGCTGGTTGAGATTATCGATGCTGGTTTATTTTATTGATGTAGGTTCAGTGTATTAGTGCTGGTTGAGTTTATCGATGCTGGTTTATTTTATTGATGTTAGTTCAGTGTATTAGTGCTGGTTGAGTTTATCGATGCTGGTTTATTTTATAGATGTAGGTTCAGTGTATTAGTGCTGGTTGAGTTTATCGATGTAGGTTTATTTTATTGATGTAGGTTCAGTGTGTTAGTGCTGGTTGAGTTTATCGATGCTGGTTTATTTTATTGATGTTAGTTCAGTGTATTAGTGCTGGTTGAGTTTATCGATGCTGGTTTATTTTATTGATGTTAGTTCAGTGTCTTCGTGCTGGTTGAGTTTATCGATGCTGGTTTATTTTATTGATGATAGTTCAGTGTATTAGTGCTGGTTGAGTTTATCGATGCTGGTTTATTTTATTGATGTTAGTTCAGTGTCTTCGTGCTGGTTGAGTTTATCGATGCTGGTTTATTTTATTGATGTAGGTTCAGTGTATTAGTGTTGGTTGAGTTTATCGATGCTGGTTTATTTTATTGATGTAGGTTCAGTGTATTAGTGCTGGTTTAGTTTATCGATGCTGGATTATTTTATTGATGTAGGTTCAGTGTATTAGTGCTGGTTGAGTTTATCGATGCTGGTTTATTTTATTGATGTAGGTTCAGTGTATTAGTGCTGGTTGAGTTTATCGATGCTGGTTTATTTTATTAATGTTAGTTCAGTGTATTAGTGCTGGTTGAGTTTATCGATGTAGGTTTATTTTATTGATGTAGGTTCAGTGTGTTAGTGCTGGTTGTGTTTATCGATGCTGGTTTATTTTATTGATGTTAGTTCAGTGTGTTAGTGCTGGTTACGTTTATCGATGCTGGTTTATTTTATTGATGTCAGTTCAGTGTATTAGTGCTGGTTGAGTTTATCGATGCTGGTTTATTTTATTGATGTCAGTTCAGTGTATTAGTGCTGGTTGAGTTTATCGATGCTGGTTTATTTTATTGATGTTAGTTCAGTGTATTAGTGCCGGTTGAGTTTATCGATGCTGGTTTATTTTATTGATGTTAGTTCAGTGTATTAGTGCTGGTTGAGTTTATCGATGTTGGTTTATTTTATTGATGTAGGTTCAGTGTATTAGTGCTGGTTTAGTTTATCGATGCTGGATTATTTTATTGATGTAGGTTCAGTGTATTAGTGCTGGTTGAGTTTATCGATGCTGGTTTATTTTATTGATGTAGGTTCAGTGTATTAGTGCTGGTTTAGTTTATCGATGCTGGTTTATTTTATTGATGATAGTTCAGTGTATTAGTGCTGGTTGAGTTTATCGATGCTGGTTTATTTTATTGATGATAGTTCAGTGTATTAGTGCTGGTTGAGTTTATCGATGCTGGTTTATTTTATTGATGATAGTTCAGTGTATTAGTGCTGGTTGAGTTTATCGATGCTGGTTTATTTTATTGATGTTAGTTCAGTGTATTAGTGCTGGTTGAGTTTATCGATGCTGGTTTATTTTATTGATGTTAGTTCAGGGTATTAGTGCTGGTTGAGTTTATCGATGCTGGTTTATTTTATTGATGTTAGTTCAGGGTATTAGTGCTGGTTGAGTTTATCGATGCTGGTTTATTTTATTGATGATAGTTCAGTGTATTAGTGCTGGTTGAGTTTATCGATGCTGGTTTATTTTATTGATGATAGTTCAGTGTATTAGTGCTGGTTGAGTTTATCGATGCTGGTTTATTTTATTGATGTTAGTTCAGTGTATTAGTGCTGGTTGAGTTTATCGATGCTGGTTTATTTTATTGATGTCAGTTCAGTGTATTAGTGCTGGTTGAGTTTATCGATGCTGGTTTATTTTATTGATGTCAGTTCAGTGTATTAGTGCTGGTTGAGTTTATCGATGCTGGTTTATTTTATTGATGATAGTTCAGTGTATTAGTGCTGGTTGAGTTTATCGATGCTGGTTTATTTTATTGATGTAAGTTCAGTGTATTAGTGCTGGTTGAGTTTATCGATGCTGGTTTATTTTATTGATGTTAGTTCAGTGTATTAGTGCTGGTTGAGTTTATCGATGCTGGTTTATTTTATAGATGTAGGTTCAGTGTATTAGTGCTGGTTGAGTTTATCGATGTAGGTTTATTTTATTGATGTAGGTTCAGTGTGTTAGTGCTGGTTGTGTTTATCGATGCTGGTTTATTTTATTGATGATAGTTCAGTGTATTACTGCCGGTTGAGTTTATCGATGCTGGTTTATTTTATTGATGTTAGTTCAGTGTCTTCGTGCTGGTTGAGTTTATCGATGCTGGTTTATTTTATTGATGTAGGTTCAGTGTATTAGTGCTGGTTGAGTTTATCGATGCTGGTTTATTTTATTGATGTAGGTTCAGTGTATTAGTGCTGGTTGAGTTTATCGATGCTGGTTTATTTTATTGATGTCAGTTCAGTGTACTAGTGCTGGTTGAGTTTTTCGATGTAGGTTTATTTTATTGATGTAGGTTCAGTGTGTTAGTGCTGGTTGTGTTTATCGATGCTGGTTTATTTTATTGATGTAGGTTCAGTGTATTAGTGCTGGTTGAGTTTATCGATGCTGGTTTATTTTATTGATGTTAGTTCAGTGTATTAGTGCCGGTTGAGTTTATCGATGCTGGTTTATTTTATTGATGTTAGTTCAGTGTCTTCGTGCTGGTTGAGTTTATCGATGCTGGTTTATTTTATTGATGTAGGTTCAGTGTATTAGTGCTGGTTGAGTTTATCGATGCTGGTTTATTTTATTGATGTTAGTTCAGTGTATTAGTGCCAGTTGAGTTTATCGATGCTGGTTTATTTTATTGATGTTAGTTCAGTGTCTTCGTGCTGGTTGAGTTTATCGATGCTGGTTTATTTTATTGATGTAGGTTCAGTGTATCAGTGCTGGTTGAGTTTATCGATGCTGGTTTATTTTATTGATGTAGGTTCAGTGTATTAGTGCTGGTTTAGTTTATCGATGCTGGATTATTTTATTGATGTAGGTTCAGTGTATTAGTGCTGGTTTAGTTTATCGATGCTGGTTTATTTTATTGATGTAGGTTCAGTGTATTAGTGCTGGTTTAGTTTATCGATGCTGGTTTATTTTATTGATGTAGGTTCAGTGTATTAGTGCTGGTTGAGTTTATCGATGCTGGTTTATTTTATTGATGTTAGTTCAGTGTATTAGTGCTGGTTTAGTTTATCGATGCTGGTTTATTTTATTGATGTAGGTTCAGTGTATTAGTGCTGGTTGAGTTTATCGATGCTGGTTTATTGATGGGGCCCCCCATTGCCAGTCCCCCCATTTTTCTTCTTCTCGGGTGGACTTATTTTGGGGATCATTAGATCCTTCCTCCCCCACACCCTAACACACAAACACCATAATCATCTTGTCCACGGAATTGAAAACGGCCTTGGAGATATAGATCGGTATGGAACTGGACAGGAAGAGGAATTGGTAAATATGTTCATCTTGATCATCTGTACCCTCCCCGCACAGCATCCCATCTTTCTCGGTCCTGTTTACCTTCCTCCGGCAGGCGGGTCAGGTTCCACTTGTGGATCCGTGTCCAGTGGTGGGCTATCTGGATCCCCAGGTAGCAGAATTTGTTTTAGGCGAGTTTAAGTGGTAATCCCTCCAGCTCAGCCCTGCCCCCTGTTGGGTTTACCGAGAATATTCTCCTGCTCAGAATGAAATCTGATCGCCAAAATGGAACCTGCATTCTGTTCCAGAATCTTCTGAAGGGCTCCACTAATCCCAATCAAGAATATGACCTAGAATTTCAGAGGAGGGGATTGGCTGGTTCACCAACTCCACCAAAATGAAATCACAAACAATGCCACATAGCGCACGGCATCAGGGGGACTGCCTGGACCAATTCAAATCGCAGCTTACAGCGGGGTTGAGGGGTTCAGTTCAAAACCAAAAGGCTGTAATTTAAAAGCAAGGTCTGCAATTCTGAGTCAGCCAGCAAGGCAGGAATGAAAAAAGGAAAACAAGGATTGGAAAGAGGTTCCTTACAAGCCGTGCACACCAACTACAAGATGCACTGTAGGAACTCACCAAGACTCCTTCAGCAGCACCTTCCAAAGTCTTGCCTCACAAATTTGATTGAATTCTTTGAGGAGGTAACTAAGTGTGTTAATGAAGGTACAGCAGTTGATGTTGTATACATGGATTTTAGTAAGGCGTTTGATAAGGTTCCCCATGGTCGGCTCATGAAGAAAGTAAGGAGGTGTGGGATAGAGGGAAATTTGGCCAATTGGATCAGTAACTGGCTATCACATAGAAGACAGAGGGTGGTGGTGGATGGAAAATCTTCAGACTGGAGACCAGTTACCAGCGGTGTACCACAGGGATCAGTGCTGGGTCCTCTGCTATTTGTGATTTTTATCAATGACTTGGAGGAGGGGGCTGGAGGGTGGGTCAGTAAATTTGCTGCTAACACCAAGATTGGTGGAGTAGTGGATGAGGTGGAGGGCTGTTGTAGGCTGCAAAGAGACATTGATTGGATGCAGAGCTGGGCCGCAAAATGGCAGATGGAGTTTAACCCTGATAAGTGCGAGGTGATTCATTTTGGTAGGAAAAATTTGAATGCGGATTACAGGGTCAACGGGAGGGTTCTGAGGAATGTGGAGGAACAGAGAGATCTTGGGGTTCATGTCCACAGATCTCTGAAGGTTGCCACTCAAGTGGAGAGAGCCGTGAAGAAGGCCTGTAGTGTGTTAGCGTTTATTAACAGGGGGCGTGAGTTTAAGAGCCGTGGGGTTATGCTGCAAATGTACATGACCCTGGTGTGACCACATTTGGAGTATTGTGTGCAATTCTGGTCACCTCACTACAGGAAGGATGTGCAAGCATTGGAAAGGGTGCAAAGGAGATTTACCAGGATACTGCCTGGTTTGGAGAATAGGTTTATGAGCAAAGGTTGAAGGAGCTTGGGTTTTTCTCTTTGGAGCGGTGGAGGATGAGAGGTGACTTAATAGAGGTTTATAAGATGATGAGGGGGATAGAGTGGACGTTCAGAGACTATTTCCTCGGGTGGATGTAGGTGTTGCAAGGGGGCATAACTGTAAGGTTCAGGTGGGAGATATAGGAGTGATGTCCGAGGTAGGTTCTTTACTCAGAGAGTGGTTAGGGTGTGGATTGGACTGCCTGCTGTGATAGTGGAGTCGGACACTTTCGGAACTTTCAAGCGATTATTGGATAGGCACATGGAGCACACCAGAATGACAGGGAGTGGGATAGCTTGATCTTGGTTTCGGACAATGCTCGGCACAACATCGAGGGCCGAAGGGCCTGTTCTGTGCTGTACTGTTCTATGTTATTTGGGATGGATAATAAATGTTGGCCCAGCCGGCGAAGTCCACATCCCATGAATGAATCAATGTACTGGCGCTGATTTAGTTTCTGGACCCTGGGTCTGGTTATGGTCAATTACTCTCTGTGAAGTCTGCAATTACTGAACCATTCCGTTTCTAACTTTGTGGATTCATGAGCTTCAGGTCCTGACCAATGCTGCCCTTCCCCTCGGGGTCTCTGTAAGTACAGACTCGTGTGTGAGTCTTTATATGGAATCTCCAGAAGCCCAGACCCACTCTGTGAACACTCTCACCCACACTGTGCTCCAATCTTCATGGAGCTAATCTGAGAGTTTAGAAGAATGAAAGTGTTGGAGTGGAAGGGGAACTGAAGCTGTTAGGATAGATGTGGGCAGGTTGTTTCCACTGGCGGGTGAAAGCAGAACTAGGGGGCATAGCCCCAAAATAGGGGGAAGTAGATTTAGGACTGAGCTGAGGAGGAACTTCTTCACCCAAAGGGTTGTGAATCTATGGAATTCCTTGCCCAGTGAAGCAGTTGAGGCTCCTTGATTCAATGTTTTTAAGATAAAAATAGATAGTTTTTTGAAGAATAAAGGGATTAAGGGTTATGGTGTTCGGGCCGGAAAGTGGAGCTGAGTCCACAAAAGATCAGCCATGATTTCATTGAATGGTGGAGCAGGCTCGAGGGGCCAGATGGCCGACTCCTGCTCCTAGTTCTTATGTTCTTCTGTTTGTTTAGTGACTGTGATTAATGACAGTCTCTATGGATCCTGACTGTGTCACTGGAGGGGTTCCCTCTTCCATTAATAAGTGAATCATTTCAATGTGTTATCCCATAATGTCAGCGAGAGCATCATCTCCAGCACTAACAGGGATCAGCGAGTCCAGAGAGGGACAGGATGCATACCGACCTGCCAATAGAGTATCTGATAGAACAATTCCTCTATAAAATGCAAGACATTTACTATCCACTGCTTGCTGCTGTTGCTGTGCCTGGTAAGTCTATAATCCCAGCTGGAAATGATTTAAATCATGTTTCACTCTATTACGGATCTGCTGATTTGAAGTCAGTCGCTTCAGCTATTATTGTTATTCAGTGATTATTTTTGCTGTGGGAATATTATTGCCTTAATTTTCCTGGATTTAATTATAACCAAAATCCATCGATTGTACTCAGTCCAATGAATGGAGCATCCTGAATACCATCATTCCTCCCAGGAAAAGGTGAGAAAGATGTGTCCAGTCTCCCACACACATAAAAACTCTGAAATCGGATTCTGTTAGATATCGATATTCATACTGAGCTTCACACACACATCCAGATATATCACAGATTCTGTTAGATATCGATATTTATACTGAGCTTTACAAACACACCCAGATATATCACAGATTCTGTTAGATATCGATATTTATACTGAGCTTTACACACACACCCAGATATATCACAGATTCTGTTAGATATCGATATTTATACTGAGCTTCACACACACACCCAGATATATCACAGATTCTGTTAGACATCGATATTTATACTGAGCTTTACACACACATCCAGATATATCACAGATTCTGTTAGATATCGATATTTATACTGAGCTTTACAAACACATCCAAATATATCACAGATTCTGTTAGACATCGATATTTATACTGAGCTTAACACATACACCCAGATATATCACAGATTCTGTTAGATATCGATATTCATACTGAGCTTTACAAACACACCCAGATATATCACAGATTCTGTTAGATATCAATATTTATACTGAGCTTTACACACACAACCAGATATATCACAGATTCTGTTAGATATCGATATTTATACTGAGCTTTACACACACACCCAGATATATCACAGATTCTGTTAGATATCGATATTTATACTGAGCTTTACACACACAACCAGATATATCACAGATTCTGTTAGATATCGATATTTATACTGAGCTTTACACACACACACAGATATATCACAGATTCTGTTAGATATCGATATTTATACTGAGCTTCACACACACACCCAGATATATCACAGATTCTGTTAGACATCGATATTTATACTGAGCTTTACACACACACCCAGATATATCACAGATTCTGTTAGATATCGATATTTATACTGAGCTTCACACGCACACCCAGATATATCACAGATTCTGTTAGATATCGATATTTATACTGAGCTTCACACACACCCAGATATATCACAGATTCTGTTAGATATCGAAATTTATACTGAGCTTTACACACACACCCAGATATATCACAGATTCTGTTAGATATCGATATTTATACTGAGCTTTACACACACACCCAGATATATCACAGATTCTGTTAGATATCGAAATTTATACTGAGCTTTACACACACACCCAGATATATCACAGATTCTGTTAGATATCGATATTTATACTGAGCTTTGCACACACACCCAGATATATCACAGATTCTGTTAGACATCGAAATTTATACTGAGCTTCACAAACACACCCAGATATATCACAGATTCTGTTAGATATCGATATTTATACTGAGCTTCACACGCACACCCAGATATATCACAGATTCTGTTAGATATCGATATTTATACTGAGCTTTACACACACACCCAGATATATCACAGATTCTGTTAGACATCGAAATTTATACTGAGCTTCACAAACACACCCAGATATATCACAGATTCTGTTAGACATCGAAATTTATACTGAGCTTCACAAACACACCCAGATATATCACAGATTCTGTTAGATATCAATATTTATACTGAGCTTTACACACACACCCAGATATATCACAGATTCTGTTAGATATCGATATTTATACTGAGCTTTACACACACACCCAGATATATCACAGATTCTGTTAGATATCGATATTTATACTGAGCTTTACAAACACACCCAGATATATCACAGATTCTGTTAGATATCGATATTTATACTGAGCTTTAAAAAAACACACCCAGATATATCACAGATTCTGTTAGATATCGATATTCATACTGTGCTTTAAAAAAACACACCCAGATATATCACAGATTCTGTTAGATATCGATATTTATACTGAGCTTTACACACACACCCAGATATATCACAGATTCTGTTAGATATCGATATTTATACTGAGCTTTACAAACACACCCAGATAATCACAGATTCTGTTAGACATCGATATTCATACTGTGCTTTAAAAAAACACACCCAGATATATCACAGATTCAGTTACATATCGATATTTATACTGAGCTTTACACACACACCCAGATATATCACAGATTCTGTTAGATATCGAAATTGATACTGAGCTTCACAAGCACACCCAGATATGTCACAGATTCTGTTAGATATCGATATATATACTGAGCTTTACACACACACCCAGATATATCACAGATTCTGTTACATATCGATATTCATACTGAGCTTTACACACACACACAGATATATCACAGATTCTGTTAGATATCGATATATATACTGAGCTTTACACACACACCCAGATATATCACAGATTCTGTTACATATCGATATTCATACTGAGCTTTACAAACACACCCAGATATATCACAGATTCTGTTAGATATCGAAATTTATACTGAGTTTCACAAACACACCCAGATATGTCGCAGATTCTGTTAGTTATCGATATTTATACTGAGCTTTACACACACACCCAGATATATCACAGATTCTGTTAGATATCGATATTTATACTGAGCTTTACACACACACCCAGATATATCACAGATTCTGTTAGATATCGATATTTATACTGAGCTTTACACACACACCCAGATATATCACAGATTCTGTTAGATATCGATGTTTATACTGAGCTTTACACACACACCCAGATATATCACAGATTCTGTTAGATATCGATATTTATACTGAGCTTTACACACACACCCAGACATATCACAGATTCTGTTAGATATCGATATTTATACTGAGCTTCACACACAGACCCAGATATATCACAGATTCTGTTAGATATCGATATTTATACTGAGCTTTACAAACAAACCCAGATATATCACAGATTCTGTTAGATATCAATATTTATACTGGGCTTTACACACACATCCAGATATATCACAGATTCTGTTAGATATCAATATTTATACTGAGCTTTACACACACACCCAGATATATCACAGATTCTGTTAGATATCGATATTCATACTGAGCTTTACAAACACACCCAGATATATCACAGATTCGGTTAGATATCGATATTTATACTGAGCTTTACACACACACACACAGATATATCACAGATTCTGTTAGATATCGATATTTATACTGAGCTTCACAAACACACCCAGATATATCACAGATTCGGTTAGATATCGATATTCATACTGAGCTTTACAAACACACCCAGATATATCACAGATTCTGTTAGATATCGATATTTATACTGAGCTTCACAAACACACCCAGATATATCACAGATTCTGTTAGATATCGATATTTATACTGAGCTTTACAAACACACCCAGATATATCACAGATTCGGTTAGATATCGATATTTATACTGAGCTTTACACACACACACACAGATATATCACAGATTCTGTTAGATATCGATATTCATACTGAGCTTTACACACACATCCAGATATATCACAGATTCTGTTATATATCGAAATTTATACTGAGCTTCACAAACACACCCAGATATGTCACAGATTCTGTTAGTTATCGATATTTATACTGAGCTTTACACACACACCCAGATATATCACAGATTCTGTTAGATATCGATATTTATACTGAGCTTTACACACACATCCAGATATATCACAGATTCTGTTAGATATCGAAATTTATACTGAGCTTCACAAACACACCCAGATATGTCACAGATTCTGTTAGTTATCGATATTTATACAGAGCTTTACACACACACACAGATATATCACAGATTCTGTTACATATCGATATTTATACTGAGCTTTACACACACACCCAGATATATCACAGATTCTGTTACATATCGATATTTATACTGAGCTTTACACACACACCCAGATATATCACAGATTCTGTTAGATATCGATATTTATACTGAGCCTTACACACACACCCAGATATATCACAGATTCTGTTAGATATCGATATTTATACTGAGCTTCACACACACACCCAGATATATCACAGATTCTGTTAGATATCGATATTTATACTGAGCTTACACACACACCCAGATATATCACAGATTCTGTTAGATATCGATATTTATACTGAGCTTTTCACACACACCCAGATATATCACAGATTCTGTTAGATATCGATATTTATACGGAGCTTTACACACACACACAGATATATCACAGATTCTGTTACATATCGATATTTATACTGAGCTTTACACACACACCCAGATATATCACAGATTCTGTTAGATATCGATATTTATACTGAGCTTTACACACACACCCAGATATATCACAGATTCTGTTAGATATCGATATTTATACTGAGCCTTACACACACACCCAGATATATCACAGATTCTGTTAGATATCGATATTTATACTGAGCTTCACACACACACCCAGATATATCACAGATTCTGTTAGATATCGATATTTATACTGAGCTTTACACACACACCCAGATATATCACAGATTCTGTTAGATATCGATATTTATACTGAGCTTTTCACACACACCCAGATATATCACAGATTCTGTTAGATATCGATATTTATACTGAGCTTTACAAACACACCCAGATATATCACAGATTCTGTTAGATATCGATATTTATACTGAGCTTTACACACACACCCAGATATATCACAGATTCTGTTAGATATCTATATTTATACTGAGCTTTACACACACACCCAGATATATCACAGATTCTTTTAGATATCGATATTTATACTGAGCTTTACAAACACACCCAGATATATCACAGATTCTGTTAGATATCTATATTTATACTGAGCTTTACACACACACCCAGATATATCACAGATTCTTTTAGATATCGATATTTATACTGAGCTTCACACACACACACAGATATATCACAGATTCTGTTAGATATCGATATTTATACTGAGCTTCACACACACACACAGACATATCACAGATTCTGTTAGATATCGATATTTATACTGAGCTTTACAAACACACCCAGATATATCACAGATTCTGTTAGATATCGATATTAATTCTGAGCTTTACACACACACCCAGATATATCACAGATTCTGTTAGATATCGATATTTATACTGAGCTTTACACACACATCCAGATATATCACAGATTCTGTTAGATATCGATATTTATACTGAGCTTCACAAACACACCCAGATATGTCACAGATTCTGTTAGATATCGATATATATACTGAGCTTTACACACAAACCCAGATATATCACAGATTCAGTTAGATATCGATATTTATACTGAGCTTTACACACACATCCAGATATATCACAGATTCTGTTAGATATCGATATTTATACTGAGCTTCACAAACACACCCAGATATGTCACAGATAATGTTAGATATCGATATTTATACTGAGCTTTACACACAAACCCAGATATATCACAGATTCAGTTAGATATCGATATTTATACTGAGCTTTACACACACATCCAGATATATCACAGATTCTGTTAGATATCGATATTCATACTGAGCTTTGCACACACACCCAGACATATCACAGATTCAGTTAGATATCGATATTTATACTGAGCTTTACACACAGACCCAGATATATCACAGATTCTGTTAGATATCGATATTTATACTGAGCTTTACGAACATACCCAGATATATCACAGATTCTGTTAGATATCGATATTTATACTGAGCTTTACAAACACAGCCAGATATATCACAGATTCGGTTAGATATCGATATTTATACTGAGCTTCACACACACACCCAGATATATCACAGATTCTGTTAGATATCGATATTTATACTGAGCTTTACACACACATCCAGATATACCACAGATTCTGTCAGATATCGATATTAATACTGAGCTTTACACACACACACAGATATATCACAGATTCTGTTAGATATCGATATTTATACTGAGCTTTACACACACACCCAGATATATCACAGATTCTGTTAGATATCGATATTTATACTGAGCTATACACACACACCCAGATATATCACAGATTCTGTTAGATATCAATATTTATACTGAGCTTTACAAACACACCCAGATATATCACAGATTCTGTGAGATATCGATATTTATACTGAGCTTTACACACACACCCAGATATATCACAGATTCTGTTAAATATCGATATTTATACTGAGCTTTACAAACACACCCAGATATATCACAGATTCTGTTAGATATCGATATTTATACTGAGCTTTACACACAGACCCAGATATATCACAGATTCTGTTAGATATCGATATTTATACTGAGCTTTACGAACATACCCAGATATATCACAGATTCTGTTAGATATCGATATTTATACTGAGCTTTACAAACACAGCCAGATATATCACAGATTCGGTTAGATATCGATATTTATACTGAGCTTTACACACACACACAGATATATCACAGATTCTGTTAGATATCGATATTTATACTGAGCTTTACACACACACCCAGATATATCACAGATTCTGTTAGATATCGATATTTATACTGAGCTATACACACACACCCAGATATATCACAGATTCTGTTAGATATCAATATTTATACTGAGCTTTACACACACACACAGATATATCACAGATTCTGTTACATATCGATATTTATACTGAGCTTTACACACACACCCAGATATATCACAGATTCTGTCAGATATCAAAATTTATACTGAGCTTTACACACACATCCAGATATATCACAGATTCTGTTAGATATCGATATTTATACTGAGCTTTACACACACACACAGATATATCACAGATTCTGTTACATATCGATATTTATACTGAGCTATACACACACACCCAGATATATCACAGATTCTGTTAAATATCGATATTTATACTGAGCTTTACAAACACACCCAGATATATCACAGATTCTGTTAGATATCGATATTTATACTGAGCTTTACACACACACCCAGATATATCACAGATTCTGTTAGATATCGATATTTATACTGAGCTTTACACACAGACCCAGATATATCATAGATTCTGTTAGATATCGATATTTATACTGAGCTTTACACACACACACAGATATATCACAGATTCTGTTACATATCGATATTTATACTGAGCTTTACACACACACCCAGATATATCACAGATTCTGTTAGATATCAAAATTTATACTGAGCTTTACACACACATCCAGATATATCACAGATTCTGTTAAATATCGAAATTTATACTGAGCTTCACAAACACACCCAGATATGTCACAAATTCTGTTAGATATCGATATTCATACTGAGCTTTACACACACATCCAGATATATCACAGATTCTGTTAGATATCGAAATTTATACTGAGCTTCACAAACACACCCAGATATGTCACAGATTCTGTTAGTTATCGATATTTATACTGAGCTTTACACACACACACAGATATATCTCAGATTCTGTTAGATATCGATATTTATACTGAGCTTTACACACACACACAGATATATCACAGATTTTGTTACAGATCGATATTGATACGGAGCTTTACACACACACACAGATATATCACAGATTCTGTTAGATATCGATATTTATACTGAGCTTTACAAACACACCCAGATATATCACAGATTCTGTTAGATATCGATATTTATTCTGAGCTTTACACACACACCCAGATATATCACAGATTCTGTTAGATATCGATATTTATACTGAGCTTTACACACACACACAGATATATCACAGATTCTGTTAGATATCGATATTTATACTGAGCTTTACACACACACACAGATATATCACAGATTCTGTTAGATATCGATATTTATACTGAGCTATACACCCCCCCCCCAGATATATCACAGATTCTGTTAGATATCAATATTTATACTGAGCTTTACAAACACACCCAGATATATCACAGATTCTGTGAGATATCGATATTTATACTGAGCTTTACACACACACCCAGATATATCGCAGATTCTGTTAGATAACGATATTTATACTGAGCTTTACACACACACACAGATATATCACAGATTCTGTTACAGATCGATATTGATACGGAGCTTTACACACACACACAGATATATCACAGATTCTGTTAGATATCGATATTTATACTGAGCTTTACAAACACACCCAGATATATCACAGATTCTGTTAGATATCGATATTTATTCTGAGCTTTACACACACACCCAGATATATCACAGATTCTGTTAGATATCGATATTTATACTGAGCTTTACACACACACACAGGTATATCACAGATTCTGTTAGATATCGATATTTATACTGAGCTATACACACACCCAGATATATCACAGATTCTGTTAGATATCGATATTTATACTGAGCTTTACACACACACACAGATATATCACAGATTCTGTTAGATATCGATATTTATACTGAGCTATACACACACACCCAGATATATCACAGATTCTGTTAGATATCAATATTTATACTGAGTTTTACAAACACACCCAGATATATCACAGATTCTGTGAGATATCGATATTTATACTGAGCTTTACACACACACCCAGATATATCGCAGATTCTGTTAAATATCGATATTTATACTGAGCTTTACAAACACACCCAGATATATCACAGATTCTGTTAGATATCGATATTTATACTGAGCTTTACACACACACCCAGATATATCACAGATTCTGTTAGATATCGATATTTATACTGAGCTTTACACACAGACCCAGATATATCACAGATTCTGTTAGATATCGATATTTATACTGAGCTTTACACACACACCCAGATATATCACAGATTCTGTTACATATCGATATTTATACTGAGCTTTACACACACACCCAGATATATCACAGATTCTGTTAGATATCAATATTTATACTGAGCTTTACACACACATCCAGATATATCACAGATTCTGTTAAATATCGAAATTTATACTGAGCTTCACAAACACACCCAGATATGTCACAAATTATGTTAGATATCGATATATATACTGAGCTTTACACACACACACAGATATATCACAGATTCTGTTAGATATCGATATTTATACTGAGCTTTACACACACATCCAGATATATCACAGATTCTGTTAGATATCGAAATTTATACTGAGCTTCACAAACACACCCAGATATGTCACAGATTCTGTTAGATATCGATATTTATACTGAGCTTCACACACAGACCCAGATATATCACAGATTCTGTTAGATATCGATATTTATACTGAGCTTTACAAACATACCCAGATATATCACAGATTCTGTTAGATATCGATATTTATACGGAGCTTTACAAACACACCCAGATATATCACAGATTCGGTTAGATATCGATATTTATACTGAGCTTTACACACACATCCAGATATATCACAGATTCTGTTAGATATCGAAATTTATACTGAGCTTCACAAACACACCCAGATATGTCACAGATTCTGTTAGTTATCGATATTTATACTGAGCTTTACACACACACACAGATATATCACAGATTCTGTTAGATATCGATATTTATACTGAGCTTTACACACACACCCAGATATATCACAGATTCTGTTACATATCGATATTTATACGGAGCTTTACACACACACCCAGATAAATCACAGATTCTGTTACATATCGATATTTATACTGAGCCTTACACACACACCCAGATATATCACAGATTCTGTAAGATATCGATATTTATACTGAGCTTTACAAACACACCCAGATATATCTCAGATTCTGTTAGATATCGATATTTATACTGAGCTTTACACACACACCCAGATATATCACAGATTCTGTTAGATATCGATATTTATACTGAGCTTTACAAACACACCCAGATATATCACAGATTCTGTTAGATATCGATATTTATACTGAGCTTTACACACACATCCAGATATATCACAGATTCTGTTAGATATCGAAATTTATACTGAGCTTCACAAACACACCCAGATATGTCACAGATTCTGTTAATTATCGATATTTATACTGAGCTTTACACACACACACAGATATATCACAGATTCTGTTAGATATCGATATTTATACTGAGCTTTACACACACACCCAGATATATCAAAGATTCTGTTACATATCGATATTTATACGGAGCTTTACACACACACCCAGATAAATCACAGATTCTGTTACATATCGATATTTATACTGAGCCTTACACACACACCCAGATATATCTCAGATTCTGTTAGATATCGATATTTATACTGAGCTTTACACACACACACAGATATATCACAGATTCTGTTACAGATCGATATTGATACGGAGCTTTACACACACACCCAGATATATCACAGATTCTGTTAGATATCGATATTTATACTGAGCTTTACACACACACCCAGATATATCACAGATTCTGTTAGATATCGATATTTATACTGAGCTTTACACACACACCCAGATATATCACAGATTCTGTTACATATCGATATTTATACGGAGCTTTACACACACACCCAGATAAATCACAGATTCTGTTACATATCGATATTTATACTGAGCCTTACACACACACCCAGATATATCTCAGATTCTGTTAGATATCGATATTTATACTGAGCTTTACACACACACACAGATATATCACAGATTCTGTTACAGATCGATATTGATACGGAGCTTTACACACACACCCAGATATATCACAGATTCTGTTAGATATCGATATTTATACTGAGCTTTACAAACACACCCAGATATATCACAGATTCTGTTAGATATTGATATTTATACTGAGCTTTACAAACACACCCAGATATATCACAGATTCTGTTAGATATCGATATTTATTCTGAGCTTTACACACACACCCAGATATATCACAGATTCTGTTAGATATCGATATTTATACTGAGCTTTACAAACACACCCAGATATATCACAGATTCTGTTAGATATCGATATTTATACTGAGCTATACACACACACCCAGACATATCACAGATTCTGTTAGATATCGATATTTATACTGAGCTTTACACACACACCCAGATATATCACAGATTCTGTTAGATATCAATATTTATACTGAGCTTTACAAACACACCCAGATATATCACAGATTCTGTTAGATATCAATATTTATACTGAGCTTTACACACACACCCAGATATATCACAGATTCTGTTAGATATCAATATTTATACTGAGCTTTACAAACACATCCAGATATATCACAGATTCTGTCAGATATCGATATTTATACTGAACTTTACAAACACACCCAGATATATCACAGATTCTGTTAGATATCAATATTTATACTGAGCTTTACAAACACACCCAGATATATCACAGATTCTGTTAGATATCAATATTTATACTGAGCTTTACAAACACACACAGATATATCACAGATTCTGTTAGATATCAATATTTATACTGAGCTTTACAAACACACCCAGATATATCACAGATTCTGTGAGATATCGATATTTATACTGAGCTTTACACACACACCCAGACATATCTCAGATTCTGTTAGATATCGATATTTATACTGAGCTTTACACACACATCCAGATATATCACAGATTCTGTCAGATATCGATATTTATACTGAGCTTTACACACACACCCAGATATATCACAGATTCTGTTAGATATCGATATTTATACTGTGCTT
Source organism: Scyliorhinus torazame (assembly GCF_047496885.1). Taxonomy (NCBI): domain Eukaryota; kingdom Metazoa; phylum Chordata; class Chondrichthyes; order Carcharhiniformes; family Scyliorhinidae; genus Scyliorhinus; species Scyliorhinus torazame. The sequence goes on from NC_092731.1 coordinate 39,027,193, forward strand.
TACACACACACACAGATATATCACAGATTCTGTTAGATATCAATATTTATACTGAGCTTTACAAACACACCCAGATATATCACAGATTCTGTTAGATATCGATATTTATACTGAGCTTTACACACACCCAGATATATCACAGATTCTGTTACATATCGATATTTATACTGTGCTTTACACACACACACAGATATATCACAGATTCTGTTAGATATCAATATTTATACTGAGCTTTACAAACACACCCAGATATCTCACAGATTCTGTTAGATATCGATATTCATACTGAGCTTTACACACACATCCAGATATATCACAGATTCTGTTAGATATCGATATTTATACTGAGCTTTACACACACACACAGATATATCACAGATTCTGTTAGATATCAATATTTATACTGAGCTTTACACACACACCCAGATATATCACAGATTCTGTTAGATATCGATATTTATACTGAGCTTCACACACACCCAGATATATCACAGATTCTGTTAGATATCGATATTTATACTGAGCTTTACAAACACACCCAGATATATCACAGATTCTGTGAGATATCGATATTTATACTGAGCTTTACACACACACCCAGATATATCGCAGATTCTGTTAAATATCGATATTTATACTGAGCTTTACAAACACACCCAGATTTATCACAGATTCTGTTAGATATCGATATTTATACTGAGCTTTACACACACACCCAGATATATCACAGATTCTGATAGATATCGATATTTATACTGAGCTTTACACACAGACCCAGATATATCACAGATTCTGTTAGATATCGATATTTATACTGAGCTTTACACACACACCCAGATATATCACAGATTCTGTTAGATATCGATATTTATACTGAGCTTTACACACACACCCAGATATATCACAGATTCTGTTAGATATCAATATTTATACTGAGCTTTACACACACATCCAGATATATCACAGATTCTGTTAAATATCGAAATTTATACTGAGCTTCACAAACACACCCAGATATGTCACAAATTATGTTAGATATCGATATATATACTGAGCTTTACACACACACCCAGATATATCACAGATTCTGTTAGATATCGATATTTATACTGAGCTTTACACACACATCCAGATATATCACAGATTCTGTTAGATATCGAAATTTATACTGAGCTTCACAAACACACCCAGGTATGTCACAGATTCTGTTAGATATCGATATTTATACTGAGCTTCACACACAGACCCAGATATATCACAGATTCTGTTAGATATCGATATTTATACTGAGCTTTACAAACATACCCAGATATATCACAGATTCTGTTAGATATCGATATTTATACGGAGCTTTACAAACACACCCAGATATATCACAGATTCGGTTAGATATCGATATTTATACTGAGCTTTACACACACATCCAGATATATCACAGATTCTGTTAGATATCGAAATTTATACTGAGCTTCACAAACACACCCAGATATGTCACAGATTCTGTTAGTTATCGATATTTATACTGAGCTTTACACACACACACAGATATATCACAGATTCTGTTAGATATCGATATTTATACTGAGCTTTACACACACACCCAGATATATCACAGATTCTGTTACATATCGATATTTATACTGAGCTTTACACACACACCCAGATATATCACAGATTCTGTTACATATCGATATTTATACTGAGCCTTACACACACACCCAGATATATCACAGATTCTGTTAGATATCGATATTAATACTGAGCTTTACAAACACACCCAGATATATCACAGATTCTGTTAGATATCGATATGTATACTGAGCTTTACACACACACCCAGATATATCACAGATTCTGTTAGATATCGATATTTATACCGAGCTTTACAAACACACCCAGATATATCACAGATTCTGTTAGATATCGATATTTATACTGAGCTTTACACACACATCCAGATATATCACAGATTCTGTTAGATATCGAAATTTATACTGAGCTTCACAAACACACCCAGATATGTCACAGATTCTGTTAATTATCGATATTTATACTGAGCTTTACACACACACACAGATATATCACAGATTCTGTTAGATATCGATATTTATACTGAGCTTTACACACACACCCAGATATATCACAGATTCTGTTAGATATCGATATTTATACGGAGCTTTACACACACACCCAGATAAATCACAGATTCTGTTACATATCGATATTTATACTGAGCCTTACACACACACCCAGATATATCACAGATTCTGTTAGATATCCATATTTATACCGAGCTTTACACACACACCCAGATATATCACAGTTTCTGTTAGATATCGATATTTATACTGAGCTTTACAAACACACCCAGATATATCACAGATTCTGTTAGATATCGATATTTATACTGAGCTTTACACACACACCCAGATATATCACAGATTCTGTTAGATATCAATATTTATACTGAGCTTTAAACACACACCCAGATATATCACAGATTCTGTTAGATATCCATATTTATACTGAGCTTTACAAACACACCCAGATATATCACAGATTCTGTTAGATATCGATATTTATACTGAGCTTTACAAACACACCCAGATATATCACAGATTCTGTTAGATATCGATATTTATACTGAGCTTTACAAACACACCCAGATATATCACAGATTCTGTTAGATATCGATATTTATTCTGAGCTTTACACACACACACAGATATATCACAGATTCTGTTAGATATCGATATTTATACTGAGCTTTACACACACACCCTGACATATCACAGATTCTGTTAGATATCGATATTTATACTGAGCTTTACACACACATCCAGATATATCACAGATTCTGTTAGATATCGATATTTATACTGAGCTTTACACACACACCCAGATATATCACAGATTCTGTTAGATATCGATCTTTATACTGAGCTTTACACACACACCCAGATATATCATAGATTCTGTTAGATATCGATATTTATACTGAGCTATACACTCACACCCAGGTATATCACAGATTCTGTTAGATATCAATATTTATACTGAGCTTTACAAACACACCCAGATCTATCACAGATTCTGTTAGATATCGATATTTATACTGAGCTTTACACACACATCCAGATATATCACAGATTCTGTTAGATATCGATATTTATACTGAGCTTCACAAACACACCCAGATATATCACAGATTCTGTTAGATATCGATATTTATACTGAGATTCACACAAAGACCCAGATATATCACAGATTCTGTTAGATATCGATATTTATACTGAACTTTACAAACACACCCAGATATATCACAGATTCTGTTAGATATCGATATTTATACTGAGCTTTACAAACACACTCAGATATATCACAGATTCGGTTAGATATCGATATTTATACTGAGCTTCACACACAGACCCAGATATATCACAGATTCTGTTAGATATCGATATTTATACTGAGCTTTACGAACACACCCAGATATATCACAGATTCTGTTAGATATCGATATTTATACTGAGCTATACACACACACCCAGATATATCACAGATTCTGTTAGATATCAATATTTATACTGAGCTTTACAAACACACCCAGATATATCACAGATTCTGTTAGATATCGATATTGATACTGAGCTTTACACACACACCCAGATATATCACAGATTCTGTTAGATATCGATATTTATAATGAGCTTTACAAACACACCCAGATATATCACAGATTCTGTTAGATATCGATATTTATACTGAGCTTTACAAACACACCCAGATATATCACAGATTCTGTTAGATATCGATATTTATACTGAGCATTACAAACACACCCAGATATATCACAGATTCTGTTAGATATCGATATTTATTCTGAGCTTTACACACACACACAGATATATCACAGATTCTGTTAGATATCGATATTTATACTGAGCTTTACACACACACCCTGACATATCACAGATTCTGTTAGATATCGATATTTATACTGAGCTTTACACACACATCCAGATATATCACAGATTCTGTTAGATATCGATATTTATACTGAGCTTTACACACACACCCAGATATATCACAGATTCTGTTAGATATCGATCTTTATACTGAGCTTTACACACACACCCAGATATATCACAGATTCTGTTAGATATCGATATTTATACTGAGCTATACACACACACACAGATATATCACAGATTCTGTTAGATATCAATATTTATACTGAGCTTTACAAACACACCCAGATCTATCACAGATTCTGTTAGATATCGATATTTATACTGAGCTTTACAAACACCCAGATATATCACAGATTCTGTTAGATATCGATATTTATACTGAGCTTTACACACACACCCAGATATATCACAGATTCTGTTAGATATCGATATTTATACTGAGCTTTACACACACACCCAGATATATCACAGATTCAGTTAGATATCGATATTTATACTGAGCTTTACACACACATCCAGATATATCACAGATTCTGTTAGATATCGAAATTTATACTGAGCTTCACAAACACACCCAGATATGTCACAGATTCTGTTAGATATCGATATATATACTGAGCTTTACACACACACCCAGATATATCACAGATTATGTTAGATATCGATATTTATACTGAGCTTTACACACACATCCAGATATATCACAGATTCTGTTAGATATCGATATTTATACTGAGCTTCACAAACACACCCAGATATATCACATATTCTGTTAGATATCGATATTTATACTGAGCTTCACACACAGACCCAGATATATCACAGATACTGTTAGATATCGATATTTATACTGAACTTTACAAACACACCCAGATATATCACAAATTCTGTTAGATATCGATATTTATACTGAGCTTTACAAACACACTCAGATATATCACAGATTCGGTTAGATATCGATATTTATACTGAGCTTCACACACAGACCCAGATATATCACAGATTCTGTTAGATATCGATATTTATACTGAGCTTTACGAACACACCCAGATATATCACAGATTCTGTTAGATATCGATATTCATACTGAGCTTTACAAACACACCCAGATATATCACAGATTCGGTAAGATATCGATATTTATACTGAGCTTTACACACACACACAGATATATCACAGATTCTGTTAGATATCGATATTCATACTGAGCTTTACACACACACCCAGATATCTCACAGATTCTGTTAGATATCGATATTTATACTGAGCTTTCCACACACATCCAGATATATCACAGATTATGTTAGATATCGAAATTTATACTGAGCTTCACAAACACACCCAAATATGTCACAGATTCTGTTAGATATCGATATTTATACTGAGCTTCACACACAGACCCAGATATATCACAGATTCTGTTAGATATCGATATTTATACTGAGCTTTACAAACATACCCAGATATATCACAGATTCTGTTAGATATCGATATTTATACGGAGCTTTACAAACACACCCAGATATATCACAGATTCGGTTAGATATCGATATTTATACTGAGCTTTTCACACACATCCAAATATATCACAGATTCTGTTAGATATCGAAATTCATACTGAGCTTCACAAACACACCCAGATATGTCACAGATTCTGTTAGTTATCGATATTTATACTGAGCTTTACACACACACACAGATATATCACAGATTCTGTTAGATATCGATATTTATACTGAGCTTTAGACACACACCCAGATATATCACAGATTCTGTTACATATCGATATTTATACGGAGCTTTACACACACACCCAGATAAATCACAGATTCTGTTACATATCGATATTTATACTGAGCCTTACACACACACCCAGATATATCACAGATTCTGTTAGATATCGATATTTATACTGAGCTTTACAAACACACCCAGATATATCACAGATTCTGTTAGATATCGATATTTATACTGAGCTTTACACACACACCCAGAAATATCACAGATTCTGTTAGATATCGATATTTATACTGAGCTTTACAAACACACCCAGATATATCACAGATTCTGTTAGATATCGATATTTATACTGAGCTTTACAAACACACCCAGATATATCACAGATTCTGTTAGATATCGATATTTATTCTGAGCTTTACACACACACCCAGATATATCACAGATTCTGTTAGATATCGATATTTATACTGAGCTTTACACACACACCCTGACATATCACAGATTCTGTTAGATATCGATATTTATACTGAGCTTTACACACACATCCAGATATATCACAGATTCTGTGAGATATCGATATTTATACTGAGCTTTACACACACACCCAGATATATCACAGATTCTGTTAGATATCGATATTTATACTGAGCTTTACACACACACCCAGATATATCACAGATTCTGTTAGATATCGATATTTATACTGAGCTATACACACACACCCAGATATATCACAGATTCTGTTAGATATCAATATTTATACTGAGCTTTACAAACACACCCAGATCTATCACAGATTCTGTTAGATATCGATATTTATACTGAGCTTTACACACACACCCAGATATATCACAGATTCTGTTAGATATCTATATTTATAATGAGCTTTACAAACACACCCAGATATATCACAGATTCTGTTAGATATCGATATTTATACTGAGCTTTACACACACACCCAGATATATCACAGATTCTGTTAGATATCGATATTTATACTGAGCTTTACACACACACCCAGATATATCACAGATTCTGTTAGATATCGATATTTATACTGAGCTTTACACACACATCCAGATATATCACAGATTCTGTTAGATATCGAAATTTATACTGAGCTTCACAAACACACCCAGATATGTCACAGATTCTGTTAGATATCGATATATATACTGAGCTTTACACACACACCCAGATATATCACAGATTCTGTTAGATATCGATATTTATACTGAGCTTTACACACATCCAGATATATCACAGATTCTGTTAGATATCGATATTTATACTGAGCTTCACAAACACACCCAGATATATCACAGATTCTGTTAGATATCGATATTTATACTGAGCTTCACACACAGACCCAGATATATCACAGATTCTGTTAGATATCGATATTTATACTGAGCTTTACACACACACCCAGATATATCACAGATTCTGTTAGATATCGATATTTATAATGAGCTTTACAAACACACCCAGATATATCACAGATTCTGTTAGATATCGATATTTATACTGAGCTTTACACACACACCGAGATACATCACAGATTCTGTTAGATATCGATATTTATACTGAGCTTTACACACACCCAGATATATCACAGATTCAGTTAGATATCGATATTTATACTGAGCTTTACACACACACCCAGATATGTCACAGATTCTGTTAGATATCGATATATATACTGAGCTTTACACACACACCCAGATATATCACAGATTCTGTTAGATATCGATATTTATACTGAGCTTTACACACACACCCAGATATATCACAGATTCTGTTAGATATCGATATTTATACTGAGCTTTACACACACACCCAGATATATCACAGATTCTGTTAGATATCGATATTTATACTGAGCTATACACACACACCCAGACATATCACAGATTCTGTTAGATATCAATATTTATACTGAGCTTTACAAACACACCCAGATATATCACAGATTCTGTGAGATATCGATATGTATACTGAGCTTTACACACACACCCAGATATATCACAGATTCTGTTAAATATCGATATTTATACTGAGCTTTACAAACACACCCAGATATATCACAGATTCTGTTAGATATCGATATTTATACTGAGCTTTACACACACACCCAGATATGTCACAGATTCTGTTAGATATCGATATATATACTGAGCTTTACACACACACCCAGATATATCACAGATTCTGTTAGATATCGATATTTATACTGAGCTTTACACACACACCCAGATATATCACAGATTCTGTTAGATATCGATATTTATACTGAGCTTTACACACACACCCAGATATATCACAGATTCTGTTAGATATCGATATTTATACTGAGCTATACACACACACACAGACATATCACAGATTCTGTTAGATATCAATATTTATACTGAGCTTTACAAACACACCCAGATATATCACAGATTCTGTGAGATATCGATATTTATACTGAGCTTTACACACACACCCAGATATATCACAGATTCTGTTAAATATCGATATTTATACTGAGCTTTACAAACACACCCAGATATATCACAGATTCTGTTAGATATCGACATATATACTGAGATTCACACACAGCCATAGATATATCACAGGTTCTGTTAGATATCGATATTTATACTGAGCTTTACAAACACACCCAGATATATCACAGATTCTGTTAGATATCGATATTTATACTGAGCTTCACACACAGACCCAGATATATCACAGATTCTGTTAGATATCGATATTTATACTGAGCTTTACAAACACACCCAGATATATCACAGATTCTGTTAGATATCGACATATATACTGAGATTCACACACAGCCATAGATATATCACAGATTCTGTTAGATATCGATATTTATACTGAGCTTTTCAAACACACCCAGATATATCACAGATTCGGTTAGATATCGATATTTATACTGAGCTTCACACACAGACCCAGATATATCACAGATTCTGTTAGATATCGATATTTATACTGAGCTTTACAAACACACCCAGATATATCACAGATTCTGTTAGATATCGATATTTATACTGAGCTTTACTAACATACCCAGATATATCACAGATTCGGTTAGATATCGATATTTATACTGAGCTTTACAAACACACCCAGATATATCACAGATTCTGTTAGTTATCGATATTTATACTGAGCTTTACACACACACCCAGATATATCACAGATTCTGTTAGATATCGATATTTATACTGAGCTTTACACACACACCCAGATATATCACAGATTCTGTTACATATCGATATTTATACGGAGCTTTACACACACACCCAGATATATCACAGATTCTGTTACATATCGATATTAATACTGAGCTGTACACACACACCCAGATATATCACAGATTCTGTTAGATATCGATATTTATACGGAACTTTACACACACACCCGGATATATCACAGATTCTGTTACATATCGATATTTATACTGAGCTTTACACACACACCCTGACATATCACAGATTCTGTTAGATATCGATATTTATACTGAGCTTTACACACACATCCAGATATATCACAGATTCTGTTAGATATCGATATCTATACTGAGCTTTACACACACACCCAGATATATCACAGATTCTGTTAGATATCGATATTTATACTGAGCTTTACACACACACCCAGATATATCACAGATTCTGTTAGATATCGATATTTATACTGAGCTATACACACACACCCAGATATATCACAGATTCTGTTAGATATCAATATTTATACTGAGCTTTACAAACACACCCAGATATATCACAGATTCTGTTAGATATCGATATTTATACTGAGCTTTACACACACACCGAGATATATCACAGATTCTGTTAGATATCGATATTTATAATGAGCTTTACAACACACCCAGATATATCACAGATTCTGTTAGATATCGATATTTATACTGAGCTTTACACACACACCCAGATATATCACAGATTCTGTTAGATATCGATATTTATACTGAGCTTTACACACACACCCAGATATATCACAGATTCTGTTACATATCGATATTTATACTGAGCTTTACACACACACCCAGATATATCACAGATTCTGTTAGATATCAATATTTATACTGAGCTTTACACACACACCCAGATATATCACAGATTCTGTTAAATATCGAAATTTATACTGAGCTTCACAAACACACCCAGATATGTCACAGATTCTGTTAGATATCGATATATATACTGAGCTTTACACACACACCCAGATATATCACAGATTCTGTTAGATATCGATATTTATACTGAGCTTTACACACACACACAGATATATCACAGATTCTGTTAGATATCGATATTTATACTGAGCTTTACACACACACAGATATATCACAGATTCTGTTAGATATCGATATTTATACTGAGCTTTACACACACATCCAGATATATCACAGATTCTGTTAGATATCGAAATTTATACTGAGCTTCACAAACACACACAGATATGTCACAGATTCTGTTAGATATCGATATATATACTGAGCTTTACACACACACACCCAGATATATCACAGATTCTGTTAGATATCGATATTTATACTGAGCTTTACACACACACCCAGATATATCACAGATTCTGTTAGATATCGATATTTATACTGAGCTATACACACACACCCAGACATATCACAGATTCTGTTAGATATCGATATTTATACTGAGCTTTACAAACACACCCAGATATATCACAGATTCTGTGAGATATCGATATGTATACTGAGCTTTACACACACACCCAGATATATCACAGATTCTGTTAAATATCGATATTTATACTGAGCTTTACAAACACACCCAGATATATCACAGATTCTGTTAGATATCGATATTTATACTGAGCTTTACACACACACCCAGATATGTCACAGATTCTGTTAGATATCGATATATATACTGAGCTTTACACACACACCCAGATATATCACAGATTCTGTTAGATATCGATATTTATACTGAGCTTTACACACACACCCAGATATATCACAGATTCTGTTAGATATCGATATTTATACTGAGCTTTACACACACACACAGATATATCACAGATTCTGTTAGATATCGATATTTATACTGAGCTATACACACACACCCAGACATATCACAGATTCTGTTAGATATCAATATTTATACTGAGCTTTACAAACACACCCAGATATATCACAGATTCTGTGAGATATCGATATTTATACTGAGCTTTACACACACACCCAGATATATCACAGATTCTGTTAAATATCGATATTTATACTGAGCTTTACAAACACACCCAGATATATCACAGATTCTGTTAGATATCGACATATATACTGAGATTCACACACAGACCCAGATATATCACAGGTTCTGTTAGATATCGATATTTATACTGAGCTTTACACACACATCCAGATATATCACAGATTCTGTTAGATATCGATATTTATACTGAGCTTCACAAACACACCCAGATATATCACAGATTCGGTTAGATATCGATATTTATACTGAGCTTTTCAAACACACCCAGATATATCACAGATTCTGTTAGTTATCGATATTTATACTGAGCTTTACACACACACCCAGATATATCACAGATTCTGTTACATATCGATATTTATACGGAGCTTTACACACACACCCAGATATATCACAGATTCTGTTGCATATCGATATTCATACTGAGCTTTACACACACACCCAGATATATCACAGATTCTGTTAGATATCGTTATTTATACGGAGCTTTACACACACACCCAGATATATCACAGATTCTGTTACATATCGATATTTATACTGAGCTTTACACACACACCCTGACATATCACAGATTCTGTTAGATATCGATATTTATACTGAGCTTTACACACACATCCAGATATATCACAGATTCTGTTAGATATCGATATCTATACTGAGCTTTACACACACACCCAGATATATCACAGATTCTGTTAGATATCGATATTTATACTGAGCTTTACACACACACCCAGATATATCACAGATTCTGTTAGATATCGATATTTATACTGAGCTATACACACACACCCAGATATATCACAGATTCTGTTAGATATCAATATTTATACTGAGCTTTACAAACACACCCAGATATATCACAGCTTCTGTTAGATATCGATATTGATACTGAGCTTTACACACACACCCAGATATATCACAGATTCTGTTAGATATCGATATTTATAATGAGCTTTACAAACACACCCAGATATATCACAGATTCTGTTAGATATCGATATTTATACTGAACTTTACACACACACCGAGATACATCACAGATTCTGTTAGATATCGATATTTATACTGAGCTTTACACACACACCCAGATATATCACAGATTCAGTTAGATATCGATATTTATACTGAGCTTTACACACACACCCAGATATGTCACAGATTCTGTTAGATATCGATATATATACTGAGCTTTACACACACACCCAGATATATCACAGATTCTGTTAGATATCGATATTTATACTGAGCTTTACACACACACCCAGATATATCACAGATTCTGTTAGATATCGATATTTATACTGAGCTTTACACACACACCCAGATATATCACAGATTCTGTTAGATATCGATATTTATACTGAGCTTTACACACACACCCAGACATATCACAGATTCTGTTAGATATCGATATTTATACTGAGCTATACACACACACCCAGACATATCACAGATTCTGTTAGATATCAATATTTATACTGAGCTTTACAAACACACCCAGATATATCACAGATTCTGTGAGATATCGATATTTATACTGAGCTTTACACACACACCCAGATATATCACAGATTCTGTTAAATATCGATATTTATACTGAGCTTTACAAACACACCCAGATATATCACAGATTCTGTTAGATATCGACATATATACTGAGATTCACACAGACCCAGATATATCACAGATTCTGTTAGATATCGATATTTATACTGAGCTTTACAAACACACCCAGATATATCACAGATTCGGTTAGATATCGATATTTATACTGAGCTTCACACACAGACCCAGATATATCACAGATTCTGTTAGATATCGATATTTATACTGAGCTTTACAAACACACCCAGATATATCACAGATTCTGTTAGATATCGATATTTATACTGAGCTTTACAAACACACCCAGATATATCACAGATTCGGTTAGATATCGATATTTATACTGAGCTTTACAAACACACCCAGATATATCACAGATTCTGTTAGTTATCGATATTTATACTGAGCTTTACACACACACCCAGATATATCACAGATTCTGTTAGATATCGATATTTATACTGAGCTTTACACACACACCCAGATATATCACAGATTCTGTTACATATCGATATTTATACGGAGCTTTACACACACACCCAGATATATCACAGAGTCTGTTACATATCGATATTTATACTGAGCTTTACACACACACCCAGATATATCACAGATTCTGTTAGATATCGATATTTATACGGAACTTTACACACACACCCGGATATATCACACATTCTGTTACATATCGATATTTATACTGAGCTTTACACACCCTGACATATCACAGATTCTGTTAGATATCGATATTTATACTGAGCTTTACACACACATCCAGATATATCACAGATTTTGTTAGATATCGATATCTATACTGAGGTTTACACACACACCCAGATATATCACAGATTCTGTTAGATATCGATATTAATTCTGAGCTTTACACACACACCCAGATATATCACAGATTCTGTTAGATATCGATATTTATACTGGGCTATACACACACACCCAGATATATCACAGATTCTGTTAGATATCAATATTTATACTGAGCTTTACAAACACACCCAGATATATCACAGATTCTGTTAGATATCGATATTTATACTGAGCATTACACACACACCGAGATATATCACAGATTCTGTTAGATATCGATATTTATAATGAGCTTTACAACACACCCAGATATATCACAGATTCTGTTAGATATCGATATTTATACTGAGCTTTACACACACACCCAGATACATCACAGATTCTGTTAGATATCGATATTTATACTGAGCTTTACACACACACCCAGATATATCACAGATTCTGTTAGATATCGATATTTATACTGAGCTTTACACACACACCCAAATATGTCACAGATTCTGTTAGATATCGATATATATACTGAGCTTTACACACACACACAGATATATCACAGATTCTGATAGATATCGATATTTATACTGAGCTTTACAAACACACTCAGATATATCACAGATTCGGTTAGATATCGATATTTATACTGAGCTTCACACACAGACCCAGATATATCACAGATTCTGTTAGATATCGATATTTATACTGAGCTTTACAAACACACCCAGATATATCACAGATTCTGTTAGATATCGATATTTATACTGAGCTTTACAAACACACTCAGATATATCACAGATTCGGTTAGATATCGATATTTATACTGAGCTTTACACACACACACAGATATATCACAGATTCTGTTAGATATCGATATTCATACTGAGCTTTACACACACATCCAGATATATCACAGATTCTGTTAGAGATCGAAATTTATACTGAGCTTCACAAACACACCCAGATATGTCACAGATTCTGTTAGTTATCGATATTTATACTGAGCTTTACAAACACACCCAGATATATCACAGATCCTGTTAGATATCGATATTTATACTGAGCTTTACAAACACACTCAGATATATCACAGATTCGGTTAGATATCGATATTTATACTGAGCTTTACACACACACACAGATATATCACAGATTCTGTTAGATATCGATATATATACTGAGCTTTACACACACACCCAGATATATCACAGATTCTGTTAGATATCGATATTTATACTGAGCTTTACACACACACCCAGATATATCACAGATTCTATTAGATATCGATATTTATACTGAGCTTTACACACACACCCAGATATATCACAGATTCTGTTAGATATCGATATTTATACTGAGCTTTACACACACACCCAGACATATCACAGATTCTGTTAGATATCGATATTTATACTGAGCTATACACACACACCCAGACATATCACAGATTCTGTTAGATATCAATATTTATACTGAGCTTTACAAACACACCCAGATATATCACAGATTCTGTGAGATATCGATATTTATACTGAGCTTTACACACACACCCAGATATATCACAGATTCTGTTAAATATCGATATTTATACTGAGCTTTACAAACACACCCAGATATATCACAGATTCTGTTAGATATCGATATTTATACTGAGATTCACACAGACCCAGATATATCACAGATTCTGTTAGATATCGATATTTATACTGAGCTTTTCAAACACACCCAGATATATCACAGATTCGGTTAGATATCGATATTTATACTGAGCTTCACACACAGACCCAGATATATCACAGATTCTGTTAGATATCGATATTTATACTGAGCTTTACAAACACACCCAGATATATCACAGATTCTGTTAGATATCGATATTTATACTGAGCTTTACAAACACACCCAGATATATCACAGATTCGGTTAGATATCGATATTTATACTGAGCTTTTCAAACACACCCAGATATATCACAGATTCTGTTAGTTATCGATATTTATACTGAGCTTTACACACACACCCAGATATATCACAGATTCTGTTAGATATCGATATTTATACTGAGCTTTACACACACACCCAGATATATCACAGATTCTGTTACATATCGATATTTATACGGAGCTTTACACACACACCCAGATATATCACAGATTCTGTTACATATCGATATTTATACTGAGCTTTACACACACACCCAGATATACAACAGATTCTGTTAGATATCGATATTTATACGGAACTTTACACACACACCGAGATATATCACAGATTCTGTTAGATATCGATATTTATAATGAGCTTTACAACACACCCAGATATATCACAGATTCTGTTAGATATCGATATTTATACTGAGCTTTACACACACACCCAGATACATCACAGATTCTGTTAGATATCGATATTTATACTGAGCTTTACACACACACCCAGATATATCACAGATTCAGTTAGATATCGATATTTATACTGAGCTTTACACACACACCCAAATATGTCACAGATTCTGTTAGATATCGATATATATACTGAGCTTTACACACACACACAGATATATCACAGATTCTGTTAGATATCGATATTTATACTGAGCTTTACAAACACACTCAGATATATCACAGATTCGGTTAGATATCGATATTTATACTGAGCTTCACACACAGACTCAGATATATCACAGATTCTGTTAGATATCGATATTTATACTGAGCTTTACAAACACACCCAGATATATCACAGATTCTGTTAGATATCGATATTTATACTGAGCTTTACAAACACACTCAGATATATCACAGATTCGGTTAGATATCGATATTTATACTGAGCTTTACACACACACACAGATATATCACAGATTCTGTTAGATATCGATATTCATACTGAGCTTTACACACACACCCAGATATATCACAGATTCTGTTACATATCGATATTTATACAGAGCCTTACACACACACCCAGATATATCACAGATTCTGTTAGATATCGATATTTATACTGAGCTTTACAAACACACCCAGATATATCACAGATTCTGTTAGATATCGATATTTATACTGAGCTTTACAAACACACCCAGATATATCACAGATTCTGTTAGATATCGATATTTATTCTGAGCTTTACACACACACCCAGATATATCACAGATTCTGTGAGATGTCGATATTTATACTGAGCTTTACACACACACCCAGACATATCACAGATTCTGTTAGATATCGATATTTATACTGAGCTTTACACACATATCCAGATATATCACAGATTCTGTTAGATATCGATATTAATACTGAGCTTTACACACACACCCAGATATATCACAGATTCTGTTAGATATCGATATTTATACTGAGCTTTACACACACACCCAGATATATCACAGATTCTGTTAGATATCGATATTTATACTGAGCTATACACACACCCAGATATATCACAGATTCTGTTAGATATCAATATTTATACTGAGCTTTACAAACACACCCAGATATATCACAGATTCTGTGAGATATCGATATTTATACTGAGCTTTACACACACACCCAGATATATCACAGATTCTGTTAAATATCGATATTTATACTGAGCTTTGCAAACACACCCAGATATATCACAGATTCTGTTAGATATCGATATTTATACTGAGCTTTACACACACACCCAGATATATAACAGATTCTGTTAGATATCGATATTTATACTGAGCTTTACACACAGACCCAGATATATCACAGATTCTGTTAGATATCGATATTTATACTGAGCTTTACACACACACACAGATATATCACAGATTCTGTTAGATATCGATATTTATACTGAGCTTTACACACACATCCAGATATATCACAGATTCTGTTAGATATCGAAATTTATACTGAGCTTCACAAACACACCCAGATATGTCACAGATTCTGTTAGATGTCGATATTTATACTGAGCTTTACACACACACCCAGATATATCACAGATTCTGTTAGATATCGATATTTATACTGAGCTTCACAAACACACCCAGATATATCACAGATTCTGTTAGATATCGATATTTATACTGAGCTTTACAAACACACCCAGATATATCACAGATTCTGTTAGATATATGATATTTATACTGAGCTTTTCAAACACACCCAGATATATCACAGATTCTGTTAGATATCGATATTTATACTGAGCTTCAGACACAGACACAGATATATCACAGATTCTGTTAGATATCGATATTTATACTGAGTTTTACAAACACACCCAGATATATCACAGATTCTGTTAGATATCGATATTTATACTGAGCTTTTCAAACACACCCAGATATATCACAGATTCTGTTAGATATCGATATTTATACTGAGCTTTACAAACACACCCAGATATATCACAGATTCTGTTAGATATCGATATTTATACTGAGCTTCACAAACACACCCAGATATATCACAGATTCTGTTAGATATCGATATTTATACTGAGCTTTACAAACACACCCAGATATATCACAGATTCTATTAGATATCGATATTTATACTGAGCTTTTCAAACACACCCAGATATATCACAGATTCTGTTAGATATCGATATTTATACTGAGCTTCAGACACAGACCCAGATATATCACAGATTCTGTTAGATATCGATATTTATACTGAGTTTTACAAACACACCCAGATATATCACAGATTCTGTTAGATATCGATATTTATACTGAGCTTTTCAAACACACCCAGATATATCACAGATTCTGTTAGATATCGATATTTATACTGAGCTTTACAAACACACCCAGATATATCACAGATTCGGTTAGATATCGATATTTATACTGAGCTTTACAAACACACCCAGATATATCACAGATTCTGTTAGTTATCGATATTTATACTGAGCTTTACACACACACCCAGATATATCACAGATTCTGTTAGATATCGATATTTATACTGAGCTTTACACACACACACAGATATATCACAGATTCTGTTACATATCGATATTTATACGGAGCTTTACACACACACCCAGATATATCACAGATTCTGTTACATATCGATATTTATACTGAGCTTTACACACACACCCAGATATATCACAGATTCTGTTAGATATCGATATTTATACGGAACTTTACACACACACCCGGATATATCACAGATTCTGTTACATATCGATATTTATACTGAGCTTTACACACACACCCTGACATATCACAGATTCTGTTAGATATCGATATTTATACTGAGCTTTACACACACACCCAGATACATCACAGATTCTGTTAGATATCGATATTTATACTGAGCTTTACACACACACCCAGATATATCACAGATTCAGTTAGATATCGATATTTATACTGAGCTTTACACACACACCCAGATATGTCACAGATTCTGTTAGATATCGATATATATACTGAGCTTTACACACACACACAGATATATCACAGATTCTGTTAGATATCTATATTTATACTGAGCTTTACAAACACACTCAGATATATCACAGATTCGGTTAGATATCGATATTTATACTGAGCTTCACACACAGACCCAGATATATCACAGATTCTGTTAGATATCGATATTTATACTGAGCTTTACAAACACACCCAGATATATCACAGATTCTGTTAGATATCGATATTTATACTGAGCTTTTCAAACACACTCAGATATATCACAGATTCGGTTAGATATCGATATTTATACTGAGCTTTACACACACACACAGATATATCACAGATTCTGTTAGATATCGATATTCATACTGAGCTTTACACACACATCCAGATATATCACAGATTCTGTTAGATATCGAAATTTATACTGAGCTTCACAAACACACCCAGATATGTCACAGATTCTGTTAGTTATCGATATTTATACTGAGCTTTACAAACACACACAGATATATCACAGATTCTGTTAGATATCGATATTTATACTGAGCTTTACACACACACCCAGATATATCACAGATTCTGTTACATATCGATATTTATACGGAGCTTTACACACACACCCAGATATATCACAGATTCTGTTAGATATCGACATATATACTGAGATTCACACAGACCCAGATATATCACAGATTCTGTTAGATATCGATATTTATACTGAGCTTTACAAACACACCCAGATATATCACAGATTCTGTTAGATATCGATATTTATACTGAGCTTTTCAAACACACCCAGATATATCACAGATTCGGTTAGATATCGATATTTATACTGAGCTTCACACACAGACCCAGATATATCACAGATTCTGTTAGATATCGATATTTATACTGAGCTATACACACACCCAGATATATCACAGATTCTGTTAGATATCAATATTTATACTGAGCTTTACAAACACACCCAGATATATCACAGATTCTGTGAGATATCGATATTTATACTGAGCTTTACACACACACCCAGATATATCACAGATTCTGTTAAATATCGATATTTATACTGAGCTTTACAAACACACCCAGATATATCACAGATTCTGTTAGATATCGATATTTATACTGAGCTTTACACACACACCCAGATATATAACAGATTCTGTTAGATATCGATATTTATACTGAGCTTTACACACAGACCCAGATATATCACAGGTTCTGTTAGATATCGATATTTATACTGAGCTTTACACACACACACAGATATATCACAGATTCTGTTAGATATCGATATTTATACTGAGCTTTACACACACATCCAGATATATCACAGATTCTGTTAGATATCGAAATTTATACTGAGCTTCACAAACACACCCAGATATGTCACAGATTCTGTTAGATATCGATATATATACTGAGCTTTACACACACACACCCAGATATATCACAGATTCTGTTAGATGTCGATATTTATACTGAGCTTTACACACACACACAGATATATCACAGATTCTGTTAGATATCGATATTTATACTGAGCTTCACAAACACACCCAGATATATCACAGATTCTGTTAGATATCGATATTTATACTGAGCTTTACAAACACACCCAGATATATCACAGATTCTGTTAGATATCGATATTTATACTGAGCTTTTCAAACACACCCAGATATATCACAGATTCTGTTAGATATCGATATTTATACTGAGCTTCAGACACAGACCCAGATATATCACAGATTCTGTTAGATATCGATATTTATACTGAGCTTTACAAACAAACCCAGATATATCACCGATTCGGTTAGATATCGATATTTATACTGAGCTTCACACACAGACCCAGATATATCACAGATTCTGTTAGATATCGATATTTATACTGAGCTTTACAAACACAGCCAGATATATCACAGATTCGGTTAGATATCGATATTTATACTGAGCTTTACACACACATCCAGATATATCACAGATTCTGTTAGATATCGAAGTTTATACTGAGCTTCACAAACACACCCAGATATGTCACAGATTCTGTTAGTTATCGATATTTATACTGAGCTTTACACACACACCCAGATATATCACAGATTCTGTTAGATATCGATATTTATACTGAGCTTTACACACACACCCAGATATATCACAGATTCTGTTACATATCGATATTTATACGGAGCTTTACACACACACCCAGATATATCACAGATTCTGTTGCATATCGATATTTATACTGAGCTTTACACACACACACAGATATATCACAGATTCTGTTAGATATCGATATTTATACTGAGCTTTTCAAACACACCCAGATATATCACAGATTCGGTTAGATATCGATATTTATACTGAGCTTCACACACAGACCCAGATATATCACAGATTCTGTTAGGTATCGATATTTATACTGAGCTTTACAAACACACCCAGATATATCACAGATTCTGTTAGATATCGATATTTATACTGAGCTTTACAAACACACCCAGATATATCACAGATTCGGTTAGATATCGATATTTATACTGAGCTTTACAAACACACCCAGATATATCACAGATTCTGTTAGTTATCGATATTTATACTGAGCTTTACACACACACCCAGATATATCACAGATTCTGTTAGATATCGATATTTATACTGAGCTTTACACACACACACAGATATATCACAGATTCTGTTACATATCGATATTTATACGGAGCTTTACACACACACCCAGATATATCACAGATTCTGTTACATATCGATATTCATACTGAGCTTTACACACACACCCAGATATATCACAGATTCTGTTAGATATCGATATTTATACGGAACTTTACACACACACCCGGATATATCACAGATTCTGTTACATATCGATATTTATACTGAGCTTTACACACACACCCTGACATATCACAGATTCTGTTAGATATCGATATTTATACTGAGATTTACACACACATCCAGATATATCACAGATTCTGTTAGATATCGATATCTATACTGAGCTTTACACACACACCCAGATATATCACAGATTCTGTTAGATATCGATATTTATACTGAACTTTACACACACACCCAGATATATCACAGATTCTGTTAGATATCGATATTTATACTGAGCTTTACACACACACCGAGATATATCACAGATTCTGTTAGATATCGATATTTATAATGAGCTTTACAACACACCCAGATATATCACAGATTCTGTTAGATATCGATATTTATACTGAGCTTTACACACACACCCAGATACATCACAGATTCTGTTAGATATCGATATTTATACTGAGCTTTACACACACACCCAGATATATCACAGATTCAGTTAGATATCGATATTTATACTGAGCTTTACACACACACCCAGATATGTCACAGATTCTGTTAGATATCGATATGTATACTGAGCTTTACACACACACACAGATATATCACAGATTCTGTTAGATATCGATATTTAAACTGAGCTTTACAAACACACTCAGATATATCACAGATTCGGTTAGATATCGATAATTATACTGAGCTTCACACACAGACCCAGATATATCACAGATTCTGTTAGATATCGATATTTATACTGAGCTTTACAAACACACCCAGATATATCACAGATTCTGTTAGATATCGATATTTATACTGAGCTTTACAAACACACTCAGATATATCACAGATTCGGTTAGATATCGATATTTATACTGAGCTTTACACACACACACAGATATATCACAGATTCTGTTAGATATCGATATTCATACTGAGCTTTACACACACATCCAGATATATCACAGATTCTGTTAGATATCGAAATTTATACTGAGCTTCACAAACACACCCAGATATGTCACAGATTCTGTTAGTTATCGATATTTATACTGAGCTTTACAAACACACACAGATATATCACAGATTCTGTTAGATATCGATATTTATACTGAGCTTTACACACACACCCAGATATATCACAGATTCTGTTAGATATCGATATTTATACGGAGCTTTACACACACACCCAGATATATCACAGATTCTGTTAGATATCGACATATATACTGAGATTCACACAGACCCAGATATATCACAGATTCTGTTAGATATCGATATTTATACTGAGCTTTACAAACACACCCAGATATATCACAGATTCTGTTAGATATCGATATTGATACTGAGCTTTACAAACACACCCAGATATATCACAGATTCGGTTAGATATCGATATTTATACTGAGCTTTACAAACACACCCAGATATATCACAGATTCTGTTAGTTATCGATATTTATACTGAGCTTTACACACACACCCAGATATATCACAGATTCTGTTAGATATCGATATTTATACTGAGCTTTACACACACACACAGATATATCACAGATTCTGTTACATATCGATATTTATACGGAGCTTTACACACACACCCAGATATATCACAGATTCTGTTACATATCGATATTCATACTGAGCTTTACACACACACCCAGATATATCACAGATTCTGTTAGATATCGATATTTATACGGAACTTTACACACACACCCGGATATATCACAGATTCTGTTACATATCGATATTTATACTGAGCTTTACACACACACCCTGACATATCACAGATTCTGTTAGATATCGATATTTATACTGAGATTTACACACACATCCAGATATATCACAGATTCTGTTAGATATCGATATCTATACTGAGCTTTACACACACACCCAGATATATCACAGATTCTGTTAGATATCGATATTTATACTGAGCTTTACACACACACCCAGATATATCACAGATTCTGTTAGATATCGATATTTATACTGAGCTTTACACACACACCGAGATATATCACAGATTCTGTTAGATATCGATATTTATAATGAGCTTTACAACACACCCAGATATATCACAGATTCTGTTAGATATCGATATTTATACTGAGCTTTACACACACACCCAGATACATCACAGATTCTGTTAGATATCGATATTTATACTGAGCTTTACACACACACCCAGATATATCACAGATTCAGTTAGATATCGATATTTATACTGAGCTTTACACACACACCCAGATATGTCACAGATTGTGTTAGATATCGATATGTATACTGAGCTTTACACACACACACAGATATATCACAGATTCTGTTAGATATCGATATTTAAACTGAGCTTTACAAACACACTCAGATATATCACAGATTCGGTTAGATATCGATATTTATACTGAGCTTCACACACAGACCCAGATATATCACAGATTCTGTTAGATATCGATATTTATACTGAGCTTTACAAACACACCCAGATATATCACAGATTCTGTTAGATATCGATATTTATACTGAGCTTTACAAACACACTCAGATATATCACAGATTCGGTTAGATATCGATATTTATACTGAGCTTTACACACACACACAGATATATCACAGATTCTGTTAGATATCGATATTCATACTGAGCTTTACACACACATCCAGATATATCACAGATTCTGTTAGATATCGAAATTTATACTGAGCTTCACAAACACACCCAGATATGTCACAGATTCTGTTAGTTATCGATATTTATACTGAGCTTTACAAACACACACAGATATATCACAGATTCTGTTAGATATCGATATTTATACTGAGCTTTACACACACACCCAGATATATCACAGATTCTGTTAGATATCGATATTTATACGGAGCTTTACACACACACCCAGATATATCACAGATTCTGTTAGATATCGACATATATACTGAGATTCACACAAACCCAGATATATCACAGATTCTGTTAGATATCGATATTTATACTGAGCTTTACAAACACACCCAGATATATCACAGATTCTGTTAAATATCGATATTTATACTGAGCTTTTCAAACACACCCAGATATATCACAGATTCGGTTAGATATCGATATTTATACTGAGCTTCACACACAGACCCAGATATATCACAGATTCTGTTAGATATCGATATTTATACTGAGCTTTACAAACACACCCAGATATATCACAGATTCTGTTAGTTATCGATATTTATACTGAGCTTTACACACACACCCAGATATATCACAGATTCTGTTAGATATCGATATTTATACTGAGCTTTACACACACACCCAGATATATCACAGATTCTGTTACATATCGATATTTATACGGAGCTTTACACACACACCCAGATATATCACAGATTCTGTTACATATCGATATTTATACTGAGCTTTACACACACACCCAGATATATCACAGATTCTGTTAGATATCGATATTTATACGGAACTTTACACACACACCCGGATATATCACAGATTCTGTTACATATCGATATTTATACTGAGCTTTACACACACACCCAGATATATCACAGATTCTGTTAGATATCGATATTTATACTGAGCTATACACACACACCCAGATATATCACAGATTCTGTTAGATATCAATATTTATACTGAGCTTTACAAACACACCCAGATATATCACAGATTCTGTTAGATATCGATATTTATACTGAGCTATACACACACACCCAGATATATCACAGATTCTGTTAGATATCAATATTTATACTGAGCTTTACAAACACACCCAGATATATCACAGATTCTGTTAGATATCGATATTTATACTGAGCTTTACACACACACCGAGATATATCACAGATTCTGTTAGATATCGATATTTATAATGAGCTTTACAACACACCCAGATATATCACAGATTCTGTTAGATATCGATATTTATACTGAGCTTCACACACACACCCAGATACATCACAGATTCTGTTAGATATCGATATTTATACTGAGCTTTACACACACACCCAGATATATCACAGATTCAGTTAGATATCGATATTTATACTGAGCTTTACACACACACCCAGATATGTCACAGATTCTGTTAGATATCGATATATATACTGAGCTTTACACACACACACAGATATATCACAGATTCTGTTAGATATCGATATTTATACTGAGCTTTACAAACACACTTAGATTTATCACAGATTCGGTTAGATATCGATATTTATACTGAGCTTCACACACAGACCCAGATATATCACAGATTCTGTTAGATATCGATATTAATACTGAGCTTTACAAACACACCCAGATATATCACAGATTCTGTTAGATATCGATATTTATACTGAGCTTTACAAACACACTCAGATATATCACAGATTCGGTTAGATATCGATATTTATACTGAGCTTTACACACACACACAGATATATCACAGATTCTGTTAGATATCGATATTCATACTGAGCTTTACACACACATCCAGATATATCACAGATTCTGTTAGATATCGATATTTATACTGAGCTTTACAAACACACCCAGATATATCACAGATTCTGTTAGATATCGATATTTATACTGAGCTTTACAAACACACCCAGATATATCACAGATTCTGTTAGATATCGATATTTATTCTGAGCTTTACACACACACCCAGATATATCACAGATTCTGTTAGATATCGATATTTATACTGAGCTTTACACACACACCCAGACATATCACAGATTCTGTTAGATATCGATATTTATACTGAGCTTTACACACACATCCAGATATATCACAGATTCTGTTAGATATCGATATTAATACTGAGCTTTACACACACACCCAGATATATCACAGATTCTGTTAGATATCGATATTTATACTGAGCTTTACACACACACCCAGATATATCACAGATTCTGTTAGATATCGATATCTATACTGAGCTATACACACACCCAGATATATCACAGATTCTGTTAGATATCAATATTTATACTGAGCTTTACAAACACACCCAGATATATCACAGATTCTGTGAGATATCGATATTTATACTGAGCTTTACACACACACCCAGATATATCACAGATTCTGTTAAATATCGATATTTATACTGAGCTTTACAAACACACCCAGATATATCACAGATTCTGTTAGATATCGATATTTATACTGAGCTTTACACACACACCCAGATATATAACAGATTCTGTCAGATATCGATATTTATACTGAGCTTTACACACAGACCCAGATATATCACAGATTCTGTTAGATATCGATATTTATACTGAGCTTTACACACACACCCAGATATATCACAGATTCTGTTACATATCGATATTTATACTGAGCTTTACACACACACCCAGATATATCACAGATTCTGTTAGATATCAATATTTATACTGAGCTTTACACACACATCCAGATATATCACAGATTCTGTTAAATATCGAAATTTATACTGAGCATCACAAACACACCCAGATATGTCACAGATTCTGTTAGATATCGATATATATCCTGAGCTTTACACACACGCACAGATATATCACAGATTCTGTTAGATATCGATATTTATACTGAGCTTTACACACACACCCAGATATATCACAGATTCTGTTAGATATCGATATTTATACTGAGCTTCACAAACACACCCAGATATATCACAGATTCTGTTAGATATCGATATTTATACTGAGCTTTACAAACACACCCAGATATATCACAGATTCTGTTAGATATCGATATTTATACTGAGCTTTTCAAACACACCCAGATATATCACAGATTCTGTTAGATATCGATATTTATACTGAGCTTCACACACAGACCCAGATATATCACAGATTCTGTTAGATATCGATATTTATACTGAGCTTTACAAACACACCCAGATATATCACAGATTCTGTTAGATATCGATATTTATACTGAGCTTTTCAAACACACCCAGATATATCACCGATTCGGTTAGATATCGATATTTATACTGAGCTTCACACACACACACAGATATATCACAGATTCTGTTAGATATCGATATTTATACTGAGCTTCATACACAGACCCAGATATATCACAGATTCTGTTAGATATCGATATTTATACTGAGCTTTACAAACACACCCAGATATATCACAGATTCTGTTAGATATCGATATTGATACTGAGCTTTTCAAACACACCCAGAAATATCACCGATTCGGTTAGATATCGATATTTATACTGAGCTTCACACACAGACCCAGATATATCACAGATTCTGTTAGAGATCGATATTTATACTGAGCTTTACAAACACACCCAGATATATCACAGATTCTGTTAGATATCGATATTTATACTGAGCTTTACAAACACAGCCAGATATATCACAGATTTGGTTAGATATCGATATTTATACTGAGCTTTACACACACACCCAGATATATCACAGATTCAGTTAGATATCGATATTTATACTGAGCTTTACACACACACCCAGATATGTCACAGATTCTGTTAGATATCGATATATATACTGAGCTTTACACACACACACAGATATATCACAGATTCTGTTAGATATCGATATTTATACTGAGCTTTACAAACACACTTAGATTTATCACAGATTCGGTTAGATATCGATATTTATACTGAGCTTCACACACAGACCCAGATATATCACAGATTCTGTTAGATATCGATATTTATACTGAGCTTTACAAACACACCCAGATATATCACAGATTCTGTTAGATATCGATATTTATACTGAGCTTTACAAACACACTCAGATATATCACAGATTCGGTTAGATATCGATATTTATACTGAGCTTTACACACACACACAGATATATCACAGATTCTGTTAGATATCGATATTCATACTGAGCTTTACACACACATCCAGATATATTACAGATTCTGTTAGATATCGAAATTTATACTGAGCTTCACAAACACACCCAGATATGTCACAGATTCTGTTAGTTATCGATATTTATACTGAGCTTTACAAACACACACAGATATATCACAGATTCTGTTAGATATCGATATTTATACTGAGCTTTACACACACACCCAGATATATCACAGATTCTGTTACATATCGATATTTATACGGAGCTTTACACACACACCCAGATATATCACAGATTCTGTTAGATATCGATATTTATACTGAGCTTTACACACACACCCAGATGTATCACAGATTCTGTTAGATATCGATATTTATACTGAGCTTTACAAACACACCCAGATATATCACAGATTCTGTTAGATATCGATATTTATTCTGAGCTTTACACACACACCCAGATATATCACAGATTCTGTTAGATATCGATATTTATACTGATCTTTACACACACACCCAGACATATCACAGATTCTGTTAGATATCGATATTTATACTGAGCTTTACACACACATCCAGATATATCACAGATTCTGTTAGATATCGATATTAATACTGAGCTTTACACACACACACAGATATATCACAGATTCTGTTAGATATCGATATTTATACTGAGCTTTACACACACACCCAGATATATCACAGATTCTGTTAGATATCGATATTTATACTGAGCTATACACACACCCAGATATATCACAGATTCTGTCGATATCAATATTTATACTGAGCTTTACAAACACACCCAGATATATCACAGATTCTGTGAGATATCGATATTTATACTGAGCTTTACACACACACCCAGATATATCACAGATTCTGTTAAATATCGATATTCATACTGAGCTTTACAAACACACCCAGATATATCACAGATTCTGTTAGATATCGATATTTATACTGAGCTTTACACACACACCCAGATATATAACAGATTCTGTTAGATATAGATATTTATACTGAGCTTTACACACACACCCAGATATATCACAGATTCTGTTAAATATCGATATTTATACTGAGCTTTACAAACACACCCAGATATATCACAGATTCTGTTAGATATCGATATTTATACTGAGCTTTACACACACACCCAGATATATAACAGATTCTGTTAGATATAGATATTTATACTGAGCTTTACACACAGACCCAGATATATCACAGATTCTGTTAGATATCGATATTTATACTGAGCTTTACACACACACCCAGATATATCACAGATTCTGTTACATATCGATATTTATACTGAGCTTTACACACACACACAGATATATCACAGATTCTGTTAGATATCGATATATATACTGAGCTTTACACACACACACAGATATATCACAGATTCTGTTAGATATCGATATTTATACTGAGCTTTACAAACACACTTAGATTTATCACAGATTCGGTTAGATATCGATATTTATACTGAGCTTCACACACAGACCCAGATATATCACAGATTCTGTTAGATATCGATATTTATACTGAGCTTTACAAACACACCCAGATATATCACAGATTCTGTTAGATATCGATATTTATACTGAGCTTTACAAACACACTCAGATATATCACAGATTCGGTTAGATATCGATATTTATACTGAGCTTTACACACACACACAGATATATCACAGATTCTGTTAGATATCGATATTCATACTGAGCTTTACACACACATCCAGATATATTACAGATTCTGTTAGATATCGAAATTTATACTGAGCTTCACAAACACACCCAGATATGTCACAGATTCTGTTAGTTATCGATATTTATACTGAGCTTTACAAACACACACAGATATATCACAGATTCTGTTAGATATCGATATTTATACTGAGCTTTACACACACACCCAGATATATCACAGATTCTGTTACATATCGATATTTATACGGAGCTTTACACACACACCCAGATATATCACAGATTCTGTTAGATATCGATATTTATACTGAGCTTTACACACACACCCAGATATATCACAGATTCTGTTAGATATCGATATTTATACTGAGCTATACACACACCCAGATATATCACAGATTCTGTTAGATATCAATATTTATACTGAGCTTTACAAACACACCCAGATATATCACAGATTCTGTGAGATATCGATATTTATACTGAGCTTTACACACACACCCAGATATATCACAGATTCTGTTAAATATCGATATTTATACTGAGCTTTACAAACACACCCAGATATATCACAGATTCTGTTAGATATCGATATTTATACTGAGCTTTACACACACACCCAGATATATAACAGATTCTGTTAGATATAGATATTTATACTGAGCTTTACACACACACCCAGATATATCACAGATTCTGTTAAATATCGATATTTATACTGAGCTTTACAAACACACCCAGATATATCACAGATTCTGTTAGATATCGATATTTATACTGAGCTTTACACACACACCCAGATATATAACAGATTCTGTTAGATATAGATATTTATACTGAGCTTTACACACAGACCCAGATATATCACAGATTCTGTTAGATATCGATATTTATACTGAGCTTTACACACACACCCAGATATATCACAGATTCTGTTACATATCGATATTTATACTGAGCTTTACACACACACACAGATATATCACAGATTCTGTTAGATATCAATATTTATACTGAGCTTTACACACACATCCAGATATATCACAGATTCTGTTAAATATCGAAATTTATACTGAGCATCACAAACACACCCAGATATGTCACAGATTCTGTTAGATATCGATATATATCCTGAGCTTTACACACACACACAGATATATCACAGATTCAGTTAGATATCGATATTTATACTGAGCTTTACACACACACCCAGATATGTCACAGATTCTGTTAGATATCGATATATATACTGAGCTTTACACACACACACAGATATATCACAGATTCTGTTAGATATCGATATTTATACTGAGCTTTACAAACACACTTAGATTTATCACAGATTCGGTTAGATATCGATATTTATACTGAGCTTCACACACAGACCCAGATATATCACAGATTCTGTTAGATATCGATATTTATACTGAGCTTTACAAACACACCCAGATATATCACAGATTCTGTTAGATATCGATATTTATACTGAGCTTTACAAACACACTCAGATATATCACAGATTCGGTTAGATATCGATATTTATACTGAGCTTTACACACACACACAGATATATCACAGATTCTGTTAGATATCGATATTCATACTGAGCTTTACACACACATCCAGATATATTACAGATTCTGTTAGATATCGAAATTTATACTGAGCTTCACAAACACACCCAGATATGTCACAGATTCTGTTAGTTATCGATATTTATACTGAGCTTTACAAACACACACAGATATATCACAGATTCTGTTAGATATCGATATTTATACTGAGCTTTACACACACACCCAGATATATCACAGATTCTGTTACATATCGATATTTATACGGAGCTTTACACACTCACCCAGATATATCACAGATTCTGTTAGATATCGATATTTATACTGAGCTTTACAAACACACCCAGATATATCACAGATTCTGTTAGATATCGATATTTATACTGAGCTTTACAAACACACCCAGATATATCACAGATTCTGTTAGATATCGATATTTATTCTGAGCTTTACACACACACCCAGATATATCACAGATTCTGTTAGATATCGATATTTATACTGATCTTTACACACACACCCAGACATATCACAGATTCTGTTAGATATCGATATTTATACTGAGCTTTACACACACATCCAGATATATCACAGATTCTGTTAGATATCGATTTTAATACTGAGCTTTACACACACACACAGATATATCACAGATTCTGTTAGATATCGATATTTATACTGAGCTTTACACACACACCCAGATATATCACAGATTCTGTTAGATATCGATATTTATACTGAGCTATACACACACCCAGATATATCACAGATTCTGTTAGATATCAATATTTATACTGAGCTTTACAAACACACCCAGATATATCACAGATTCTGTGAGATATCGATATTTATACTGAGCTTTACACACACACCCAGATATATCACAGATTCTGTTAAATATCGATATTTATACTGAGCTTTACAAACACACCCAGATATATCACAGATTCTGTTAGATATCGATATTTATACTGAGCTTTACACACACACCCAGATATATAACAGATTCTGTTAGATATAGATATTTATACTGAGCTTTACACACAGACCCAGATATATCACAGATTCTGTTAGATATCGATATTTATACTGAGCTTTACACACACACCCAGATATATCACAGATTCTGTTACATATCGATATTTCTACTGAGCTTTACACACACACCCAGATATATCACAGATTCTGTTAGATATCAATATTTATACTGAGCTTTACACACACATCCAGATATATCACAGATTCTGTTAAATATCGAAATTTATACTGAGCATCACAAACACACCCAGATATGTCACAGATTCTGTTAGATATCGATATATATCCTGAGCTTTACACACACACACAGATATATCACAGATTCTGTTAGATATCGATATTTATACTGAGCTTTACACACACATCCAGATATATCACAGGTTCTGATAGATATCGAAATTTATACTGAGCTTCACAAACACACCCAGATATGTCACAGATTCTGTTAGATATCGATATATATACTGAGCTTTACACACACACACCCAGATATATCACAGTTTCTGTTAGATATCGATATTTATACTGAGCTTTACACACACACCCAGATATATCACAGATTCTGTTAGATATCGATATTTATACTGAGCTTCACAAACACACCCAGATATATCACAGATTCTGTTAGATATCGATATTTATACTGAGCTTTACAAACACACCCAGATATATCACAGATTCTGTTAGATATCGATATTTATACTGAGCATTTCAAACACACCCAGATATATCACAGATTCTGTTAGATATCGATATTTATACTGAGCTTCACACACAGACCCAGATATATCACAGATTCTGTTAGATATCGATATTTATACTGAGCTTTACAAACACACCCAGATATATCACAGATTCTGTTAGATATCGATATTTATACTGAGCTTTTCAAACACACCCAGATATATCACCGATTCGGTTAGATATCGATATTTATACTGAGCTTCACACACAGACCCAGATATATCACAGATTCTGTTAGATATCGATATTTATACTGAGCTTTACAAACACACCCAGATATATCACAGATTCTGTTAGATATCGATATTTATACTGAGCTTTACAAACACAGCCAGATATATCACAGATTTGGTTAGATATCGATATTTATACTGAGCTTTACACACACATCCAGATATATCACAGATTCTGTTAGATATCGAAGTTTATACTGAGCTTCACAAACACACCCAGATATGTCACAGATTCTGTTAGTTATCGATATTTATACTGAGCTTTACACACACACCCAGATATATCACAGATTCTGTTAGATATCGATATTTATACTGAGCTTTACACACACACCCAGATATATCACAGCTTCTGTTACATATCGATATTTATACGGAGCTTTACACACACACCCAGAAATATCACAGATTCTGTTACATATCGATATTTATACTGAGCTTTACACACACACCCAGATATATCACAGATTCTGTTAGATATCGATATTTATACTGAGGTTTACAAACACACCCAGATATATCACAGATTCTGTTAGATATCGATATTTATTCTGAGCTTTACACACACACCCAGATATATCACAGATTCTGTTAGATATCGATATTTATACTGAGCTTTACACACACACCCAGATATATCACAGATTCTGTTAGATATCGATATTTATACTGAGCTTTACAAACTCACCCAGATATATCACAGATTCTGTTAGATATCGATATTTATACTGAGCTTTACAAACCCACACAGATATATCACAGATTCTGTTAGATATCGATATTTATACTGAGCTTTACACACACACCCAGATATATCACAGATTCTGTCAGATATCGATATTTATACTGAGCTTTACACACACACCCAGATATATCACAGATTCTGTCAGATATCGATATTTATACTGAGCTTTACACACAGACCCAGATATATCACAGATTCTGTTAGATATCGATATATATACTGAGCTTTACACACACACACCCAGATATATCACAGATTCTGTTAGATATCGATATTTATACTGAGCTTTACACACACACCCAGATATATCACAGATTCTGTTAGATATCGATATTTATACTGAGCTTCACAAACACACCCAGATATATCACAGATTCTGTTAGATATCGATATTTATACTGAGCTTTACAAACACACCCAGATATATCACAGATTCTGTTAGATATCGATATTTATACTGAGCTTCACACACAGACCCAGATATATCACAGATTCTGTTAGATATCGATATTTATACTGAGCTTTACAAACACACCCAGATATATCACAGATTCTGTTAGATATCGATATTTATACTGAGCTTTACAAACACACCCAGATATATCACAGATTCGGTTAGATATCGATATTTATACTGAGCTTTACAAACACACCCAGATATATCACAGATTCTGTTAGTTATCGATATTTATACTGAGCTTTACACACACACCCAGATATATCACAGATTCTGTTACATATCGATATTTATACTGAGCTTTACACACACACCCAGATATATCACAGATTCTGTTACATATCGATATTTATACGGAGCTTTACACACACACCCAGATATATCACAGATTCTGTTACATATCGATATTTATACTGAGCTTTACACACACACCCAGATATATCACAGATTCTGTTAGATATTGATATTTATACGGAACTTTACACACACACCCGGATATATCACAGATTCTGTTACATATCGATATTTATACTGAGCTTTACACACACACCCTGACATATCACAGATTCTGTTAGATATCGATATTTATACTGAGCTTTACACACACATCCAGATATATCACAGATTCTGTTAGATATCGATATCTATACTGAGCTTTACACACACACCCAGATATATCACAGATTCTGTTAGATATCGATATTTATACTGAGCTTTACACACACACCCAGATATATCACAGATTCTGTTAGATATCGATATTTATACTGAGCTATACACACACACCCAGATATATCACAGATTCTGTTAGATATCAATATTTATACTGAGCTTTACAAACACACCCAGATATATCACAGATTCTGTTAGATATCGATATTTATACTGAGCTTTACACACACACCGAGATATATCACAGATTCTGTTAGATATCGATATTTATAATGAGCTTTACAACACACCCAGATATATCACAGATTCTGTTAGATATCGATATTTATACTGAGCTTTACACACACACCCAGATACATCACAGATTCTGTTAGATATCGATATTTATACTGAGCTTTACACACACACCCAGATATATCACAGATTCAGTTAGATATCGATATTTGTACTGAGCTTTACACACACACCCAGATATGTCACAGATTCTGTTAGAAATCGATATATATACTGAGCTTTACACACACACCCAGATATATCACAGATTCTGTTAGATATCGATATTTATACTGAGCTTTACACACACACCCAGATATATCACAGATTCTGTTAGATATCGATATTTATACTGAGCTATACACACACACCCAGATATATCACAGATTCTGTTAGATATCAATATTTATACTGAGCTTTACAAACACACCCAGATATATCACAGATTCTGTTAGATATCGATATTTATACTGAGCTTTACACACACACCGAGATATATCACAGATTCTGTTAGATATCGATATTTATAATGAGCTTTACAACACACCCAGATATATCACAGATTCTGTTAGATATCGATATTTATACTGAGCTTTACACACACACCCAGATACATCACAGATTCTGTTAGATATCGATATTTATACTGAGCTTTACACACACACCCAGATATATCACAGATTCAGTTAGATATCGATATTTATACTGAGCTTTACACACACACCCAGATATGTCACAGATTCTGTTAGAAATCGATATATATACTGAGCTTTACACACACACACAGATATATCACAGATTCTGTTAGATATCGATATTTATACTGAGCTTTACAAACACACTCAGATATATCACAGATTCGGTTAGATATCGATATTTATACTGAGCTTCACACACAGACCCAGATATATCACAGATTCTGTTAGATATCGATATTTATACTGAGCTTTACAAACACACCCAGATATATCACAGATTCTGTTAGATATCGATATTTATACTGAGCTTTTCAAACACACCCAGATATATCACAGATTCGGTTAGATATCGATATTTATACTGAGCTTCACACACAGACCCAGATATATCACAGATTCTGTTAGATATCGATATTTATACTGAGCTTTACACACACACCCAGATATATCACAGATTCTGTTACATATCGATATTTATACGGAGCTTTACACACACACCCAGATATATCACAGATTCTGTTACATATCGATATTTATACTGAGCTTTACACACACACCCAGATATATCACAGATTCTGTTAGATATCGATATTTATACGGAACTTTACACACACACCCGGATATATCACAGATTCTGTTACATATCGATATTTATACTGAGCTTTACACACACACCCTGACATATCACAGATTCTGTTAGATATCGATATTTATACTGAGCTTTACACGCACATCCAGATATATCACAGATTCTGTTAGATATCGATATCTATACTGAGCTTTACACACACACCCAGATATATCACAGATTCTGTTAGATATCGATATTTATACTGAGCTTTACACACACACACAGATATATCACAGATTCTGTTATATATCGATATTTATACTGAGCTATACACACACACCCAGATATATCACAGATTCTGTTAGATATCAATATTTATACTGAGCTTTACAAACACACCCAGATATATCACAGATTCTGTTAGATATCGATATTTATACTGAGCTTTACACACACACCGAGATATATCACAGATTCTGTTAGATATCGATATTTATAATGAGCTTTACAACACACCCAGATATATCACAGATTCTGTTAGATATCGATATTTATACTGAGCTTTACAAACACACCCAGATACATCACAGATTCTGTTAGATATCGATATTTATACTGAGCTTTACACACACACCCAGATATATCACAGATTCAGTTAGATATCGATATTTATACTGAGCTTTACACACACACCCAGATATGTCACAGATTCTGTTAGATATCGATATATATACTGAGCTTTACACACACACACAGATATATCACAGATTCTGTTAGATATCGATATTTATACTGAGCTTTACAAACACACTTAGATTTATCACAGATTCGGTTAGATATCGATATTTATACTGAGCTTCACACACAGACCCAGATATATCACAGATTCTGTTAGATATCGATATTTATACTGAGCTTTACAAACACACCCAGATATATCACAGATTCTGTTAGATATCGATATTTATACTGAGCTTTACAAACACACTCAGATATATCACAGATTCGGTTAGATATCGATATTTATACTGAGCTTTACACACACACACAGATATATCACAGATTCTGTTAGATATCGATATTCATACTGAGCTTTACACACACATCCAGATATATCACAGATTCTGTTAGATATCGAAATTTATACTGAGCTTCACAAACACACCCAGATATGTCACAGATTCTGTTAGTTATCGATATTTATACTGAGCTTTACAAACACACACAGATATATCACAGATTCTGTTAGATATCGATATTTATACTGAGCTTTACACACACACCCAGATATATCACAGATTCTGTTACATATCGATATTTATACGGAGCTTTACACACACACCCAGATATATCACAGATTCTGTTAGATATCGATATTTATACTGAGCTTTACAAACACACCCAGATATATCACAGATTCTGTTAGATATCGATATTTATACTGAGCTTTACAAACACACCCAGATATATCACAGATTCTGTTAGATATCGATATTTATTCTGAGCTTTACACACACACCCAGATATATCACAGATTCTGTTAGATATCGATATTTATACTGAGCTTTACACACACACCCAGACATATCACAGATTCTGTTAGATATCGATATTTATACTGAGCTTTACACACACATCCAGATATATCACAGATAATGTTAGATATCGATATTAATACTGAGCTTTACACACACACCCAGATATATCACAGATTCTGTTAGATATCGATATTTATACTGAGCTTTACACACACACCCAGATATATCACAGATTCTGTTAGATATCGATATTTATACTGAGCTATACACACACCCAGATATATCACAGATTCTGTTAGATATCAATATTTATACTGAGCTTTACAAACACACCCAGATATATCACAGATTCTGTGAGATATCGATATTTATACTGAGCTTTACACACACACCCAGATATATCACAGATTCTGTTAAATATCGATATTTATACTGAGCTTTACAAACACACCCAGATATATCACAGATTCTGTTAGATATCGATATTTATACTGAGCTTTACACACACACCCAGGTATATAACAGATTCTGTTAGATATCGATATTTATACTGAGCTTTACACACAGACCCAGATATATCACAGATTCTGTTAGATATCGATATTTATACTGAGCTTTACACACACACCCAGATATATCACAGATTCTGTTACATATCGATATTTATACTGAGCTTTACACACACACCCAGATATATCACAGATTCTGTTAGATATCAATATTTATACTGAGCTTTACACACACATCCAGATATATCACAGATTCTGTTAAATATCGAAATTTATACTGAGCATCACAAACACACCCAGATATGTCACAGATTCTGTTAGATATCGATATATATCCTGAGCTTTACACACACACACAGATATATCACAGATTCTGTTAGATATCGATATTTATACTGAGCTTCACATACACACCCAGATATATCACAGATTATGTTAGATATCGAAATTTATACTGAGCTTCACAAACACACCCAGATATGTCACAGATTCTGTTAGATATCGATATATATACTGAGCTTTACACACACACACCCAGATATATCACAGATTCTGTTAGATATCGATATTTATACTGAGCTTTACACACACACCCAGATATATCACAGATTCTGTTAGATATCGATATTTATACTGAGTTTCACAAACACACCCAGATATATCACAGATTCTGTTAGATATCGATATTTATACTGAGCTTTACAAACACACCCAGATATATCACAGATTCTGTTAGATATCGATATTTATACTGAGCTTTTCAAACACACCCAGATATATCACAGATTCTGTTAGATATCGATATTTATACTGAGTTTCACAAACACACCCAGATATATCACAGATTCTGTTAGATATCGATATTTATACTGAGCTTTACAAACACACCCAGATATATCACAGATTCTGTTAGATATCGATATTTATACTGAGCTTTACAAACACACCCAGATATATCACAGATTCTGTTAGATATCGATATTTATTCTGAGCTTTACACACACACCCAGATATATCACAGATTCTGTTAGATATCGATATTTATACTGAGCTTTACACACACACCCAGACATATCACAGATTCTGTTAGATATCGATATTTATACTGAGCTTTACACACACATCCAGATATATCACAGATAATGTTAGATATCGATATTAATACTGAGATTTACACACACACCCAGATATATCACAGATTCTGTGAGATATCGATATTTATACTGAGCTTTACACACACACCCAGATATATCACAGATTCTGTTAGATATCGATATATATACTGAGCTATACACACACCCAGATATATCACAGATTCTGTTAGATATCAATATTTATACTGAGCTTTACAAACACACCCAGATATATCACAGATTCTGTTAGATATCGATATTTATACTGAGCTTTACACACACACCCAGATATATAACAGATTCTGTTAGATATCGATATTTATACTGAGCTTTACACACAGACCCAGATATATCACAGATTCTGTTAGATATCGATATTTATACTGAGCTTTACACACACACCCAGATATATCACAGATTCTGTTACATATCGATATTTATACTGAGCTTTACACACACACCCAGATATATCACAGATTCTGTTACATATCGATATTTATACTGAGCTTTACACACACATCCAGATATATCACAGATTCTGTTAAATATCGAAATTTATACTGAGCATCACAAACACACCCAGATATGTCACAGATTCTGTTAGATATCGATATATATCCTGAGCTTTACACACACACACAGATATATCACAGATTCTGTTAGATATCGATATTTATACTGAGCTTTACACACACATCCAGATATATCACAGATTATGTTAGATATCGAAATTTATACTGAGCTTCACAAACACACCCAGATATGTCACAGATTCTGTTAGATATCGATATATATACTGAGCTTTACACACACACCCAGATATATCACAGATTCTGTTAGATATCGATATTTATACTGAGCTTTACACACACACCCAGATATATCACAGATTCTGTTAGATATCGATATTTATACTGAGCTTCACAAACACACCCAGATATATCACAGATTCTGTTAGATATCGATATTTATACTGAGCTTTACAAACATACCCAGATATATCACAGATTCTGTTAGATATCGATATTTATACTGAGCTTTTCAAACACACCCAGATATATCACAGATTCTGTTAGATATCGATATTTATACTGAGCTTTTCAAACACACCCAGATATATCACCGATTCGGTTAGATATCGATATTTATACTGAGCTTCACACACAGACCCAGATATATCACAGATTCTGTTAGATATCGATATTTATACTGAGCTTTACAAACACACCCAGATATATCACAGATTCTGTTAGATATCGATATTTATACTGAGCTTTACAAACACAGCCAGATATATCACAGATTTGGTTAGATATCGATATTTATACTGAGCTTTACACACACATCCAGATATATCACAGATTCTGTTAGATATCGAAGTTTATACTGAGCTTCACAAACACACCCAGATATGTCACAGATTCTGTTAGTTATCGATATTTATACTGAGCTTTACACACACACCCAGATATATCACAGATTCTGTTAGATATCGATATTTATACTGAGCTTTACACACACACCCAGATATATCACAGATTCTGTTAGATATCGATATTTATACTGAGCTTTACAAACACACCCAGATATGTCACAGATTCTGTTAGTTATCGATATTTATACTGAGCTTTACACACACACCCAGATATATCACAGCTTCTGTTACATATCGATATTTATACGGAGCTTTACACACACACACAGATATATCACAGATTCTGTTAGATATCGATATTTATACTGAGCTTTACACACACACCCAGATATATCACAGATTCTGTTAGATATCGATATTTATACTGAGCTTCACACACACACCCAGATATATCACAGATTCTGTTAGATATTGATATTTATACTGAGCTTTACACACACCCAGATATATCACAGATTCTGTTAGATATCGATATTTATACTGAGCTTCACAAACACACCCAGATATGTCACAGATTCTGTTAGATATCGATATTTATACTGAGCTTTACACACACACCCAGATATATCACAGATTCTGTTAGATATCGATATTTATACTGAGCTTTACACACAGACCCAGATATATCACAGATTCTGTTAGATATCGATATATATACTGAGCTTTACACACACACACACAGATATATCACAGATTCTGTTAGATATCGATATTTATACTGAGCTTTACACACACACCCAGATATATCACAGATTCTGTTAGATATCGATATTTATACTGAGCTTCACAAACACACCCAGATATATCACAGATTCTGTTAGATATCGATATTTATACTGAGCTTTACAAACACACCCAGATATATCACAGATTCTGTTAGATATCGATATTTATACTGAGCTTTTCAAACACACCCAGATATATCACAGATTCTGTTAGATATCGATATTTATACTGAGCTTCACACACAGACCCAGATATATCACAGATTCTGTTAGATATCGATATTTATACTGAGCTTTACAAACACACCCAGATATATCACAGATTCTGTTAGATATCGATATTTATACTGAGCTTTTCAAACACACCCAGATATATCACCGATTCGGTTAGATATCGATATTTATACTGAGCTTCACACACAGACCCAGATATATCACAGATTCTGTTAGATATCGATATTTATACTGAGCTTTACAAACACACCCAGATATATCACAGATTCTGTTAGATATCGATATTTATACTGAGCTTTACAAACACAGCCAGATATATCACAGATTCGGTTAGATCTCGAGATTTATACTGAGCTTTACACACACATCCAGATATATCACAGATTATGTTAGATATCGAAGTTTATACTGAGCTTCACAAACACACACAGATATGTCACAGATTCTGTTAGTTATCGATATTTATACTGAGCTTCACACACACACCCAGATATATCACAGATTCTATTAGATATCGATATTTATACTGAGCTTTACACACACACCCAGATTTATCACAGATTCTGTTAGATATCGATATTTATACTGAGCTTTACACACACACCCAGATATATCACAGCTTCTGTTACATATCGATATTTATACGGAGCTTTACACACACACCCAGATATATCACAGATTCTGTTACATATCGATATTTATACTGAGCTTTACACACACACCCAGATATATCACAGATTCTGTTAGATATCGATATTTATACTGAGCTTTACAAACACACCCAGATATATCACAGATTCTGTTAGATATCGATATTTATTCTGAGCTTTACACACACACCCAGATATATCACAGATTCTGTTAGATATCGATATTTATACTGAGCTTTACACACACACCCAGATATATCACAGATTCTGTTAGATATCGATATTTATACTGAGCCTTACAAACACACCCAGATATATCACAGATTCTGTTAGATATCGATATTTATACTGAGCTTTACAAACCCACACAGATATATCACAGATTCTGTTAGATATCGATATTTATACTGAGCTTTACACACACACCCAGATATATCACAGATTCTGTCAGATATCGATATTTATACTGAGCTTTACACACACACCCAGATATATCACAGATTCTGTTAGATATCGATATTTATACTGAGCTTTACACACACACCCAGATATATCACAGATTCTGTTAGATATCAATATTTATACTGAGCTTTACACACACATCCAGATATATCACAGATTCTGTTAGATGTCGAAATGTATACTGAGCTTTACAAACACACCCAGATATGTCACAGATTCTGTTAGATATCGATATATATACTGAGCTTTACAAACACACCCAGATATATCACAGATTCTGTTAGATATCGATATTTATACTGAGCTTTACAAACCCACACAGATATATCACAGATTCTGTTAGATATCGATATTTATACTGAGCTTTACACACACACCCAGATATATCACAGATTCTGTCAGATATCGATATTTATACTGAGCTTTACACACACACCCAGATATATCACAGATTCTGTTAGATATCGATATTTATACTGAGCTTTACACACACACCCAGATATATCACAGATTCTGTTAGATATCAATATTTATACTGAGCTTTACAC
Source organism: Scyliorhinus torazame (assembly GCF_047496885.1). Taxonomy (NCBI): domain Eukaryota; kingdom Metazoa; phylum Chordata; class Chondrichthyes; order Carcharhiniformes; family Scyliorhinidae; genus Scyliorhinus; species Scyliorhinus torazame. The sequence continues at coordinate 39,071,702 of NC_092731.1, forward strand.
ACACATCCAGATATATCACAGATTCTGTTAGATGTCGAAATGTATACTGAGCTTTACAAACACACCCAGATATATCACAGATTCTGTTAGATATCGATATCTATACTGAGCTTTACACACACACACAGATATATCACAGATTCTGTTAGCTATCGATATTTATACTGAGCTTTACACACACACACAGATATATCACAGATTCTGTTATATATCGATATTTATACTGAGCTATACACACACACCCAGATATATCACAGATTCTGTTAGATATCAATATTTATACTGAGCTTTACAAACACACCCAGATATATCACAGATTCTGTTAGATATCGATATTTATACTGAGCTTTACACACACACCGAGATATTTCACAGATTCTGTTAGATATCGATATTTATAATGAGCTTTACAACACACCCAGATATATCACAGATTCTGTTAGATATCGATATTTATACTGAGCTTTACACACACACCCAGATACATCACAGATTCTGTTAGATATCGATATTTATACTGAGCTTTACACACACACCCAGATATATCACAGATTCAGTTAGATATCGATATTTATACTGAGCTTTACACACACACCCAGATATGTCACAGATTCTGTTAGATATCGATATATATACTGAGCTTTACACACACACACAGATATATCACAGCTTCTGTTAGATATCGATATTTATACTGAGCTTTACAAACACACTTAGATTTATCACAGATTCGGTTAGATATCGATATTTATACTGAGCTTCACACACAGACCCAGATATATCACAGATTCTGTTAGATATCGAAATTTATACTGTGCTTTACACACACACCCAGATATGTCACAGATTCTGTTAGATATCGATATATATACTGAGCTTTACACACACACACAGATATATCACAGATTCGGTTAGATATCGATATTTATACTGAGCTTTACAAACACACCCAGATATATCACAGATTCTGTTAGATATCAATATTTATACTGAGCTTTACACACACACCCAGATATATCACAGATTCTGTTAGATATCGAAATTTATACTGAGCTTTACACACACACCCAGATATATCACAGATTCTGTTAGATATCGATATTTATACTGAGCTTTACAAACACACACAGATATATCACAGATTCTGTTAGATATCGATATTTATACTGAGCTTTACACACACACCCAGATATATCACAGATTCTGTTACATATCGATATTTATACGGAGCTTTACACACACACCCAGATATATCACAGATTCTGTTAGATATCGATATTTATACTGAGCTTTACAAACACACCCAGATATATCACAGATTCTGTTAGATATCGATATTTATACTGAGCTTTACAAACACACCCAGATATATCACAGATTCTGTTAGATATCGATATTTATTCTGAGCTTTACACACACACCCAGATATATCACAGATTCTGTTAGATATCGATATTTATACTGAGCTTTACACACACACCCAGACATATCACAGATTCTGTTAGATATCGATATTTATACTGAGCTTTACACACACATCCAGATATATCACAGATAATGTTAGATATCGATATTAATACTGAGCTTTACACACACACCCAGATATATCACAGATTCTGTTAGATATCGATATTTATACTGAGCTTTACACACACACCCAGATATATCACAGATTCTGTTAGATATCGATATTTATACTGAGCTATACACACACCCAGATATATCACAGATTCTGTTAGATATCAATATTTATACTGAGCTTTACAAACACACCCAGATATATCACAGATTCTGTGAGATATCGATATTCATACTGAGCTTTACACACACACCCAGATATATCACAGATTCTGTTAGATATCGATATTTATACTGAGCTTTACACACACACCCAGATATATCACAGATTCTGTTAGATATCGATATTTATACTGAGCTATACACACACCCAGATATATCACAGATAATGTTAGATATCGATATTCATACTGAGCTTTACACACACATCCAGATATATCACAGATAATGTTAGATATCGATATTAATACTGAGCTTTACACACACACCCAGATATATCACAGATTCTGTTAGATATCGATATTTATACTGAGCTTTACACACACACCCAGATATATCACAGATTCTGTTAGATATCGATATTTATACTGAGCTATACACACACCCAGATATATCACAGATTCTGTTAGATATCGATATTTATACTGAGCTATACACACACCCAGATATATCACAGATTCTGTTAGATATCAATATTTATACTGAGCTTTACAAACACACCCAGATATATCACAGATTCTGTTAGATATCGATATTCATACTGAGCTTTACACACACACCCAGATATATCACAGATTCTGTTAGATATCGATATTTATACTGAGCTTTACAAACACACCCAGATATTTCACAGATTCTGTTAGATATCGATATGTATACTGAGCTTTACACACACACCCAGATATATCACAGATTCTGTTAAATATCGATATTTATACTGAGCTTTACAAACACACCCAGATATATCACAGATTCTGTTAGATATCGATATTTATACTGAGCTTTACACACAGACCCAGATATATCACAGATTCTGTTAGATATCGATATTTATACTGAGCTTTACACACACACCCAGATATATCACAGATTCTGTTACATATCGATATTTATACTGAGCTTTACACACACACCCAGATATATCACAGATTCTGTTAGATATCAATATTTATACTGAGTTTACACACACATCCAGATATATCACAGATTCTGTTAAATATCGAAATTTATACTGAGCATCACAAACACACCCAGATATGTCACAGATTCTGTTAGATATCGATATATATCCTGAGCTTTACACACACACACAGATATATCACAGATTCTGTTAGATATCGATATTTATACTGAGCTTTACACACACATCCAGATATATCACAGATTATGTTAGATATCGAAATTTATACTGAGCTTCACAAACACACCCAGATATGTCACAGATTCTGTTAGATATCGATATATATACTGAGCTTTACACACACACACACAGATATATCACAGATTCTGTTAGATATCGATATTTATACTCAGCTTTACACACACACCCAGATATATCACAGATTCTGTTAGATATCGATATTTATACTGAGCTTCACAAACACACCCAGATATATCACAGATTCTGTTAGATATCGATACTTATACTGAGCTTTACAAACACACCCAGATATATCACAGATTCTGTTAGATATCGATATTTATACTGAGCTTTTCAAACACACCCAGATATATCACAGATTCTGTTAGATATCGATATTTATACTGAGCTTCACACATAGACCCAGATATATCACAGATTCTGTTAGATATCGATATTTATACTGAGCTTTACAAACACACCCAGATATATCACAGATTCTGTTAGATATCGATATTTATACTGAGCTTTTCAAACACACCCAGATATATCACCGATTCGGTTAGATATCGATATTTATACTGAGCTTCACACACAGACCCAGATATATCACAGATTCTGTTAGATATCGATATTTATACTGAGCTTTACAAACACACCCAGATATATCACAGATTCTGTTAGATATCGATATTTATTCTGAGCTTTACACACACACCCAGATATATCACAGATTCTGTTAGATATCGATATTTATACTGAGCTTTACACACACACCCAGACATATCACAGATTCTGTTAGATATCGATATTTATACTGAGCTTTACACACACATCCAGAGATATCACAGATAATGTTAGATATCGATATTAATACTGAGCTTTACACACACACAGATATATCACAGATTCTGTTAGATATCGATATTTATACTGAGCTTTACACACACACCCAGATATATCACAGATTCTGTTAGATATCGATATTTATACTGAGCTATACACACACCCAGATATATCACAGATTCTGTTAGATATCAATATTTATACTGAGCTTTATAAACACACCCAGATATATCACAGATTCTGTGAGATATCGATATTTATACTGAGCTTTACACACACACCCAGATATATCACAGATTCTGTTAAATATCGATATTTATACTGAGCTTTACAAACACACCCAGATATATCACAGATTCTGTTAGATATCGATATTTATACTGAGCTTTACACACACACACAGATATATAACAGATTCTGTTAGATATCGATATTTATACTGAGCTTTACACACAGACCCAGATATATCACAGATTCTGTTAGATATCGATATTTATACTGAGCTTTACACACACACCCAGATATATCACAGATTCTGTTACATATCGATATTTATACTGAGCTTTACACACACACCCAGATATATCACAGATTCTGTTAGATATCAATATTTATACTGAGCTTTACACACACATCCAGATATATCACAGATTCTGTTAAATATCGAAATTTATACTGAGCATCACAAACACACCCAGATATGTCACAGATTCTGTTAGATATCGATATATATCCTGAGCTTTACACACACACACAGATATATCACAGATTCTGTTAGATATCGATATTTATACTGAGCTTTACACACACATCCAGATATATCACAGATTATGTTAGATATCGAAATTTATACTGAGCTTCACAAACACACCCAGATATGTCACAGATTCTGTTAGATATCGATATATATACTGAGCTTTACACACACACACCCAGATATATCACAGATTCTGTTAGATATCGATATTTATACTGAGCTTTACACACACACCCAGATATATCACAGATTCTGTTAGATATCGATATTTATACTGAGCTTCACAAACACACCCAGATATATCACAGATTCTGTTAGATATCGATATTTATACTGAGCTTTACAAACACACCCAGATATATCACAGATTCTGTTAGATATCGATATTTATACTGAGCTTTTCAAACACACCCAGATATATCACAGATTCTGTTAGATATCGATATTTATACTGAGCTTCACACACAGACCCAGATATATCACAGATTCTGTTAGATATCGATATTTATACTGAGCTTTACAAACACACCCAGATATATCACAGATTCTGTTAGATATCGATATTTATACTGAGCTTTTCAAACACTCCCAGATATATCACCGATTCGGTTAGATATCGATATTTATACTGAGCTTCACACACAGACCCAGATATATCACAGATTCTGTTAGATATCGATATTTATACTGAGCTTTACAAACACACCCAGATATATCACAGATTCTGTTAGATATCGATATTTATACTGAGCTTTACAAACACAGCCAGATATATCACAGATTTGGTTAGATATCGATATTTATACTGAGCTTTACACACACATCCAGATATATCACAGATTCTGTTAGATATCGAAGTTTATACTGAGCTTCACAAACACACCCAGATATGTCACAGATTCTGTTAGTTATCGATATTTATACTGAGCTTTACACACACACCCAGATATATCACAGATTCTGTTAGATATCGATATTTATACTGAGCTTTACACACACACCCAGATATATCACAGCTTCTGTTACATATCGATATTTATACGGAGCTTTACACACACACCCAGATATATCACAGATTCTGTTACATATCGATATTTATACTGAGCTTTACACACACACCCAGATATATCACAGATTCTGTTACATATCGATATTTATACTGAGCTTTACACACACACCCAGATATATCACAGATTCTGTTAGATATCGATATTTATACTGAGCTTTACAAACACACCCAGATATATCACAGATTCTGTTAGATATCGATATTTATTCTGAGCTTTACACACACACCCAGATATATCACAGATTCTGTTAGATATCGATATTTATACTGAGCTTTACACACACACCCAGATATATCACAGATTCTGTTAGATATCGATATTTATACTGAGCCTTACAAACACACCCAGATATATCACAGATTCTGTTAGATATCGATATTTATACTGAGCTTTACAAACCCACACAGATATATCACAGATTCTGTTAGATATCGATATTTATACTGAGCTTTACACACACACCCAGATATATCACAGATTCTGTCAGATATCGATATTTATACTGAGCTTTACACACACACCCAGATATATCACAGATTCTGTTAGACATCGATATTTATACTGAGCTTTACACACACACCCAGATATATCACAGATTCTGTTAGATATCAATATTTATACTGAGCTTTACACACACATCCAGATATATCACAGATTCTGTTAGATGTCGAAATGTATACTGAGCTTTACAAACACACCCAGATATGTCACAGATTCTGTTAGATATCGATATATATACTGAGCTTTACAAACACACCCAGATATATCACAGATTCTGTTAGATATCGATATTTATACTGAGCTTTACAAACCCACACAGATATATCACAGATTCTGTTAGATATCGATATTTATACTGAGCTTTACACACACACCCAGATATATCACAGATTCTGTCAGATATCGATATTTATACTGAGCTTTACACACACACCCAGATATATCACAGATTCTGTTAGATATCGATATTTATACTGAGCTTTACACACACACCCAGATATATCACAGATTCTGTTAGATATCAATATTTATACTGAGCTTTACACACACATCCAGATATATCACAGATTCTGTTAGATGTCGAAATGTATACTGAGCTTTACAAACACACCCAGATATATCACAGATTCTGTTAGATATCGATATCTATACTGAGCTTTACAAACACACCCAGATATATCACAGATTCTGTTAGATATCGATATTCATACTGAGCTTTACACACACACCCAGATATATCACAGATTCTGTTAGCTATCGATATTTATACTGAGCTTTACACACACACACAGATATATCACAGATTCTGTTATATATCGATATTTATACTGAGCTATACACACACACCCAGATATATCACAGATTCTGTTAGATATCAATATTTATACTGAGCTTTACAAACACACCCAGATAGATCACAGATTCTGTTAGATATCGATATTTATACTGAGCTTTACACACACACCGAGATATATCACAGATTCTGTTAGATATCGATATTTATAATGAGCTTTACAACACACCCAGATATATCACAGATTCTGTTAGATATCGATATTTATACTGAGCTTTACACACACACCCAGATACATCACAGATTCTGTTAGATATCGATATTTATACTGAGCTTTACACACACACCCAGATATATCACAGATTCAGTTAGATATCGATATTTATACTGAGCTTTACACACACACCCAGATATGTCACAGATTCTGTTAGATATCGATATATATACTGAGCTTTACACACACACACAGATATATCACAGCTTCTGTTAGATATCGATATTTATACTGAGCTTTACAAACACACTTAGATTTATCACAGATTCGGTTAGATATCGATATTTATACTGAGCTTCACACACAGACCCAGATATATCACAGATTCTGTTAGATATCGAAATTTATACTGAGCTTTACACACACACCCAGATATGTCACAGATTCTGTTAGATATCGATATATATACTGAGCTTTACACAAACACACAGATATATCACAGATTCGGTTAGATATCGATATTTATACTGAGCTTTACAAACACACCCAGATATATCACAGATTCTGTTAGATATCAATATTTATACTGAGCTTTACACACACACCCAGATATATCACAGATTCTGTTAGATATCGAAATTTATACTGAGCTTTACACACACACCCAGATATATCACAGATTCTGTTAGATATCGATATTTATACTGAGCTTTACAAACACACACAGATATATCACAGATTCTGTTAGATATCGATATTTATACTGAGCTTTACACACACACCCAGATATATCACAGATTCTGTTACATATCGATATTTATACGGAGCTTTACACACACACCCAGATATATCACAGATTCTGTTAGATATCGATATTTATACTGAGCTTTACAAACACACCCAGATATATCACAGATTCTGTTAGATATCGATATTTATACTGAGCTTTACAAACACACCCAGATATATCACAGATTCTGTTAGATATCGATATTTATTCTGAGCTTTACACACACACCCAGATATATCACAGATTCTGTTAGATATCGATATTTATACTGAGCTTTACACACACACCCAGACATATCACAGATTCTGTTAGATATCGATATTTATACTGAGCTTTACACACACATCCAAATATATCACAGATAATGTTAGATATCGATATTAATACTGAGCTTTACACACACACCCAGATATATCACAGATTCTGTTAGATATCGATATTTATACTGAGCTTTACACACACACCCAGATATATCACAGATTCTGTTAGATATCGATATTTATACTGAGCTATACACACACCCAGATATATCACAGATTCTGTTAGATATCAATATTTATACTGAGCTTTACAAACACACCCAGATATATCACAGATTCTGTGAGATATCGATATTCATACTGAGCTTTACACACACACCCAGATATATCACAGATTCTGTTAGATATCGATATTTATACTGAGCTTTACACACACACCCAGATATATCACAGATTCTGTTAGATATCGATATTTATACTGAGCTATACACACACCCAGATATATCACAGATAATGTTAGATATCGATATTCATACTGAGCTTTACACACACATCCAGATATATCACAGATAATGTTAGATATCGATATTAATACTGAGCTTTACACACACACCCAGATATATCACAGATTCTGTTAGATATCGATATTTATACTGAGCTTTACACACACACCCAGATATATCACAGATTCTGTTAGATATCGATATTTATACTGAGCTATACACACACCCAGATATATCACAGATTCTGTTAGATATCGATATTTATACTGAGCTATACACACACCCAGATATATCACAGATTCTGTTAGATATCAATATTTATACTGAGCTTTACAAACACACCCAGATATATCACAGATTCTGTTAGATATCGATATTCATACTGAGCTTTACACACACACCCAGATATATCACAGATTCTGTTAGATATCGATATTTATACTGAGCTTTACAAACACACCCAGATATTTCACAGATTCTGTTAGATATCGATATGTATACTGAGCTTTACACACACACCCAGATATATCACAGATTCTGTTAAATATCGATATTTATACTGAGCTTTACAAACACACCCAGATATATCACAGATTCTGTTAGATATCGATATTTATACTGAGCTTTACACACAGACCCAGATATATCACAGATTCTGTTAGATATCGATATTTATACTGAGCTTTACACACACACCCAGATATATCACAGATTCTGTTACATATCGATATTTATACTGAGCTTTACACACACACCCAGATATATCACAGATTCTGTTAGATATCAATATTTATACTGAGTTTACACACACATCCAGATATATCACAGATTCTGTTAAATATCGAAATTTATACTGAGCATCACAAACACACCCAGATATGTCACAGATTCTGTTAGATATCGATATATATCCTGAGTTTTACACACACACACAGATATATCACAGATTCTGTTAGATATCGATATTTATACTGAGCTTTACACACACATCCAGATATATCACAGATTATGTTAGATATCGAAATTTATACTGAGCTTCACAAACACACCCAGATATGTCACAGATTCTGTTAGATATCGATATATATACTGAGCTTTACACACACACACCCAGATATATCACAGATTCTGTTAGATATCGATATTTATACTCAGCTTTACACACACACCCAGATATATCACAGATTCTGTTAGATATCGATATTTATACTGAGCTTCACAAACACACCCAGATATATCACAGATTCTGTTAGATATCGATATTCATACTGAGCTTTACAAACACACCCAGATATATCACAGATTCTGTTAGATATCGATATTTATACTGAGCTTTTCAAACACACCCAGATATATCACAGATTCTGTTAGATATCGATATTTATACTGAGCTTCACACATAGACCCAGATATATCACAGATTCTGTTAGATATCGATATTTATACTGAGCTTTACAAACACACCCAGATATATCACAGATTCTGTTAGATATCGATATTTATACTGAGCTTTTCAAACACACCCAGATATATCACCGATTCGGTTAGATATCGTTATTTATACTGAGCTTCACACACAGACCCAGATATATCACAGATTCTGTTAGATATCGATATTTATACTGAGCTTTACAAACACACCCAGATATATCACAGATTCTGTTAGATATCGATATTTATTCTGAGCTTTACACACACACCCAGATATATCACAGATTCTGTTAGATATCGATATTTATACTGAGCTTTACACACACACCCAGACATATCACAGATTCTGTTAGATATCGATATTTATACTGAGCTTTACACACACATCCAGATATATCACAGATAATGTTAGATATCGATATTAATACTGAGCTTTACACACACACAGATATATCACAGATTCTGTTAGATATCGATATTTATACTGAGCTTTACACACACACCCAGATATATCACAGATTCTGTTAGATATCGATATTTATACTGAGCTATCCACACACCCAGATATATCACAGATTCTGTTAGATATCAATATTTATACTGAGCTTTACAAACACACCCAGATATATCACAGATTCTGTGAGATATCGATATTTATACTGAGCTTTACACACACACCCAGATATATCACAGATTCTGTTAAATATCGATATTTATACTGAGCTTTACAAACACACCCAGATATATCACAGATTCTGTTAGATATCGATATTTATACTGAGCTTTACACACACACACAGATATATAACAGATTCTGTTAGATATCGATATTTATACTGAGCTTTACACACAGACCCAGATATATCACAGATTCTGTTAGATATCGATATTTATACTGAGCTTTACACACACACCCAGATATATCACAGATTCTGTTACATATCGATATTTATACTGAGCTTTACACACACACCCAGATATATCACAGATTCTGTTAGATATCAATATTTATACTGAGCTTTACACACACATCCAGATATATCACAGATTCTGTTAAATATCGAAATTTATACTGAGCATCACAAACACACCCAGATATGTCACAGATTCTGTTAGATATCGATATATATCCTGAGCTTTACACACACACACAGATATATCACAGATTCTGTTAGATATCGATATTTATACTGAGCTTTACACACACATCCAGATATATCACAGATTATGTTAGATATCGAAATTTATACTGAGCTTCACAAACACACCCAGATATGTCACAGATTCTGTTAGATATCGATATATATACTGAGCTTTACACACACACACCCAGATATATCACAGATTCTGTTAGATATCGATATTTATACTGAGTTTTACACACACACCCAGATATATCACAGATTCTGTTAGATATCGATATTTATACTGAGCTTCACAAACACACCCAGATATATCACAGATTCTGTTAGATATCGATATTTATACTGAGCTTTACAAACACACCCAGATATATCACAGATTCTGTTAGATATCGATATTTATACTGAGCTTTTCAAACACACCCAGATATATCACAGATTCTGTTAGATATCGATATTTATACTGAGCTTCACACACAGACCCAGATATATCACAGATTCTGTTAGATATCGATATTTATACTGAGCTTTACAAACACACCCAGATATATCACAGATTCTGTTAGATATCGATATTTATACTGAGCTTTTCAAACACACCCAGATATATCACCGATTCGGTTAGATATCGATATTTATACTGAGCTTCACACACAGACCCAGATATATCACAGATTCTGTTAGATATCGATATTTATACTGAGCTTTACAAACACACCCAGATATATCACAGATTCTGTTAGATATCGATATTTATACTGAGCTTTACAAACACAGCCAGATATATCACAGATTTGGTTAGATATCGATATTTATACTGAGCTTTACACACACATCCAGATATATCAAAGATTCAGTTAGATATCGAAGTTTATACTGAGCTTCACAAACACACCCAGATATGTCACAGATTCTGTTAGTTATCGATATTTATACTGAGCTTTACACACACACCCAGATATATCACAGATTCTGTTAGATATCGATATTTATACTGAGCTTTACACACACACCCAGATATATCACAGCTTCTGTTACATATCGATATTTATACGGAGCTTTACACACACACCCAGATATATCACAGATTCTGTTACATATCGATATTTATACTGAGCTTTACACACACACCCAGATATATCACAGATTCTGTTAGATATCGATATTTATACTGAGCTTTACACACACATCCAGATATATCACAGATTCTGTTAGATATCGATATATATACTGAGCTTTACACACACACCCAGATATATCACAGATTCTGTTAGATATCGATATTTATTCTGAGCTTTACACACACACCCAGATATATCACAGATTCTGTTAGATATCGATATTTATACTGAGCTTTACACACACACCCAGATATATCACAGATTCTGTTAGATATCGATATTTATACTGAGCTTTACAAACACACCCAGATATATCACAGATTCTGTTAGATATCGATATTTATACTGAGCTTTACAACCCCACACAGATATATCACAGATTCTGTTAGATATCGATATTTATACTGAGCTTTACACACACACCCAGATATATCACAGATTCTGTCAGATATCGATATTTATACTGAGCTTTACACACACACCCAGATATATCACAGATTCTGTTAGATATCGATATTTATACTGAGCTTTACACACAGACCCAGATATATCACAGATTCTGTTAGATATCGATATATATACTGAGCTTTACACACACACACACAGATATATCACAGATTCTGTTAGATATCGATATTTATACTGAGCTTTACAAACACACGCAGATATATCACAGATTCTGTTAGATATCGATATTTATACTGAGCTTTACACACAGACCCAGATATATCACAGATTCTGTTAGATATCGATATATATACTGAGCTTTACACACACACACACAGATATATCACAGATTCTGTTAGATATCGATATTTATACTGAGCTTTACACACACACACAGATATATCACAGATTCTGTTAGATATCGATATTTATACTGAGCTTCACAAACACACCCAGATATATCACAGATTCTGTTAGATATCGATATTTATACTGAGCTTTACAAACACACCCAGATATATCACAGATTCTGTTAGATATCGATATTTATACTGAGCTTTTCAAACACACCCAGATATATCACAGATTCTGTTAGATATCGATAGTTATACTGAGCTTTACAAACACACCCAGATATATCACAGATTCTGTTAGATATCGATATTTATACTGAGCTTTACAAACACAGCCAGATATATCACAGATTCGGTTAGATATCGATATTTATACTGAGCTTTACACACACACCCAGATATATCACAGATTCTGTTAGATATCGATATTTATACTGAGCTATACACACACCCAGATATATCACAGATTCTGTTAGATATCAATATTTATACTGAGCTTTACAAACACACCCAGATATATCACAGATTCTGTGAGATATCGATATTTATACTGAGCTTTACACACACACCCAGATATATCACAGATTCTGTTAAATATCGATATTTATACTGAGCTTTACAAACACACCCAGATATATCACAGATTCTGTTAGATATCGATATTTATACTGAGCTTTACACACACACACAGATATATAACAGATTCTGTTAGATATCGATATTTATACTGAGCTTTACACACAGACCCAGATATATCACAGATTCTGTTAGATATCGATATTTATACTGAGCTTTACACACACACCCAGATATATCACAGATTCTGTTACATATCGATATTTATACTGAGCTTTACACACACACCCAGATATATCACAGATTCTGTTAGATATCAATATTTATACTGAGCTTTACACACACATCCAGATATATCACAGATTCTGTTAAATATCGAAATTTATACTGAGCATCACAAACACACCCAGATATGTCACAGATTCTGTTAGATATCGATATATATCCTGAGCTTTACACACACACACAGATATATCACAGATTCTGTTAGATATCGATATTTATACTGAGCTTTACACACACATCCAGATATATCACAGATTATGTTAGATATCGAAATTTATACTGAGCTTCACAAACACACCCAGATATGTCACAGATTCTGTTAGATATCGATATATATACTGAGCTTTACACACACACCCAGATATATCACAGATTCTGTTAGATATCGATATTTATACTGAGCTTCACAAACACACCCAGATATATCACAGATTCTGTTAGATATCGATATTTATACTGAGCTTTACAAACACACCCAGATATATCACAGATTCTGTTAGATATCGAAGTTTATACTGAGCTTCACAAACACACCCAGATATGTCACAGATTCTGTTAGTTATCGATATTTATACTGAGCTTTACACACACACCCAGATATATCACAGATTCTGTTAGATATCGATATTTATACTGAGCTTTACACACACACCCAGATATATCACAGCTTCTGTTACATATCGATATTTATACGGAGCTTTACACACACACCCAGATATATCACAGATTCTGTTACATATCGATATTTATACTGAGCTTTACACACACACCCAGATATATCACAGATTCTGTTAGATATCGATATTTATACTGAGCTTTACAAACACACCCAGATATATCACAGATTCTGTTAGATATCGATATTTATTCTGAGCTTTACACACACACCCAGATATATCACAGATTCTGTTAGATATCGATATTTATACTGAGCTTTACACACACACCCAGATATATCACAGATTCTGTTAGATATCGATATTTATACTGAGCTTTACAAACACACCCAGATATATCACAGATTCTGTTAGATATCGATATTTATACTGAGCTTTACAACCCCACACAGATATATCACAGATTCTGTTAGATATCGATATTTATACTGAGCTTTACACACACACCCAGATATATCACAGATTCTGTCAGATATCGATATTTATACTGAGCTTTACACACACACCCAGATATATCACAGATTCTGTTAGATATCGATATTTATACTGAGCTTTACACACAGACCCAGATATATCACAGATTCTGTTAGATATCGATATATATACTGAGCTTTACACACACACACACAGATATATCACAGATTCTGTTAGATATCGATATTTATACTGAGCTTTACACACACACACAGATATATCACAGATTCTGTTAGATATCGATATTTATACTGAGCTTCACAAACACACCCAGATATATCACAGATTCTGTTAGATATCGATATTTATACTGAGCTTTACAAACACACGCAGATATATCACAGATTCTGTTAGATATCGATATTTATACTGAGCTTTACACACAGACCCAGATATATCACAGATTCTGTTAGATATCGATATATATACTGAGCTTTACACACACACACACAGATATATCACAGATTCTGTTAGATATCGATATTTATACTGAGCTTTACACACACACCCAGATATATCACAGATTCTGTTAGATATCGATATTTATACTGAGCTTTACACACACACCCAGATATATCACAGCTTCTGTTACATATCGATATTTATACGGAGCTTTACACACACACCCAGATATATCACAGATTCTGTTACATATCGATATTTATACTGAGCTTTACACACACACCCAGATATATCACAGATTCTGTTAGATATCGATATTTATACTGAGCTTTACAAACACACCCAGATATATCACAGATTCTGTTAGATATCGATATTTATTCTGAGCTTTACACACACACCCAGATATATCACAGATTCTGTTAGATATCGATATTTATACTGAGCTTTACACACACACCCAGATATATCACAGATTCTGTTAGATATCGATATTTATACTGAGCTTTACAAACACACCCAGATATATCACAGATTCTGTTAGATATCGATATTTATACTGAGCTTTACAACCCCACACAGATATATCACAGATTCTGTTAGATATCGATATTTATACTGAGCTTTACACACACACCCAGATATATCACAGATTCTGTCAGATATCGATATTTATACTGAGCTTTACACACACACCCAGATATATCACAGATTCTGTTAGATATCGATATTTATACTGAGCTTTACACACAGACCCAGATATATCACAGATTCTGTTAGATATCGATATATACTGAGCTTTACACACACACACACACAGATATATCACAGATTCTGTTAGATATCGATATTTATACTGAGCTTTACACACACACACAGATATATCACAGATTCTGTTAGATATCGATATTTATACTGAGCTTCACAAACACACCCAGATATATCACAGATTCTGTTAGATATCGATATTTATACTGAGCTTTACAAACACACGCAGATATATCACAGATTCTGTTAGATATCGATATTTATACTGAGCTTTACACACAGACCCAGATATATCACAGATTCTGTTAGATATCGATATATATACTGAGCTTTACACACACACACACAGATATATCACAGATTCTGTTAGATATCGATATTTATACTGAGCTTTACACACACACACAGATATATCACAGATTCTGTTAGATATCGATATTTATACTGAGCTTTACACACACACCCAGATATATCACAGCTTCTGTTACATATCGATATTTATACGGAGCTTTACACACACACCCAGATATATCACAGATTCTGTTACATATCGATATTTATACTGAGCTTTACACACACACCCAGATATATCACAGATTCTGTTAGATATCGATATTTATACTGAGCTTTACAAACACACCCAGATATATCACAGATTCTGTTAGATATCGATATTTATTCTGAGCTTTACACACACACCCAGATATATCACAGATTCTGTTAGATATCGATATTTATACTGAGCTTTACACACACACCCAGATATATCACAGATTCTGTTAGATATCGATATTTATACTGAGCTTTACAAACACACCCAGATATATCACAGATTCTGTTAGATATCGATATTTATACTGAGCTTTACAACCCCACACAGATATATCACAGATTCTGTTAGATATCGATATTTATACTGAGCTTTACACACACACCCAGATATATCACAGATTCTGTCAGATATCGATATTTATACTGAGCTTTACACACACACCCAGATATATCACAGATTCTGTTAGATATCGATATTTATACTGAGCTTTACACACAGACCCAGATATATCACAGATTCTGTTAGATATCGATATATATACTGAGCTTTACACACACACACACAGATATATCACAGATTCTGTTAGATATCGATATTTATACTGAGCTTTACACACACACACAGATATATCACAGATTCTGTTAGATATCGATATTTATACTGAGCTTCACAAACACACCCAGATATATCACAGATTCTGTTAGATATCGATATTTATACTGAGCTTTACAAACACACGCAGATATATCACAGATTCTGTTAGATATCGATATTTATACTGAGCTTTACACACAGACCCAGATATATCACAGATTCTGTTAGATATCGATATATATACTGAGCTTTACACACACACACACAGATATATCACAGATTCTGTTAGATATCGATATTTATACTGAGCTTTACACACACACACAGATATATCACAGATTCTGTTAGATATCGATATTTATACTGAGCTTCACAAACACACCCAGATATATCACAGATTCTGTTAGATATCGATATTTATACTGAGCTTTACAAACACACCCAGATATATCACAGATTCTGTTAGATATCGATATTTATACTGAGCTTTTCAAACACACCCAGATATATCACAGATTCTGTTAGATATCGATATTTATACTGAGCTTCACACACAGACCCAGATATATCACAGATTCTGTTAGATATCGATATTTATACTGAGCTTTACAAACACACCCAGATATATCACAGATTCTGTTAGATATCGATATTTATACTGAGCTTTTCAAACACACCCATATATATCACCGATTCGGTTAGATATCGATATTTATACTGAGCTTCACACATAGACCCAGATATATCACAGATTCTGTTAGATATCGATATTTATACTGAGCTTTACAAACACACCCAGATATATCACAGATTCTGTTAGATATCGATATTTATACTGAGCTTTACAAACACAGCCAGATATATCACAGATTCGGTTAGATATCGATATTTATACTGAGCTTTACACACACATCCAGATATATCACAGATTCTGTTAGATATCGAAGTTTATACTGAGCTTCACAAACACACACAGATATGTCACAGATTCTGTTAGTTATCGATATTTATACTGAGCTTTACACACACACCCAAATATATCACAGATTCTGTTAGATATCGATATCTATACTGAGCTTTACACACACACCCAGATATATCACAGCTTCTGTTACATATCGATATTTATACGGAGCTTTACACACACACCCAGATATATCACAGATTCTGTTACATATCGATATTTATACTGAGCTTTACACACACACCCAGATATATCACAGATTCTGTTAGATATCGATATTTATACTGAGCTTTACACACACACCCAGATATATCACAGATTCTGTTAGATATCAATATTTATACTGAGCTTTACACACACACCCAGATATATCACAGATTCTGTTAGATATCGATATTTATTCTGAGCTTTACACACACACCCAGATATATCACAGATTCTGTTAGATATCGATATTTATACTGAGCTTTACACACACATCCAGATATATCACAGATTATGTTAGATATCGAAATTTATACTGAGCTTCACAAACACACCCAGATATGTCACAGATTCTGTTAGATATCGATATATATACTGAGCTTTACACACACACACCCAGATATATCACAGATTCTGTTAGATATCGATATTTATACTGAGCTTTACACACACACCCAGATATATCACAGATTCTGTTAGATATCGATATTTATACTGAGCTTCACAAACACACCCAGATATATCACAGATTCTGTTAGATATCGATATTTATACTGAGCTTTACAAACACACCCAGATATATCACAGATTCTGTTAGATATCGATATTTATACTGAGCTTTTCAAACACACCCAGATATATCACGGATTCTGTTAGATATCGATATTTATACTGAGCTTCACACACAGACCCAGATATATCACAGATTCTGTTAGATATCGATATTTATACTGAGCTTTACAAACACACCCAGATATATCACAGATTCTGTTAGATATCGATATTTATACTGAGCTTTTCAAACACACCCAGATATATCACCGATTCGGTTAGATATCGATATTTATACTGAGCTTCACACACAGACCCAGATATATCACAGATTCTGTTAGATATCGATATTTATACTGAGCTTTACAAACACACCCAGATATATCACAGATTCTGTTAGATATCGATATTTATACTGAGCTTTACAAACACAGCCAGATATATCACAGATTTGGTTAGATATCGATATTTATACTGAGCTTTACACACACATCCAGATATATCACAGATTCTGTTAGATATCGAAGTTTATACTGAGCTTCACAAACACACCCAGATATGTCACAGATTCTGTTAGTTATCGATATTTATACTGAGCTTTACACACACACCCAGATATATCACAGATTCTGTTAGATATCGATATTTATACTGAGCTTTACACACACACCCAGATATATCACAGCTTCTGTTACATATCGATATTTATACGGAGCTTTACACACACACCCAGATATATCACAGATTCTGTTACATATCGATATTTATACTGAGCTTTACACACACACCCAGATATATCACAGATTCTGTTAGATATCGATATTTATACTGAGCTTTACAAACACACCCAGATATATCACAGATTCTGTTAGATATCGATATTTATTCTGAGCTTTACACACACACCCAGATATATCACAGATTCTGTTAGATATCGATATTTATACTGAGCTTTACACACACACCCAGATATATCACAGATTCTGTTAGATATCGATATTTATACTGAGCTTTACAAACACACCCAGATATATCACAGATTCTGTTAGATATCGATATTTATACTGAGCTTTACAACCCCACACAGATATATCACAGATTCTGTTAGATATCGATATTTATACTGAGCTTTACACACACACCCAGATATATCACAGATTCTGTCAGATATCGATATTTATACTGAGCTTTACAAACACACCCAGATATATCACAGATTCTGTCAGATATCGATATTTATACTGAGTTTTACACACACACCCAGATATATCACAGATTCTGTTAGATATCGATATTTATACTGAGCTTTACACACACACCCAGATATATCACAGATTCTGTTAGATATCGATATTTATACTGAGCATCACACACAGACCCAGATATATCACAGATTCTGTTAGATATCGATATATATACTGAGCTTTACACACACACACACAGATATATCACAGATTCTGTTAGATATCGATATTTATACTGAGCTTTACACACACACACAGATATATCACAGATTCTGTTAGATATCGATATTTATACTGAGCTTCACAAACACACCCAGATATATCACAGATTCTGTTAGATATCGATATTTATACTGAGCTTTACAAACACACGCAGATATATCACAGATTCTGTTAGATATCGATATTTATACTGAGCTTTACACACAGACCCAGATATATCACAGATTCTGTTAGATATCGATATATATACTGAGCTTTACACACACACACACAGATATATCACAGATTCTGTTAGATATCGATATTTATACTGAGCTTTACACACACACACAGATATATCACAGATTCTGTTAGATATCGATATTTATACTGAGCTTCACAAACACACCCAGATATATCACAGATTCTGTTAGATATCGATATTTATACTGAGCTTTACAAACACACCCAGATATATCACAGATTCTGTTAGATATCGATATTTATACTGAGCTTTTCAAACACACCCAGATATATCACAGATTCTGTTAGATATCGATATTTATACTGAGCTTCACACACAGACCCAGATATATCACAGATTCTGTTAGATATCGATATTTATACTGAGCTTTACAAACACACCCAGATATATCACAGATTCTGTTAGATATCGATATTTATACTGAGCTTTTCAAACACACCCATATATATCACCGATTCGGTTAGATATCGATATTTATACTGAGCTTCACACATAGACCCAGATATATCACAGATTCTGTTAGATATCGATATTTATACTGAGCTTTACAAACACACCCAGATATATCACAGATTCTGTTAGATATCGATATTTATACTGAGCTTTACAAACACAGCCAGATATATCACAGATTCGGTTAGATATCGATATTTATACTGAGCTTTACACACACATCCAGATATATCACAGATTCTGTTAGATATCGAAGTTTATACTGAGCTTCACAAACACACACAGATATGTCACAGATTCTGTTAGTTATCGATATTTATACTGAGCTTTACACACACACCCAAATATATCACAGATTCTGTTAGATATCGATATCTATACTGAGCTTTACACACACACCCAGATATATCACAGCTTCTGTTACATATCGATATTTATACGGAGCTTTACACACACACCCAGATATATCACAGATTCTGTTACATATCGATATTTATACTGAGGTTTACACACACACCCAGATATATCACAGATTCTGTTAGATATCGATATTTATACTGAGCTTTACAAACACACCCAGATATATCACAGATTCTGTTAGATATCGATATTTATTCTGAGCTTTACACACACACCCAGATATATCACAGATTCTGTTAGATATTGATATTTATACTGAGCTTTACACACACACCCAGATATATCACAGATTCTGTTAGATATCGATACTTATACTGAGCCTTACAAACACACCCAGATATATCACAGATTCTGTTAGATATCGATATTTATACTGAGCTTTACAAACCCACACAGATATATCACAGATTCTGTTAGATATCGATATTTATACTGAGCTTTACACACACACCCAGATATATCACAGATTCTGTCAGATATCGATATTTATACTGAGCTTTACACACACACCCAGATATATCACAGATTCTGTTAGATATCGATATTTATACTGAGCTTTACACACACACCCAGATATATCACAGATTCTGTTAGATATCAATATTTATACTGAGCTTTACACACACATCCAGATATATCACAGATTCTGTTAGATGTCGAAATGTATACTGAGCTTCACAAACCCACACAGATATATCACAGATTCTGTTAGATATCGATATTTATACTGAGCTTTACACACACACCCAGATATATCACAGATTCTGTTAGATATCGATATTTATACTGAGCTTTACAAACCCACACAGATATATCACAGATTCTGTTAGATATCGATATTCATACTGAGCTTTACAAACACACCCAGATATATCACAGATTCTGTTAGATATCAATATTTATACTGAGCTTTACACACACATCCAGATATATCACAGATTCTGTTAGATGTCGAAATGTATACTGAGCTTCACAAACACAACCAGATATGTCACAGATTCTGTGAGATATCGATATATATACTGAGCTTTACACACACACCCAGATATATCACAGATTCTGTTAGATATCGATATTTATACTGAGCTTTACACACACATCCAGATATATCACAGATTCTGTTAGATATCGATATTTATACTGAGCTTCACAAACACACCCAGATATATCACAGATTCTGTTAGATATCGAGATTTATACTGAGCTTCACACACAGACCCAGATATATCACAGATTCTGTTAGATATCGATATTTATACGGAGCTTTACACACACACCCAGATATATCACAGATTCTGTTACATATCGATATTTATACTGAGCTTTACACACACACCCAGATATATCACAGATTCTCTTACATATCGATATTTATACGGAGCTTTACACACACACCCAGATATATCACAGATTCTGTTAGATATCGATATTTATACTGAGCGTTACACACACATCCAGATATATCACAGATTCTGTTAGATATCGATATTTATACTGAGCTTTACACACACATCCAGATATACCACAGATTCTGTTAGATATCGATATTTATACTGAGCTTCACAAACACACCCAGATATATCACAGATTCTGTTAGATATCGATATTTATACTGAGCTTTACAAACCCACACAGATATATCACAGATTCTGTTAGATATCGATATTCATACTGAGCTTTACAAACACACCCAGATATATCACAGATTCTGTTAGATATCAATATTTATACTGAGCTTTACACACACATCCAGATATATCACAGATTCTGTTAGATGTCGAAATGTATACTGAGCTTCACAAACACACCCAGATATGTCACAGATTCTGTGAGATATCGATATATATACTGAGCTTTACACACACACCCAGATATATCACAGATTCTGTTAGATATCGATATTTATACTGAGCTTTACACACACATCCAGATATATCACAGATTCTGTTAGATATCGATATTTATACTGAGCTTCACAAACACACCCAGATATATCACAGATTCTGTTAGATATCGAGATTTATACTGAGCTTCACACACAGACCCAGATATATCACAGATTCTGTTAGATATCGATATTTATACGGAGCTTTACACACACACCCAGATATATCACAGATTCTGTTACATATCGATATTTATACTGAGCTTTACACACACACCCAGATATATCACAGATTCTCTTACATATCGATATTTATACGGAGCTTTACACACACACCCAGATATATCACAGATTCTGTTAGATATCGATATTTATACTGAGCTTTACACCCACACCCAGATATACCACAGATTCTGTTACATATCGATATTTATATTGAATTTTACACACACCCAGATATATCACAGATTCTGTTAGATATCGATATTTATACTGAGCTTTACACACACACCCAGATATATCACAGATTCTGTTACATATCGATATTTATACTGAGTTTTACACACACACCCAGATATATCACAGATTCTGTTAGATATCGATATTTATACTGAGCTTCACACACACACCCAGATATATCACAGATTCTGTTACATATCGATATTTATACTGAGTTTTACACACACACCCAGATATATCACAGATTCTGTTAGATATCGATATTTATACTGAGCTTTACACACACACCCAGATATATCACAGATTCTGTTAGATATCGATATTTATACTGAGCTTTACACACACACCCAGATATATCACAGATTCTGTTAGATATCGATATTTATACTGAGTTTTACACACACACCCAGATATATCACAGATTCTGTTAGATATCGATATTTATACTGAGCTTTACACACACACCCAGATATATCATAGATCCTGTTAGATATCAATATTTATACTGAGCTTCACACACACACCCAGATATATCACAGATTCTGTTACATATCGATATTTATACTGAGTTTTACACACACACCCAGATATATCACAGATTCTGTTAGATATCGATATTTATACTGAGCTTTACACACACACCCAGATATATCACAGATTCTGTTAGATATCGATATTTATACTGAGCTTTACACACACACCCAGATATATCACAGATTCTGTTAGATTTCGATATTCATACTGAGCTTTACAAACACACCCAGATATATCACAGATTCTGTTAGATATCGATATTTATACTGAGCTTTACAAACACACCCGGATATATCACAGATTCTGTTAGATATCGATATTCATACTGAGCTTTACACACACACCCAGATATATCACAGATTCTGTTAGATATCAATATTTATACTGAGCTTCACACACACATCCAGATATACCACAGATTCTGTTACATATCGATATTTATACTGAGTTTTACACACACACCCAGATATATCACAGATTCTGTTAGATATCGATATTTATACTAAGCTTTACACACACACCCAGATATACCACAGATTCTGTTACATATCGATATTTATACTGAGTTTTACACACACACCCAGATATATCACAGATTCTGTTAGATATCGATATTTATACTGAGCTTTACACACACACCCAGATATATCACAGATTCTGTTACATATCGATATTTATACTGAGTTTTACACACACACCCAGATATATCACAGATTCTGTTAGATATCGATATTTATACTGAGCTTTACACACACACCCAGATATATCACAGATTCTGTTAGATATCGATATTTATACTGAGCTTTACACCCACACCCTGATATACCACAGATTCTGTTACATATCGATATTCATACTGAGTTTTACACACACCCAGATATATCACAGATTCTGTTAGATATCGATATTTATACTGAGCTTTACACACACACCCAGATATATCACAGATTCTGTTACATATCGATATTTATACTGAGTTTTACACACACACCCAGATATATCACAGATTCTGTTAGATATCGATATTTATACTGAGCTTCACACACACACCCAGATATATCACAGATTCTGTTACATATCGATATTTATACTGAGTTTTACACACACACCCAGATATATCACAGATTCTGTTAGATATCGATATTTATACTGAGCTTTACACACACACCCAGATATATCACAGATTCTGTTAGATATCGATATTTATACTGAGCTTTACAAACACACCCAGATATATCACAGATTCTGTTAGATATCGATATTTATACTGAGCTTTACACACACACCCAGATATATCACAGATTCTGTTAGATATCGATATTTATACTGAGCTTTACACACACACCCAGATATATCATAGATCCTGTTAGATATCAATATTTATACTGAGCTTCACACACACACCCAGATATATCACAGATTCTGTTACATATCGATATTTATACTGAGTTTTACACACACACCCAGATATATCACAGATTCTGTTAGATATCGATATTTATACTGAGCTTTACACACACACCCAGATATATCACAGATTCTGTTAGATATCGATATTTATACTGAGCTTTACACACACACCAGATATATCACAGATTCTGTTAGATATCGATATTTATACTGAGCTTTACACACACACCCAGATATATCACAGATTCTGTTAGATTTCGATATTCATACTGAGCTTTACAAACACACCCAGATATATCACAGATTCTGTTAGATATCGATATTTATACTGAGCTTTACAAACACACCCGGATATATCACAGATTCTGTTAGATATCGATATTCATACTGAGCTTTACACACACACCCAGATATATCACAGATTCTGTTAGATATCAATATTTATACTGAGCTTCACACACACATCCAGATATACCACAGATTCTGTTACATATCGATATTTATACTGAGTTTTACACACACACCCAGATATATCACAGATTCTGTTAGATATCGATATTTATACTAAGCTTTACACACACACCCAGATATACCACAGATTCTGTTACATATCGATATTTATACTGAGTTTTACACACACACCCAGATATATCACAGATTCTGTTAGATATCGATATTTATACTGAGCTTTACACACACCCAGATATATCACAGATTCTGTTACATATCGATATTTATACTGAGTTTTACACACACACCCAGATATATCACAGATTCTGTTAGATATCGATATTTATACTGAGCTTTACACACACACCCAGATATATCACAGATTCTGTTAGATATCGATATTTATACTGAGCTTTACACCCACACCCTGATATACCACAGATTCTGTTACATATCGATATTTATACTGAGTTTTACACACACCAGATATATCACAGATTCTGTTAGATATCGATATTTATACTGAGCTTTACACACACACCCAGATATATCACAGATTCTGTTACATATCGATATTTATACTGAGTTTTACACACACACCCAGATATATCACAGATTCTGTTAGATATCGATATTTATACTGAGCTTCACACACACACCCAGATATATCACAGATTCTGTTCCATATCGATATTTATACTGAGTTTTACACACACACCCAGATATATCACAGATTCTGTTAGATATCGATATTTATACTGAGCTTTACACACACACCCAGATATATCACAGATTCTGTTAGATATCGATATTTATACTGAGCTTTACACACACACCCAGATATATCACAGATTCTGTTACATATCGATATTTATACTGAGTTTTACACACACACACAGATATATCACAGATTCTGTTAGATATCGATATTTATACTGAGCTTCACACACACACCCAGATATATCACAGATTCTGTTACATATCGATATTTATACTGAGTTTTACACACACACCCAGATATATCACAGATTCTGTTAGATATCGATATTTATACTGAGCTTTACACACACACCCAGATATATCACAGATTCTGTTAGATATCGATATTTATACTGAGCTTTACACACACACCCAGATATATCACAGATTCTGTTAGATATCGATATTTATACTGAGCTTTACACACACACCCAGATATATCACAGATTCTGTTAGATATCGATATTTATACTGAGCTTTACACACACACCCAGATATATCATAGATCCTGTTAGATATCAATATTTATACTGAGCTTCACACACACACCCAGATATATCACAGATTCTGTTACATATCGATATTTATACTGAGTTTTACACACACACCCAGATATATCACAGATTCTGTTAGATATCGATATTTATACTGAGCTTTACACACACACACAGATATATCACAGATTCTGTTAGATATCGATATTTATACTGAGCTTTACACACACACCAGATATATCACAGATTCTGTTAGATATCGATATTTATACTGAGCTTTACACACACACCCAGATATATCACAGATTCTGTTAGATTTCGATATTCATACTGAGCTTTACAAACACACCCAGATATATCACAGATTCTGTTAGATATCGATATTTATACTGAGCTTTACAAACACACCCAGATATATCACAGATTCTGTTAGATATCGATATTCATACTGAGCTTTACACACACACCCAGATATATCACAGATTCTGTTAGATATCAATATTTATACTGAGCTTCACACACACATCCAGATATACCACAGATTCTGTTACATATCGATATTTATACTGAGTTTTACACACACACCCAGATATATCACAGATTCTGTTAGATATCGATATTTATACTGAGCTTTACACACACACCCAGATATACCACAGATTCTGTTACAAATCGATTTTTATACTGAGTTTTACACACACACCCAGATATATCACAGATTCTGTTAGATATCGATATTTATACTGAGCTTTACACACACACCCAGATATATCACAGATTCTGTTACATATCGATATTTATACTGAGTTTTACACACACACCCAGATATATCACAGATTCTGTTAGATATCGATAATTATACTGAGCTTTACACACACACCCAGATATATCACAGATTCTGTTACATATCGATATTTATACTGTGCTTTACAAACACACCCAGATATATCACAGATTCTGTTACAGATCGATATTTATACTGTGCTTTACACACACACCCAGATATATCACAGATTCTGTTAGATATCGACATTTATACTGAGCTTTACAAACACACCCAGATATTTCACAGATTCTGTTAGATATCGATTTTTATACTGAGCTTTACACACACACCCAGATATATCACAGATTCTGTTAGATATCGATATTTATACTGAGCTTTACACACACACCCAGATATATCACAGATTCTGTTAGATATCAATATTTATACTGAGCTTCACACACACACCCAGATATATCACAGATTCTGTTAGATATCGATATTTATCCTGAGCTTTACACACACACCAGATATATCACAGATTCTGTTAGATATCGATATTTATACTGAGCTTTACACACACACCCAGATATATCACAGATTCTGTTAGATTTCGATATTCATACTGAGCTTTACAAACACTCCCAGATATATCACAGATTCTGTTAGATATCGATATTTATACTGAGCTTTACAAACACACCCAGATATATCACAGATTCTGTTAGATATCGATATTCATACTGAGCTTTACACACACACCCAGATATATCACAGATTCTGTTAGATATCAATATTTATACTGAGCTTCACACACACATCCAGATATACCACAGATTCTGTTACATATCGATATTTATACTGAGTTTTACACACACACCCAGATATATCACAGATTCTGTTAGATATCGATATTTATACTGAGCTTTACACACACACCCAGATATACCACAGATTCTGTTACATATCGATATTTATACTGAGTTTTACACACACACCCAGATATATCACAGATTCTGTTAGATATCGATATTTATACTGAGCTTTACACACACACCCAGATATATCACAGATTCTGTTAGATATCGATATTTATACTGAGCTTTACACCCACACCCAGATATACCACAGATTCTGTTACATATCGATATTTATATTGAATTTTACACACACCCAGATATATCACAGATTCTGTTAGATATCGATATTTATACTGAGCTTTACACACACACCCAGATATATCACAGATTCTGTTAGATATCGATATTTATACTGAGCTTCACACACACACCCAGATATATCACAGATTCTGTTACATATCGATATTTATACTGAGTTTTACACACACACCCAGATATATCACAGATTCTGTTAGATATCGATATTTATACTGAGCTTTACACACACACCCAGATATATCACAGATTCTGTTAGATATCGATATTGATACTGAGTTTTACACACACACCCAGATATATCACAGATTCTGTTAGATATCGATATTTATACTGAGCTTTACACACACACCCAGATATACCACAGATTCTGTTACATATCGATATTTATACTGAGTTTTACACACACACCCAGATATATCACAGATTCTGTTAGATATCGATATTTATACTGAGCTTTACACACACACCCAGATATATCACAGATTCTGTTACATATCGATATTTATACTGAGTTTTACACACACACCCAGATATATCACAGATTCTGTTAGATATCGATATTTATACTGAGCTTTACACACACACCCAGATATATCACAGATTCTGTTAGATATCGATATTTATACTGAGCTTTACACCCACACCCTGATATACCACAGATTCTGTTACATATCGATATTTATACTGAGTTTTACACACACCCAGATATATCACAGATTCTGTTAGATTTCGATATTTATACTGAGCTTTACACACACACCCAGATATATCACAGATTCTGTTACATATCGATATTTATACTGAGTTTTACACACACACCCAGATATATCACAGATTCTGTTAGATATCGATATTTATACTGAGCTTCACACACACACCCAGATATATCACAGATTCTGTTACATATCGATATTTATACTGAGTTTTACACACACACCCAGATATATCACAGATTCTGTTAGATATCGATATTTATACTGAGCTTTACACACACACCCAGATATATCACAGATTCTGTTACATATCGATATTTATACTGAGTTTTACACACACACCCAGATATATCACAGATTCTGTTAGATATCGATATTTATACTGAGCTTCACACACACACCCAGATATATCACAGATTCTGTTACATATCGATATTTATACTGAGTTTTACACACACACCCAGATATATCACAGATTCTGTTAGATATCGATATTTATACTGAGCTTTACACACACACCCAGATATATCACAGATTCTGTTACATATCGATATTTATACTGAGTTTTACACACACACCCAGATATATCACAGATTCTGTTAGATATCGATATTTATACTGAGCTTCACACACACACCCAGATATATAACAGATTCTGTTACATATCGATATTTATACTGAGTTTTACACACACACCCAGATATATCACAGATTCTGTTAGATATCGATATTTATACTGAGCTTTACACACACACCCAGATATATCACAGATTCTGTTAGATATCGATATTTATACTGAGCTTTACACACACACCCAGATATATCACAGATTCTGTTAGATATCGATATTTATACTGAGCTTTACACACACACCCAGATATATCACAGATTCTGTTAGATATCGATATTTATACTGAGCTTTACACACACACCCAGATATATCATAGATCCTGTTAGATATCAATATTTATACTGAGCTTCACACACACACCCAGATATATCACAGATTCTGTTACATATCGATATTTATACTGAGTTTTACACACACACCCAGATATATCACAGATTCTGTTAGATATCGATATTTATACTGAGCTTTACACACACACCCAGATATATCACAGATTCTGTTAGATATCGATATTTATACTGAGCTTTACACACACACCAGATATATCACAAATTCTGTTAGATATCGATATTTATACTGAGCTTTACACACACACCCAGATATATCACAGATTCTGTTAGATATCGATATTTATACTGAGCTTTACACACACACCCAGATATATCACAGATTCTGTTACATATCGATATTTATACTGAGTTTTACACACACACCCAGATATATCACAGATTCTGTTAGATATCGATATTTATACTGAGCTTCACACACACACCCAGATATATCACAGATTCTGTTACATATCGATATTTATACTGAGTTTTACACACACACCCAGATATATCACAGATTCTGTTAGATATCGATATTTATACTGAGCTTTACACACACACCCAGATATATCACAGATTCTGTTACATATCGATATTTATACTGAGTTTTACACACACACCCAGATATATCACAGATTCTGTTAGATATCGATATTTATACTGAGCTTTACACACACACCCAGATATATCACAGATTCTGTTAGATATCGATATTTATACTGAGCTTTACACCCACACCCTGATATACCACAGATTCTGTTACATATCGACATTTATACTGAGTTTTACACACACCCAGATATATCACAGATTCTGTTACATATCGATATTTATACTGAGTTTTACACACACCCAGATATATCACAGATTCTGTTAGATTTCGATATTTATACTGAGCTTTACACACACACCCAGATATATCACAGATTCTGTTACATATCGATATTTATACTGAGTTTTACACACACACCCAGATATATCACAGATTCTGTTAGATATCGATATTTATACTGAGCTTCACACACACACCCAGATATATCACAGATTCTGTTACATATCGATATTTATACTGAGTTTTACACACACACCCAGATATATCACAGATTCTGTTAGATATCGATATTTATACTGAGCTTTACACACACACCCAGATATATCACAGATTCTGTTACATATCGATATTTATACTGAGTTTTACACACACACCCAGATATATCACAGATTCTGTTAGATATCGATATTTATACTGAGCTTCACACACACACCCAGATATATCACAGATTCTGTTACATATCGATATTTATACTGAGTTTTACACACACACCCAGATATATCACAGATTCTGTTAGATATCGATATTTATACTGAGCTTTACACACACACCCAGATATATCACAGATTCTGTTACATATCGATATTTATACTGAGTTTTACACACACACCCAGATATATCACAGATTCTGTTAGATATCGATATTTATACTGAGCTTCACACACACACCCAGATATATAACAGATTCTGTTACATATCGATATTTATACTGAGTTTTACACACACACCCAGATATATCACAGATTCTGTTAGATATCGATATTTATACTGAGCTTTACACACACACCCAGATATATCACAGATTCTGTTAGATATCGATATTTATACTGAGCTTTACACACACACCCAGATATATCACAGATTCTGTTAGATATCGATATTTATACTGAGCTTTACACACACACCCAGATATATCACAGATTCTGTTAGATATCGATATTTATACTGAGCTTTACACACACACCCAGATATATCATAGATCCTGTTAGATATCAATATTTATACTGAGCTTCACACACACACCCAGATATATCACAGATTCTGTTACATATCGATATTTATACTGAGTTTTACACACACACCCAGATATATCACAGATTCTGTTAGATATCGATATTTATACTGAGCTTTACACACACACCCAGATATATCACAGATTCTGTTAGATATCGATATTTATACTGAGCTTTACACACACACCAGATATATCACAAATTCTGTTAGATATCGATATTTATACTGAGCTTTACACACACACCCAGATATATCACAGATTCTGTTAGATTTCGATATTCATACTGAGCTTTACAAACACACCCAGATATATCACAGATTCTGTTAGATATCGATATTTATACTGAGCTTTACAAACACACCCAGATATATCACAGATTCTGTTAGATATCGATATTCATACTGAGCTTTACACACACACCCAGATATATCACAGATTCTGTTAGATATCAATATTTATACTGACCTTCACACACACATCCAGATATACCACAGATTCTGTTACATATCGATATTTATACTGAGTTTTACACACACACCCAGATATATCACAGATTCTGTTAGATATCGATATTTATACTGAGCTTTACACACACACCCAGATATACCACAGATTCTGTTACATATCGATATTTATACTGAGTTTTACACACACACCCAGATATATCACAGATTCTGTTAGATATCGATATTTATACTGAGCTTTACACACACACCCAGATATATCACAGATTCTGTTACATATCGATATTTATACTGAGTTTTACACACACACCCAGATATATCACAGATTCTGTTAGATATCGATATTTATACTGAGCTTTACACACACACCCAGATATATCACAGATTCTGTTAGATATCGATATTTATACTGAGCTTTACACCCACACCCTGATATACCACAGATTCTGTTACATATCGACATTTATACTGAGTTTTACACACACCCAGATATATCACAGATTCTGTTAGATATCGATATTTATACTGAGCTTTACACACACACCCAGATATATCACAGATTCTGTTACATATCGATATTTATACTGAGTTTTACACACACACCCAGATATATCACAGATTCTGTTAGATATCGATATTTATACTGAGCTTCACACACACACCCAGATATATCACAGATTCTGTTACATATCGATATTTATACTGAGTTTTACACACACACCCAGATATATCACAGATTCTGTTAGATATCGATATTTATACTGAGCTTTACACACACACCCAGATATATCACAGATTCTGTTAGATATCGATATTTATACTGAGCTTTACACACACACCCAGATATATCACAGATTCTGTTAGATATCGATATTTATACTGAGCTTTACACACACACCCAGATATATCATAGATCCTGTTAGATATC
This sequence comes from Scyliorhinus torazame, assembly GCF_047496885.1. Classification (NCBI taxonomy): domain Eukaryota; kingdom Metazoa; phylum Chordata; class Chondrichthyes; order Carcharhiniformes; family Scyliorhinidae; genus Scyliorhinus; species Scyliorhinus torazame. The sequence continues at coordinate 39,106,347 of NC_092731.1, forward strand.
AATATTTATACTGAGCTTCACACACACACCCAGATATATCACAGATTCTGTTACATATCGATATTTATACTGAGTTTTACACACACACCCAGATATATCACAGATTCTGTTAGATATCGATATTTATACTGAGCTTTACACACACACCCAGATATATCACACATTCTGTTAGATATCGATATTTATACTGAGCTTTACACACACCCAGATATATCACAGATTCTGTTAGATATCGATATTTATACTGAGCTTTACACACACACCCAGATATATCACAAATTCTGTTAGATATCGATATTTATACTGAGCTTTACACACACACCCAGATATATCACAGATTCTGTTAGATATCGATATTCATACTGAGCTTTACACACACACCCAGATATATCACAGATTCTGTTAGATATCGATATTTATACTGAGCTTCACACACACACCCAGATATATCACAGATTCTGTTAGATATCGATATTCATACTGAGCTTTACACACACACCCAGATATATCACAGATTCTGTTAGATATCGATATTTATACTGAGCTTTACAAACACACCCAGATATTTCACAGATTCTGTTAGATATCGATATTTATACTGAGCTTTACACACACACCCAGATATATCACAGATTCTGTTAGATATCGATATTCATACTGAGCTTTACACACACACACAGATATTGCACAGATTCTGTTAGATATCGATATTTATACTGAGCTTTACAAACACATCCAGATATCTCACAGATTCTGTTACATATCGATATTTGTACTGAGCTTTACACACACACCCAGATATATCACAGATTGTGTTACATATCGATATTTATACTGAGCTTCACAAACACCCCCAGATATATCACAGATTCTGTTAGATATCGATATTTATACTGAGCTTCACAAACACACCCAGATATATCACAGATTCTGTTAGATATCGATATTTATACTGAGCTTCACACACACACCCAGATATATCACAGATTCTGTTAGATATCGATGTTTATACTGAGCTTCACACACACCCAGATATATCACAGATTCTGTTAGATATCGATATTTATACTGAGCTTTACAAACACACCCAGATATATCACAGATTCTGTTAGATATCGATATTCATACAGAGCTTTACACACACACACAGATATATCATAGATTCTGTTAGATATCAATATTTATACTGAGCTTCACACACACACCCAGATATATCACAGATTCTGTTAGATATCGATATTTATACTGAGCTTTACACACACACCCAGATATATCACAGATTCTGTTAGATATCGATATTCATACTGAGCTTTACACACACACACAGATATTGCACAGATTCTGTTAGATATCGATATTTATACTGAGCTTTACAAATACATCCAGATATCTCACAGATTCTGTTACATATCGATATTTGTACTGAGCTTTACACACACACCCAGATATATCACAGATTCTGTTAGATATCGATATTTATACTGAGCTTTACACACACACCCAGATCTATCACAGATTGTGTTACATATCGATATTTATACTGAGCTTTACAAACACCCCCAGATATATCACAGATTCTGTTAGATATCGATATTTATACTGAGCTTCACAAACACACCCAGATATATCACAGATTCGGTTAGATATCAATATTTATACTGAGCTTCACACACACACCCAGATATACCACAGATTCTGTTAGATATCGATGTTTATACTGAGCTTTACACACACACCCAGATATATCACAGATTCTGTTAGATATCGATATTTATACTGAGCTTCACAAACACACCCAGATATATCACAGATTCGGTTAGATATCAATATTTATACTGAGCTTCACACACACACCCAGATATATCACAGATTCTGTTACATATCGATATTTATACTGAGCTTTACACACACACCCAGATATATCACAGATTCTGTTAGATATCGATATTTATACTGTGCTTTACAAACACACCCAGATATATCACAGATTCTGTTACATATCGATATTTATACTGTGCTTTACACACACACCCAGATATATCACAGATTCTGTTAGATATCGACATTTATACTGAGCTTTACAAACACACCCAGATATTTCACAGATTCTGTTAGATATCGATTTTTATACTGAGCTTTACACACACACACAGATATATCACAGATTCTGTTAGATATCGATATTTATACTGAGCTTTACACACACACCCAGATATATCACAGATTCTGTTAGATATCAATATTTATACTGAGCTTCACACACACACCCAGATATATCACAGATTCTGTTAGATATCGATATTTATCCTGAGCTTTACACACACACCAGATATATCACAGATTCTGTTAGATATCGTTATTTATACTGAGCTTTACACACACACCCAGATATATCACAGATTCTGTTAGATTTCGATATTCATACTGAGCTTTACAAACACACCCAGATATATCACAGATTCTGTTAGATATCGATATTTATACTGAGCTTTACAAACACACCCAGATATATCACAGATCCTGTTAGATATCGATATTCATACTGAGCTTTACACACACACCCAGATATATCACAGATTCTGTTAGATATCAATATTTATACTGAGCTTCACACACACATCCAGATATACCACAGATTCTGTTACATATCGATATTTATACTGAGTTTTACACACACACCCAGATATATCACAGATTCTGTTAGATATCGATATTTATACTGAGCTTTACACACACACCCAGATATACCACAGATTCTGTTACATATCGATATTTATACTGAGTTTTACACACACACCCAGATATATCACAGATTCTGTTAGATATCGATATTTATACTGAGCTTTACACACACACCCAGATATATCACAGATTCTGTTACATATCGATATTTATACTGAGTTTTACACACACACCCAGATATATCACAGATTCTGTTAGATATCGATATTTATACTGAGCTTTACACACACACCCAGATATATCACAGATTCTGTTAGATATCGATATTTATACTGAGCTTTACACCCACACCCAGATATACCACAGATTCTGTTACATATCGATATTTATACTGAGTTTTACACACACCCAGATATATCACAGATTCTGTTAGATATCGATATTTATACTGAGCTTTACACACACACCCAGATATATCACAGATTCTGTTACATATCGATATTTATACTGAGTTTTACACACACACACAGATATATCACAGATTCTGTTAGATATCGATATTTATACTGAGCTTCACACACACACCCAGATATATCACACATTCTGTTACATATCGATATTTATACTGAGTTTTACACACACACCCAGATATATCACAGATTCTGTTAGATATCGATATTTATACTGAGCTTTACACACACACCCAGATATATCACAGATTCTGTTACATATCGATATTTATACTGAGCTTTACACACACACCCAGATATATCACAGATTCTGTTAGATATCGATATTTATACTGAGCTTTACACACACACCCAGATATATCACAGATTCTGTTAGATATCGATATTTATACTGAGCTTTACACACACACCCAGATATATCATAGATCCTGTTAGATATCAATATTTATACTGAGCTTCACACACACACCCAGATATATCACAGATTCTGTTACATATCGATATTTATACTGAGTTTTACACACACACCCAGATATATCACAGATTCTGTTAGATATCGATATTTATACTGAGCTTTACACACACACCCAGATATATCACAGATTCTGTTAGATATCGATATTTATACTGAGCTTTACAAACACACCCAGATATATCACAGATTCTGTTAGATATCGATATTTATACTGAGCTTTACACACACACCCAGATATATCACAGATTCTGTAAGATATCGATATTTATACTGAGCTTTATACACACACCCAGATATATCATAGATCCTGTTAGATATCAATATTTATACTGAGCTTTACACACACACCCAAATATATCACATATTCTATTACATATCCATATTTATACTGAGTTTTACACACACACCCAGATATATCACAGGTTCTGTTAGATATCGATATTTATACTGAGCTTTACACACACACCCAGATATCTCACAGATTCTGTTACATAGCGATATTTGTACTGAGCTTTACACACACACACAGATATATCACAGATTCTGTTACTTATCGATATTTACACTGAGCTTTACAAACACACCCAGATATATCACAGATTCAATTAGATATCACTATTTATACTGAGCTTCACAAACACACCCAGATATATCACAGATTCTGTTAGATATCGATACTGAGCTTTACACACACACCCAGATATATCACAGATTCTGTTAGATATCGATATTTATACTGAGCTTTACAAACACACCCAGATAATCACAGATTCTGTTAGATATCGATATTCATACTGTGCTTTATAAACACACCCAGATATATCACAGATTCTGTTACATATCGATATTTATACTGAGCTTTACAAACACACCCACATATATCACAGATTCTGTTAGATATCGATATTCATACTGAGCTTTACAAACACACCCAGATATATCACAGATTCTGTTAGATATCAATATTCATACTAAGCTTTACAAACACATCCAGATATATCACAGATTCTGTTAGATATTGATATTTATACTGAGCTTTACAAACACACCCAGATATATCACAGATTCTGTTAGATATCAATATTCATACTGAGCTTTACAAACACATCCAGATATATCACAGATTCTGTTAGATATCGATATTTATACTGTGCTATACACACACACCCAGGTATATCACAGATTCTGTTAGATATCGATATTTATACTGTGCTATACACACACACCCAGATATATCACAGATCCTGTTAGATATCGATATTTATACTGAGCTTTACACACACCCAAATATATCACATATTCTATTACATATCCATATTTATACTGAGTTTTACACACAGACCCAGATATATCACAGATTCTGTTAGATATCGATATTTATACTGAGCTTTACACACACACCCAGATATATCACAGATTCTGTTAGATATCGATATTTATACTGAGCTTTATACACACACCCAGATATATCACAGATTCTGTTAGATATCGATATTTATACTGAGCTTTACACACACATCCAGATATATCACAGATTCTGTTAGATATCGATATTCATACTGTGCTTTACAGACACACCCAGATATATCACAGATCCTGTTAGATATCGATATTTATACTGAGCTTTACACACACACCCAGATATATCACAGGTTCTGTTAGATATCGATATTTATACTGAGCTTTACACACACACCCAGATATCTCACAGATTCTGTTACATAGCGATATTTGTACTGAGCTTTACACACACACACAGATATATCACAGATTCTGTTACTTATCGATATTTACACTGAGCTTTACAAACACACCCAGATATATCACAGATTCAATTAGATATCACTATTTATACTGAGCTTCACAAACACACCCAGATATATCACAGATTCTGTTAGATATCGATACTGAGCTTTACACACACACCCAGATATATCACAGATTCTGTTAGATATCGATATTTATACTGAGCTTTACAAACACACCCAGATAATCACAGATTCTGTTAGATATCGATATTCATACTGTGCTTTATAAACACACCCAGATATATCACAGATTCTGTTACATATCGATATTTATACTGAGCTTTACACACACACCCAGATATATCACAGATTCTGTTAGATATTGATATTTATACTGAGCTTTACAAACACACCCAGATATATCACAGATTCTGATAGATATCGATATTTATACTGAGCTTTATACACACACCCAGATATATCATAGATCCTGTTAGATATCAATATTTATACTGAGCTTTACACACACACCCAAATATATCACATATTCTATTACATATCCATATTTATACTGAGTTTTACACACACACCCAGATATATCACAGGTTCTGTTAGATATCGATATTTATACTGAGCTTTACACACACACCCAGATATATCACAGATTCTGTTACAAATCAATATTTATACTGAGCTTTACAAACACACCCAGATATATCACAGATTCTGTTAGATATCGATATTTATACTGAGCTTCACATACACACCCAGATATATCACAGATTCTGTTAGATATCGATATTCATACTGAGCTTTTCACACACACACAGATATTGCACAGATTCTGTTAGATATCGATATTTATACTGAGCTTTACACACACACCCAGATATATCACAGATTCTGTTAGATATCGATATTTATACTGAGCTTTACACACACACCCAGATATATCACAGATTCTGTTAGATATCGATATTCATACTGAGCTTTACACACACACACAGATATTGCACAGATTCTGTTAGATATCGATATTTATACTGAGCTTTACAAACACATCCAGATATCTCACAGATTCTGTTACATAGCGATATTTGTACTGAGCTTTACACACACACACAGATATATCACAGATTCTGTTACTTATCGATATTTACACTGAGCTTTACAAACACACCCAGATATATCACAGATTCAATTAGATATCACTATTTATACTGAGCTTCACAAACACACCCAGATATATCACAGATTCTGTTAGATATCGATACTGAGCTTTACACACACACCCAGATATATCACAGATTCTGTTAGATATCGATATTTATACTGAGCTTTACAAACACTCCCAGATAATCACAGATTCTGTTAGATATCGATATTCATACTGTGCTTTATAAACACACCCAGATATATCACAGATTCTGTTACATATCGATATTTATACTGAGCTTTACACACACACCCAGATATATCACAGATTCTGTTAGATATTGATATTTATACTGAGCTTTACAAACACACCCAGATATATCACAGATTCTGTTAGATATCGATTTTTATACTGAGCGTTACACACACACCCAGATATATCACAGATTCTGTTAGATATCGATATTTATACTGAGCTTTACACACACACCCAGATATATCACAGATTCTGTTAGATATCGATATTTATACTGAGCTTTACACACACACCCAGATATATCACAGATTCTGTTAGATATCGATATTCATACTGAGCTTTACACACACACACAGATATTGCACAGATTCTGTTCGATATCGATATTTATACTGAGCTTTACAAACACATCCAGATATCTCACAGATTCTGTTACATATCGATATTTGTACTGAGCTTCACACACACACCCAGATATATCACAGATTCTGTTAGATATCGATATTCATACTGAGCTTCACATACACACCCAGATATATCACAGATTCTGTTAGATATCGATATTCATACTGAGCTTTACACACACACCCAGATATATCACACATTCTGTTAGATATCGATGTTTATACTGAGCTTCACACACACCCAGATATATCACAGATTCTGTTAGATATCGATATTTAAACTGAGCTTTACACACACACCCAGATATATCACAGATTCTGTTAGATATCGATATTCATACTGAGCTTCACACACACACCCAGATATATCACAGATTCTGTTAGATATCGATATCCATACTGAGCTTTACACACCCACCCAGATATATCACAGATTCTGTTAGATATCGATGTTTATACGGAGCTTAACACACACACCCAGATATATCACAGATTCTGTTCGATATCGATATTTACACTGAGCTTTACAAACACACCCAGATATATCACAGATTCTGTTACATATCGATTTTCATACTGTGCTTTACAAACACACCCAGATATATCACAGATTCTGTTAGATATCGATATTTATACTGAGCTTTACACACACACCCAGATATATCACAGATTCTGTTAGATATCGATATTCATACTGTGCTTTACCAACACACACAGATATATCACAGATTCTGTTACATATCGATATTTATACTGAGCTTCACACACACCCAGATATATCACAGATTCTGTTAGATATCGATATTTATACTGAGCTTTACACACACACCCAGATATATTACAGATTCTGTTAGATATCGATATTTATACTGAGCTTTACAAACACACCCAGATATATCACAGATTCTGTTAGATATCGATATTCATACTGAGCTTTACAAACACACCCAGATATATCACAGATTCTGTTAGATATCGATATTTATACTGAGCTTTACACACACACCCAGATATATCACAGATTCTGTTACATATTGATATTTATACTGAGCTTTACAAACACACCCAGATATATCACAGATTCTGTTACATATCGATATTTGCACTGAGCTTTACACACACACCCAGATATATCACAGATTCTGTTAGATATCGATATTTATACTGAGCTTTACACACAAACACAGATATTGCACAGATTCTGTTAGATATCGATATTTATACTGAGCTTTACAAACACATCCAGATATCTCACAGATTCTGTTACATATCGATATTTGCACTGAGCTTTACACACACACCCAGATATATCACAGATTCTGTTACTTATCGATATTTACACTGAGCTTTACAAACACACCCAGATATATCACAGATTCAATTAGATATCACTATTTATACTGAGCTTCACAAACACACCCAGATATATCACAGATTCTGTTAGATATCGATACTGAGCTTTACACACACACCCAGATATATCACAGATTCTGTTAGATATCGATATTTATACTGAGCTTTACACACACACCCAGATATATCACAGATTCTGTTAGATATCGATATTTATACTGAGCTTTACACATACACACAGATATATCACAGATTCTGTTAGATATCGATATTTATACTGAGCTTTACAAACACACCCAGATAATCACAGATTCTGTTAGATATCGATATTCATACTGTGCTTTATAAACACACCCAGATATATCACAGATTCTGTTACATATCGATATTTATACTGAGCTTTGCACACACACCCAGATATATCACAGATTCTGTTAGATATTGATATTTATACTGAGCTTTACAAACACACCTAGATATATCACAGATTCTGTTAGATATCGATTTTTAGACTGAGCTTTACACACACACCCAGATATATCACAGATTCTGTTAGATATCGATATGTATACTGAGCTTTACACACACACCCAGATATGTCACAGATTCTGTTAGATATCGATATTTATACTGAGCTTTACACACACACCCAGATATATCACAGATTCTGTTATATATCGATATTCATACTGAGCTTTACAAACACACCCAGATAAAACACAGATTCTGTTACATATCGATATTTATACTGAGCTTCACACACACCCAGATATATCACAGATTCTGTTAGATATCGATATTTATACTGAGCTTTACAAACACACCCAGATATGTCACAGATTCTGTTAGATATCGATATTCATACTGAGCTTTACACACACACCCAGATATATCGCAGATTCTGTTAGATATCGATATTTATACTGAGCTTTACACACACACCCAGATATATCACAGATTCTGTTAGATATCGATATTCATACTGAGCTTTACAAACACACCCAGATATATCACAGATTCTGTTAGATATCGATATTCATACTGAGCTTTACACACACACACAGATATTGCACAGATTCTGTTAGATATGGATATTTATACTGAGCTTTATAAACACATCCAGATATCTCACACATTCTGTTACATATCGATATTTGTACTGAGCTTTACACACACACCCAGATATATCACAGATTCTGTTACATATCGATATTGATACTGAGCTTTACAAACACACCCAGATATATCACAGATTCTGTTAGATATCGATATTCATACTGAGCTTCACACACACCCAGATATATCACAGATTCTGTTAGATATCGATGTTTATACTGAGCTTTACACACACACCCAGATATATCACAGATTCTGTTAGATATCGATATTTATACTGAGCTTTACAAACACACCCAGATATATCACAGATTCTGTTAGATATCGATATTCATACTGTGCTTTACAGACACACCCAGATATATCACAGATTCTGTTAGATATCGATATTTATACTGAGCTTTACACACAAACACAGATATTGCACAGATTCTGTTAGATATCGATATTTATACTGAGCTTTACAAACACATCCAGATATATCACAGATTCTGTTAGATATCGATATTTATACTGAGCTTTACACACACACCCAGATATATCACAGATTATGTTAGATATCGATATTCATACTGAGCTTTACACACACACCCAGATATATCACAGATTCTGTTAGATATCGATATTTATACTGAGCTTTACACACACACACAGATATTGCACAGATTCTGTTAGATATGGATATTTATACTGAGCTTTATAAACACATCCAGATATCTCACACATTCTGTTACATATCGATATTTATACTGAGCTTTACAAACACACCCAGATATATCACAGATTCTGTTACATATCGATATTTGTACTGAGCTTTACACACACACCCAGATATATAACAGATTCTGTTACATATCGATATTTATACTGAGCTTTACAAACACACCCAGATATATCACAGATTCTGTTAGATATCGATATTTATACTGAGCTTCACACACACCCAGATATATCACAGATTCGGTTAGATATCAATATTTATACTGAGCTTCACAAACACACCCAGATATATCACAGATTCTGTTAGATATCGATGTTTATACTGAGCTTCACACACACACCCACATATATCACAGATTCTGTTAGATATCGATATTCATACTGAACTTCACACACACACCCAGATATATCACAGATTCTGTTATATCTCGATATTCATACTGAGCTTTACACACACACCCAGATATATCACAGATTCTGTTAGATATCGATGTTTATACTGAGCTTTACACACACACCCAGATATATCACAGATTCTGTTAGATATCGATATTTATACTGAGCTTTACAAACACACCCAGATATATCACAGATTCTGTTAGATATCGATATTCATGCTGTGCTTTACAGACACACCCAGATATATCACAGATTCTGTTAGATATCGATATTTATACTGAGCTTTACACACAAACACAGATATTGCACAAATTCTGTTAGATATCGATATTTATACTGAGCTTTACAAACACATCCAGATATATCACAGATTCTGTTACATATCGATATTTGTACTGAGCTTTACACACACACCCAGATATATCACAGATTCTGTTACTTATCGATATTTACACTGAGCTTTACAAACACACCCAGATATATCACAGATTCAATTAGATATCACTATTTATACTGAGCTTCACAAACACACCCAGATATATCACAGATTCTGTTAGATATCGATACTGAGCTTTACACACACACACAGATATATCACAGATTCTGTTAGATATCGATATTTATACTGAGCTTTACACACACACCCAGATATATCACAGATTCTGTTAGATATCGATATTTATACTGAGCTTTACACACACACCCAGATATATCACAGATTCTGTTAGATATCGATATTTATACTGAGCTTTATAAACACACCCAGATAATCACAGATTCTGTTAGATATCGATATTCATACTGTGCTTTATAAACACACCCAGATATATCACAGATTCTGTTACATATCGATATTTATTCTGAGCTTTACACACACACCCAGATATATCACAGATTCTGTTAGATATTGATATTTATACTGAGCTTTACAAACACACCCAGATATATCACAGATTCTGTTAGATATCGATTTTTATACTGAGCTTTACACACACACCCAGATAAATCACAGATTCTGTTAGATATCGATATGTATACTGAGCTTTACACACACACCCAGATATATCACAGATTCTGTTAGATATCGATATTTATACTGAGCTTTACACACACACCCAGATATATCACAGATTCTGTTAGATATCGATATTCATACTGAGCTTTACAAACACACCCAGATATATCACAGATTCTGTTACATATCGATATTTATACTGAGCTTCACACACACCCAGATATATCACAGATTCTGTTAGATATCGATATTTATACTGAGCTTTACACACACACCCAGATATATCACAGATTCTGTTAGATATCGATATTTATACTGAGCTTTACACACACACCCAGATATATCACAGATTCTGCTAGATATCGAAATTGATACTGAGCTTTACAAACACACCCAGATATATCACAGATTCTGTGAGATATCGATGTTTATACTGAGCTTTACACACACACCCAGATATATCACAGATTCTGTTAGATATCGATATTTATACTGAGCTTTACAAACACACCCAGATATATCACAGATTCTGTTAGATATCGATATTCATACTGAGCTTTACACACAAACACAGATATTGCACAGATTCTGTTAGATATCGATATTTATACTGAGCTTTACAAACACATCCAGATATATCACAGATTCTGTTAGATATCGATATTTATACTGAGCTTTACACACACACCCAGATATATCACAGATTCTGTTAGATATCGATATTTATACTGAGCTTCACACACACACCCAGATATATCACAGATTCTGTTAGATATCGATATTCATACTGAGCTTTACACACACACAGAGATATTGCACAGATTCTGTTAGATATGGATATTTATACTGAGCTTTATAAACACATCCAGATATCTCACACATTCTGTTACATATCGATATTTGTACTGAGCTTTACACACACACCCAGATATATAACAGATTCTGTTACATATCGATATTTATACTGAGCTTTACAAACACACCCAGATATATCACAGATTCTGTTAGATATCGATATTTATACTGAGCTTCACACACACCCAGATATATCACAGATTCGGTTAGATATCAATATTTATACTGAGCTTTACACACACATCCAGATATATCACAGATTCTGTTAGATATCGATATTCATACTGAGCTTCACACACACACCCAGATATATCACAGATTCTGTTAGATATCGATATTTATACTGAGCTTTACACACACACCCAGATATATCACAGATTCTGTTAGATATCGATGTTTATACTGAGCTTTACAAACACACCCAGATATATCACAGATTCTGTTAGATATCGATATTTATACTGAGCTTTACACACACACCCAGATATATCACAGATTCTGTGAGATATCGATATTTATACTGAGCTTTACAAACACACCCAGATATATCACAGATTCTGTTAGATATCGATATTTATACTGAGCTTTACACACACACCCAGATATATCACAGATTCTGTTAGATACCGATATTCATACTGTGCTTTACAGACACACCCAGATATATCACAGATTCTGTTAGATATCGATATTTATACTGAGCTTTACACACAAACACAGATATTGCACAGATTCTGTTAGATATCGATATTTATACTGAGCTTTACAAACACATCCAGATATATCACAGATTCTGTTACATATCGATATTTGTACTGAGCTTTACACACACACACAGATATATCACAGATTCTGTTACTTATCGATATTTACACTGAGCTTTACAAACACACCCAGATATATCACAGATTCAATTAGATATCACTTTTTATACTGAGCTTCACAAACACACCCAGATATATCACAGATTCTGTTAGATATCGATACTGAGCCTTACACACACACCCAGATATATCACAGATTCTGTTAGATATCGATATTTATACTGAGCTTTACACACACACCCAGATATATCACAGATTCTGTTAGATATCGATATTTATACTGAGCTTTACACACACACCCAGATATATCACAGATTCTGTTAGATATCGATATTTATACTGAGATTTACAAACACACCCAGATAATCACAGATTCTGTTAGATATCGATATTCATACTGTGCTTTATAAACACACCCAGATATATCACAGATTCTGTTACATATCGATATTTATTCTGAGCTTTACACACACACCCAGATATATCACAGATTCTGTTAGATATTGATATTTATACTGAGCTTTACAAACACACCCAGATATATCACAGATTCTGTTAGATATCGATTTTTATACTGAGCTTTACACACACACCCAGATATATCACAGATTCTGTTAGATATCGATATGTATACTGAGCTTTACACACACACACAGATATATCACAGATTCTGTTAGATATCGATATTTATACTGAGCTTTACACACAAACCCAGATATATCACAGATTCTGTTAGATATCGATATTCATACTGAGCTTTACAAACACACCCAGATATATCACAGATTCTGTTACATATCGATATTTATACTGAGCTTCACACACACCCAGATATATCACAGATTCTGTTAGATATCGATATTTATACTGAGCTTTACACACACACCCAGATATATCACAGATTCTGTTAGATATCGATATTTATACTGAGCTTTACACACACACCCAGATATATCACAGATTCTGCTAGATATCGAAATTGATACTGAGCTTTACAAACACACCCAGATATATCACAGATTCTGTTAGATATCGATATTCATACTGAGCTTTACAAACACACCCAGATGTATCACAGATTCTGTTAGATAGCGATATTTATACTGAGCTTTACACACACACCCAGATATATCACAGATTCTGTTAGATATCGATATTTATACTGAGCTTCACACACACACCCAGATATATCACAGATTCTGTTAGATATCGATATTCATACTGAGCTTTATGAACACATCCAGATATCTCACACATTCTGTGACATATCGATATTTGTACTGAGCTTTACAAACACACCCAGATATATCACAGATTCTGTTACATATCGATATTTATACTGAGCTTTACACACACACACAGATATATCACAGATTCTGTTAGATATCGATATTTATACTGAGCTTCACACACACACCCAGATATATCACAGATTCTGTTAGATATCGATATTCATACAGAGCTTTACACACACACCCAGATATATCATAGATTCTGTTAGATATCAATATTTATACTGAGCTTCACACACACACCCAGATATATCACAGATTCTGTTAGATATCGATGTTTATACTGAGCTTCACACACCCAGATATATCACAGATTCTGTTAGATATCGATATTTATACTGAGCTTCACAAACACACCCAGATATATCACAGATTCTGTTAGATATCGATATTTATACTGAGCTTTACACACACACCCAGATATATCACAGATTCTGTTAGATATCGATATTTACACTGAGCTTTACACACACACCCAGATATATCACAGATTCTGTTAGATATCGATATTGATACTGAGCTTTACAAACACACCCAGATATATCACAGATTCTGTTAGATATCGATATTGATACTGAGCTTTACAAACACACCCAGATATATCACAGATTCTGTTAGATATCGATATTTATACTGAGCTTCACACACACACCCAGATATATCACAGATTCTGTTAGATATCGATATTCATACTGAGCTTTACACACACACACAGATATTGCACAGATTCTGTTAGATATGGATATTTATACTGAGCTTTATAAACACATCCAGATATCTCACACATTCTGTTACATATCGATATTTGTACTGAGCTTTACACACACACCCAGATATATAACAGATTCTGTTACATATCGATATTTATACTGAGCTTTACAAACACACCCAGATATATCACAGATTCTGTTAGATATCGATATTTATACTGAGCTTCACACACACCCAGATATATCACAGATTCGGTTAGATATCAATATTTATACTGAGCTTCACAAACACACCCAGATATATCACAGATTCTGTTAGATATCGATGTTTATACTGAGCTTCACACGCACACCCACATATATCACAGATTCTGTTAGATATCGATATTCATACTGAGCTTCACACACACACCCAGATATATCACAGATTCTGTTAGATATCGATATTCATACTGAGCTTTACACACACACCCAGATATATCACAGATTCTGTTAGATATCGATATTGATACTGAGCTTTACACACACACCCAGATATATTACAGATTCTGTTAGATATCGATATTCATACTGAGCTTTACAAACACACCCAGATAATCACAGATTCTGTTAGATATCGATATTCATACTGTGCTTTACAAACACACCCAGATATATCACAGATTCTGTTACATATCGATATTTATACTGAGCTTTACACACACACCCAGAAATATCACAGATTCTGTTAGATATTGATATTTATACTGAGCTTTACAAACACACCCAGATATATCACAGATTCTGTTAGATATCGATTTTTATCTTGAGCTTTACACACACATCCAGATGTATCACAGATTCTGTTAGATATCGATATTAATACTGAGCTTTACACACACACCCAGATATATCACAGATTCTGTTACATATCGATATTTATACTGAGCTTTACAAACACACCCAGATATATCACAGATTCTGTTACATATCGATATTTATACTGAGCTTTACACACACACCCAGATGTATCACAGATTCTGTTAGATATCGATATTTATACTGAGCTTCACACACACACCCAGATATATCACAGATTCTGTTAGATATCGATATTCATACAGAGCTTTACACACACACCCAGATATATCATAGATTCTGTTAGATATCGATATTCATACTGAGCTTTACACACACACCCAGATATATCACAGATTCTGTTAGATATAGATATTTATACTGAGCTTTACAAACACACCCAGATATATCACAGATTCTGTTACATATCGATATTTATACTGTGCTTTACAAACACACCCAGACATATCACAGATTCTGTGAGATATCGATATTGATACTGAGCTTTACACACACACCCAGATAAATCACAGATTCTGTTAGATATCGAAATTCATACTGAGCTTTACACACACACCCAGATATATCACAGATTCTGTTAGATATCGATATTTATACTGAGCTTTACAAACACACCCAGATATATCACAGATTCTGTTAGATATCGATTTTCATACTGAGCTTTACAAACACACCCAGATATGTCACAGATTCTGTTACATATCGATATTTATACTGAGCTTCACACACACCCAGATATAACACAGATTCTGTTAGATATCGATATTTATACTGAGCTTTACACACACACCCAGATATATCACAGATTCTGTTAGATATCGATATTTATACTGAGCTTTACAAGCACACCCAGATATAACACAGATTCTGTTAGATATCGATATTTATACTGAGCTTTACACACACATCCAGATATATCACAGATTCTATTAGATATCGAAATTTATACTGAGCTTTACACACACACCCAGATATATCACAGATTCTGTTAGATATCGATATTCATACTGAGCTTTACAAACTCACCCAGATATATCACAGATTCTGTTTGATATCGATATTTATACTGAGCTTTACACACACACACAGATATATCACAGATTCTGTTAGATATCGATATTCATACTGAGCATTACAAACACACCCAGATATATCACAGATTCTGTTAGATATCGATATTTATACTGAGCTTTACAAACACACCCAGATATATCACAGATTCTGTTAGATATCGATATTCATACTGAGCATTACAAACACACCCAGATATATCACAGATTCTGTTAGATATCGATATTTATACTGAGCTTTACACACACACCCAGATATATCACAGATTCAGTTACATATCGATATTTATACTGAGCTTTACAAACACGCCCAGATATATCACAGATTCTGTTAGATATCGATATTTATGCTGAGCTTCACACACACACACAGATATATCACAGATTCTGTTAGATATCGATATTTATACTGAGCTTCACACACACACCCAGATATATCACAGATTCTGTTAGATATCGATATTCATACTGAGCTTTACATACACACACAGATATATCAAAGATTCTGTTATATATCGATATTTATACTGAGCTTTACAAACACACCCAGATAATCACAGATTCTGTTAGATATCGATATTCATACTGTGCTTTACAAACACACCCAGATATATCACAGATTCTGTTACATATCGATATTTATACTGAGCTTTACACACACCCAGAAATATCACAGATTCTGTTAGATATTGATATTTATACTGAGCTTTACAAACACACCCAGATATATCACAGATTCTGTTAGATATCGATATTTATACTGAGCTTTACACACACATCCAGATATATCACAGATTCTGTTAGATATCGATATTAATACTGAGCTTTACACACACACCCAGATATTTCACAGATTCTGTTACATATCGATATTTATACTGAGCTTTACAAACACACCCAGATATATCACAGATTCTGTTAGATATAGATATTTATACTGAGCTTTACAAACACACCCAGATATATCACAGATTCAGTTACATATCGATATTTATACTGTGCTTTACAAACACACCCAGATATATCACAGATTCTGTTCGATATCGATATTGATACTGAGCTTTACACACACACCCAGATATATCACAGATTCTGTTAGATATCGAAATTCATACTGAGCTTTACAAACACACCCAGATATATCACAGATTCAGTTACATATCGATATTTATACTGTGCTTTACAAACACACCCAGATATATCACAGATTCTGTTAGATATCGATATTGATACTGAGCTTTACACACACACCCAGATATATCACAGATTCTGTTAGATATCGATATTGATACTGAGCTTTACACACACACCCAGATATATCACAGATTCTGTTAGATATCGAAATTCATACTGAGCTTTACACACACATCCAGATATATCACACATTCTGTTAGATATCGATATTTATACTGAGCTTTTCACACACACCCAGATATATCACAGATTCTGTTAGATGTCGATATTTATACTGAGCTTTACAAACACACCCAGATATTTCACAGATTCTGTTAGATATCGATATTTATACAGAGCTTTACACACACACCCAGATATATCACAGATTCTGTTAGATATCAATATTTATACTGAGCTTCACACACAAACCCAGATATATCACAGATTCTGTTACATATCGATATTCATACTGAGCTTTACAAACACACCCAGATATATCACAGATTCTGTTAGATATCGATATTGATACTGAGCTTCACACACAAACCCAGATATATCACAGATTCTGTTAGATATCGATATTTATACAGAGCTTTACACACACACCCAGATATATCACAGATTCTGTTAGATATCAATATTTATACTGAGCTTCACACACAAACCCAGATATATCACAGATTCTGTTAGATATCGATATTTATACTGAGCTTTACACACACACCCAGATATATCACAGATTCTGTTAGATATCGATATTTATACTGAGCTACACACACACACCCAGATATATCACAGATTCTGTTAGATATCGATATTTATACTGAGCTTTACACACATACCCAGATATATCACAGATTCTGTTAGATATCGATATTCATACAGAGCTTTACACACACACACAGATATATCATAGATTCTGTTAGATATCAATATTTATACTGAGCTTTACACACACACCCAGATATATCACAGATTCTGTTAGATATCGATATTCATACTGAGCTTCACACACACACCCAGATATATCACAGATTCTGTTAGATATAGATATTTATACTGAGCTTTACAAACACACCCAGATATATCACAGATTCTGTTAGATATCGATTTTTATCTTGAGCTTTACACACACATCCAGATGTATCACAGATTCTGTTAGATATCGATATTAATACTGAGCTTTACACACACACCCAGATATATCACAGATTCTGTTACATATCGATATTTATACTGAGCTTTACAAACACACCCAGATATATCACAGATTCTGTTACATATCGATATTTATACTGAGCTTTACACACACACCCAGATGTATCACAGATTCTGTTAGATATCGATATTTATACTGAGCTTCACACACACACCCAGATATATCACAGATTCTGTTAGATATCGATATTCATACAGAGCTTTACACACACACCCAGATATATCATAGATTCTGTTAGATATCAATATTTATACTGAGCTTCACACACACACCCAGATATATCACAGATTCTGTTAGATATCGATGTTTATACTGAGCTTCACACACCCAGATATATCACAGATTCTGTTAGATATCGATATTTATACTGAGCTTCACAAACACACCCAGATATATCACAGATTCTGTTAGATATCGATATTTATACTGAGCTTTACACACACACCCAGATATATCACAGATTCTGTTAGATATCGATATTTACACTGAGCTTTACACACACACCCAGGTATATCACAGATTCTGTTAGATATCGATATTCATACTGAGCTTTACACACACACCCAGATATATCACAGATTCTGTTAGATATAGATATTTATACTGAGCTTTACAAACACACCCAGATATATCACAGATTCTGTTACATATCGATATTTATACTGTGCTTTACAAACACACCCAGATATATCACAGATTCTGTTAGATATCGATATTGATACTGAGCTTTACACACACACCCAGATAAATCACAGATTCTGTTAGATATCGAAATTCATACTGAGCTTTACACACACACCCAGATATATCACAGATTCTGTTAGATATCGATATTTATACTGAGCTTTACAAACACACCCAGATATATCACAGATTCTGTTAGATATCGATTTTCATACTGAGCTTTACAAACACACCCAGATATGTCACAGATTCTGTTACATATCGATATTTATACTGAGCTTCACACACACCCAGATATAACACAGATTCTGTTAGATATCGATATTTATACTGAGCTTTACACACACACCCAGATATATCACAGATTCTGTTAGATATCGATATTTATACTGAGCTTTACAAGCACACCCAGATATAACACAGATTCTGTTAGATATCGATATTTATACTGAGCTTTACACACACATCCAGATATATCACAGATTCTATTAGATATCGAAATTTATACTGAGCTTTACACACACACCCAGATATATCACAGATTCTGTTAGATATCGATATTCATACTGAGCTTTACAAACTCACCCAGATATATCACAGATTCTGTTTGATATCGATATTTATACTGAGCTTTACACACACACACAGATATATCACAGATTCTGTTAGATATCGATATTCATACTGAGCATTACAAACACACCCAGATATATCACAGATTCTGTTAGATATCGATATTTATACTGAGCTTTACAAACACACCCAGATATATCACAGATTCTGTTAGATATCGATATTCATACTGAGCATTACAAACACACCCAGATATATCACAGATTCTGTTAGATATCGATATTTATACTGAGCTTTACACACACACCCAGATATATCACAGATTCAGTTACATATCGATATTTATACTGAGCTTTACAAACACGCCCAGATATATCACAGATTCTGTTAGATATCGATATTTATGCTGAGCTTCACACACACACACAGATATATCACAGATTCTGTTAGATATCGATATTTATACTGAGCTTCACACACACACCCAGATATATCACAGATTCTGTTAGATATCGATATTCATACTGAGCTTTACATACACACACAGATATATCAAAGATTCTGTTATATATCGATATTTATACTGAGCTTTACAAACACATCCAGATATCTCACAGATTCTGTTACATATCGATATTTGTACTGAGCTTTACACACACACCCAGATATATGACAGATTCTGTTACTTATCGATATTTATACTGAGGTTTACAAACACACCCAGATATATCACAGATTCTGTTACATATTGATATTTATACTGAGCTTCACAAACACACCCAGATATATCACAGATTCTGTTAGATATCGATGTTTATACTGAGCTTTACACACACACCCAGATATATCACAGATTCTGTTAGATATCGATATTTATACTGAGCTTTACAAACACACCCAGATATATCACAGATTCTGTTAGATATCGATATTCATACTGTGCTTTACAGACACACCCAGATATATCACAGATTCTGTTAGATATCGATATTTATACTGAGCTTTACACACACACACAGATATATTACAGATTCTGTTAGATATCGATATTTATACTGAGCTTTACAAACACACCCAGATAATCACAGATTCTGTTAGATATCGATATTCATACTGTGCTTTACAAACACACCCAGATATATCACAGATTCTGTTACATATCGATATTTATACTGAGCTTTACACACACCCAGAAATATCACAGATTCTGTTAGATATTGATATTTATACTGAGCTTTACAAACACACCCAGATATATCACAGATTCTGTTAGATATCGATATTTATACTGAGCTTTACACACACATCCAGATATATCACAGATTCTGTTAGATATCGATATTAATACTGAGCTTTACACACACACCCAGATATTTCACAGATTCTGTTACATATCGATATTTATACTGAGCTTTACAAACACACCCAGATATATCACAGATTCTGTTAGATATAGATATTTATACTGAGCTTTACAAACACACCCAGATATATCACAGATTCAGTTACATATCGATATTTATACTGTGCTTTACAAACACACCCAGATATATCACAGATTCTGTTAGATATCGATATTGATACTGAGCTTTACACACACACCCAGATATATCACAGATTCTGTTAGATATCGAAATTCATACTGAGCTTTACAAACACACCCAGATATATCACAGATTCAGTTACATATCGATATTTATACTGTGCTTTACAAACACACCCAGATATATCACAGATTCTGTTAGATATCGATATTGATACTGAGCTTTACACACACACCCAGATATATCACAGATTCTGTTAGATATCGATATTGATACTGAGCTTTACACACACACCCAGATATATCACAGATTCTGTTAGATATCGAAATTCATACTGAGCTTTACACACACATCCAGATATATCACACATTCTGTTAGATATCGATATTTATACTGAGCTTTTCACACACACCCAGATATATCACAGATTCTGTTAGATGTCGATATTTATACTGAGCTTTACAAACACACCCAGATATTTCACAGATTCTGTTAGATATCGATATTTATACAGAGCTTTACACACACACCCAGATATATCACAGATTCTGTTAGATATCAATATTTATACTGAGCTTCATACACAAACCCAGATATATCACAGATTCTGTTACATATCGATATTCATACTGAGCTTTACAAACACACCCAGATATATCACAGATTCTGTTAGATATCGATATTTATACTGAGCTTCACACACAAACCCAGATATATCACAGATTCTGTTAGATATCGATATTTATACAGAGCTTTACACACACACCCAGATATATCACAGATTCTGTTAGATATCAATATTTATACTGAGCTTCACACACAAACCCAGATATATCACAGATTCTGTTAGATATCGATATTTATACTGAGCTTTACACACACACCCAGATATATCACAGATTCTGTTAGATATCGATATTTATACTGAGCTACACACACACACCCAGATATATCACAGATTCTGTTAGATATCGATATTTATACTGAGCTTTACACACATACCCAGATATATCACAGATTCTGTTAGATATCGATATTCATACAGAGCTTTACACACACACACAGATATATCATAGATTCTGTTAGATATCAATATTTATACTGAGCTTTACACACACACCCAGATATATCACAGATTCTGTTAGATATCGATATTCATACTGAGCTTCACACACACACCCAGATATATCACAGATTCTGTTAGATATAGATATTTATACTGAACTTTACAAACACACCCAGATATATCACAGATTCAGTTACATATCGATATTTATACTGTGCTTTACAAACACACCCAGATATATCACAGATTCTGTTAGATATCGATATTGATACTGAGCTTTACACACACACCCAGATATATCACAGATTCTGTTAGATATCGATATTTATACTGAGCTTTACACACACACCCAGATATATCACAGATTCTGTTAGATATCGAAATTCATACTGAGCTTTACACACACACCCAGATATATCACAGATTCTGTTAGATATCGATATTTATACTGAGCTTTACAAACACACCCAGATATTTCACAGATTCTGTTAGATATCGATTTTCATACTGAGCTTTACAAACACACCCAGATATGTCACAGATTCTGTTACATATCGATATTTAAACTGAGCTTCACACACACCCAGATATAACACAGATTCTGTTAGATATCGATATTTATACTGAGCTTTACACACACACCCAGATATATCACAGATTCTGTTAGATATCGATATTTATACTGAGCTTTACACACACACCCAGATATATCACAGATTCTGTTAGATATCAATATTTATACTGAGCTTCACACACACATCCAGATATATCACAGATTCTATTAGATATCGATATTTATACTGAGCTTTACACACACACCCAGATATATCACAGATTCTGTTAGATATCGATATTCATACTGTGCTTTACAAACACACCCAGATGTATCACAGATTCTGTTACATATCGATATTTATACTGAGCTTTACACACACACCCAGAAATATCACAGATTCTGTTAGACATTGATATTTATACTGAGCTTTACAAACACACCCAGATATATCACAGATTCTATTAGATATAGATATTCATACTGAGCTTTACACACACACCCAGATATATCACAGATTCTGTTAGATATCGATATTTATACTGAGCTTTACAAACACACACAGATATATCACAGATTCTGTTAGATATCGATATTTACACTGAGCTTTACACACACACCCAGATATATCACAGATTATGTTAGATATCAATATTTATACTGAGCTTCACACACACATCCAGATATATCACAGATTCTATTAGATATCGATATTTATACTGAGCTTTACACACACACCCAGATATATCACAGATTCTGTTAGATATCGATATTTATACTGAGCTTTACACACACACCCAGATATATCACAGATTCTGTTAGATATCGATATTCATACTGTGCTTTACACACACACCCAGAAATATCACAGATTCTGTTAGACATTGATATTTATACTGAGCTTTACAAACACACCCAGATATATCACAGATTCTGTTAGATATCGATATTTATACTGAGCTTTACACACACATCCAGATATATCACAGATTCTGTTAGATATCGATATTAATACTGAGCTTTACACACACACCCAGATATTTCACAGATTCTGTTACATATCGATATTTATACAGAGCTTCACACACACACCCAGATATATCACAGATTCTGTTAGATATCGATATTTATACTGAGCTTTACACACACACCCAGATATATCACAGATTCTGTTAGATATCGATATTTATACTGAGCTACACACACACACCCAGATATATCACAGATTCTGTTAGATATCGATATTTATACTGAGCTTTACACACATACCCAGATATATCACAGATTCTGTTAGATATCGATATTCATACAGAGCTTTACACACACACCCAGATATATCACAGATTCTGTTAGATATCGATATATATACTGAGCTATACACACACACCCAGATATATCATAGATTCTGTTAGATATCAATATTTATACTGAGCTTCACACACACACCCAGATATATCACAGATTCTGTTAGATATCGATGTTTATACTGAGCTTCACACACACCCAGATATATCACAGATTCTGTTAGATATCAATATTTATACTGAGCTTTACACACACACCCAGATATATCACTGATTCTGTTAGATATCGATATTCATACTGAGCTTTACACACACACCCAGATATATCACAGATTCTGTTAGATATAGATATTTATACTGAACTTTACAAACACACCCAGATATATCACAGATTCAGTTACATATCGATATTTATACTGTGCTTTACAAACACACCCAGATATATCACACATTCTGTTAGATATCGATATTGATACTGAGCTTTACACACACACCCAGATATATCACAGATTCTGTTAGATATCGAAATTCATACTGAGCTTTACACACACACCCAGATATGTCACAGATTCTGTTACATATCGATATTTAAACTGAGCTTCACACACACCCAGATATAACACAGATTCTGTTAGATATCGATATTTATACTGAGCTTTACACACACACCCAGATATATCACAGATTCTGTTAGATATCAATATTTATACTGAGCTTCACACACACATCCAGATATATCACAGATTCTATTAGATATCGATATTTATACTGAGCTTTACACACACACCCAGATATATCACAGATTCTGTTAGATATCAATATTTATACTGAGCTTCACACACATATCCAGATATATCACAGATTCTATTCGATATCGATATTTATACTGAGCTTTACACACACATCCAGATATATCACAGATTCTGTTAGATATCGATATTTATACTGTGCTTTACAAACACACCCAGATGTATCACAGATTCTGTTACATATCGATATTTATACTGAGCTTTACACACACACCCAGAAATATCACAGATTCTGTTAGACATTGATATTTATACTGAGCTTTACAAACACACCCAGATATATCACAGATTCTGTTAGATATCGATATTTATACTGAGCTTTACACACACCCAGATATAACACAGATTCTATTAGATATCGATATTTATACTGAGCTTTACACACACACCCAGATATATCACAGATTCTGTTAGATATCGATATTCATACTGTGCTTTACAAACACACCCAGATATATCACAGATTCTATTAGATATCGATATTTATACTGAGCTTTACACACACATCCAGATATATCACAGATTCTATTAGATATCGATATTTATACTGAGCTTTACACACACACCCAGATATTTCACAGATTCTGTTACATATCGATATTTATACAGAGCTTCACACACACACCCAGATATATCACAGATTCTGTTAGATATCGATATTTATACTGAGCTTTACACACACACCCAGATATATCACAGATTCTGTTAGATATCGATATTTATACTGAGCTACACACACACACCCAGATATATCACAGATTCTGTTAGATATCGATATTTATACTGAGCTTTACACACATACCCAGATATATCACAGATTCTGTTAGATATCGATATTCATACAGAGCTTTACACACACACCCAGATATATCATAGATTCTGTTAGATATCAATATTTATACTGAGCTTCACACACACACCCAGATATATCACAGATTCTGTTAGATATCGATGTTTATACTGAGCTTCACACACACCCAGATATATCACAGATTCTGTTAGATATCGATATTTATACTGAGCTTCACACACACACCCAGATATATCACAGATTCTGTTAGATATCGATATTCATACTGAGCTTTACAAACACACCCAGATATATCACAGATTCTGTTAGATATCGATATTTATACTGAGCTTTACACACACACCCAGATATATCACAGATTCTGTTAGATATCGATATTTACACTGAGCTTTACACACACACCCAGATATATCACAGATTCTGTTAGATATCGATATTTATACTGAGCTTTACACACACACCCAGATATATCACAGATTCTGTTAGATATCGATATTTACACTGAGCTTTACACACACACCCAGATATATCACAGATTCTGTTAGATATCGATATTTATACTGAGCTTTACACACACACCCAGATATATCACAGATTCTGTTAGATATCGATATTTATACTGAGCTTTACAAACACACCCAGATATATCACAGATTCAGTTACATATCGATATTTATACTGTGCTTTACAAACACACCCAGATATATCACAGATTCTGTTAGATATCGATATTGATACTGAGCTTTACACACACACACAGATATATTACAGATTCTGTTAGATATCGAAATTCATACTGAGCTTTACACACACACCCAGATATATCACAGATTCTGTTAGATATCGATATTTATACTGAGCTTTACAAACACACCCAGATATTGCACAGATTCTGTTAGATATCGATTTTCATACTGAGCTTTACAAACACACCCAATTATGTCACAGATTCTGTTACATATCGATATTTATACTGAGCTTCACACACACCCAGATATAACACAGATTCTGTTAGATATCGATATTTATACTGAGCTTTACACACACACCCAGATATATCACAGATTCTGTTAGATATCAATATTTATACTGAGCTCCACACAAACATCCAGATATATCACAGATTCTATTAGATATCGA
This sequence comes from Scyliorhinus torazame, assembly GCF_047496885.1. NCBI lineage: Eukaryota > Metazoa > Chordata > Chondrichthyes > Carcharhiniformes > Scyliorhinidae > Scyliorhinus > Scyliorhinus torazame. Next base: position 39,134,628 of record NC_092731.1, read on the forward strand.
TATTTATACTGAGCTTTACACACACACCCAGATATATCACAGATTCTGTTAGATATCGATATTCATACTGAGCTTTACAAACCCTCCCAGATATATCACAGATTCTGTTAGATATCGATATTTATACTGAGCTTTACACACACTCCCAGATATATCACAGATTCTGTTAGATATCGATATTTATACTGAGCTTTACAAACACACCCAGATATATCACAGATTCTGTTACATATCGATATTTATACTGAGCTTTACACACACACCCAGATATATCACAGATTCAGTTACATATCGATATTTATACTGAGCTTTACAAACACACCCAGATATATCACAGATTCTGTTAGATATCGATATTTATACTGAGCTTCACACACACACACAGATATTGCACAGATTCTGTTAGATATCGATATTCATACTGAGCTTTACACACACACCCAGATATATCACAGTTTCTCTGTTAGATATCGATATTTATACTGAGCTTTATAAACACATCCAGATATCTCACACATTCTGTTACATATCGATATTCATACTGAGCTTCACACACACACCCAGATATATCACAGATTCTGTTACATATCGATATTTATACTGAGCTTCACACACACACCCAGATATATCACAGATTCTGTTACATATCGATACTTATACTGAGCTTCACAAACACACCCAGATATATCACATATTCTGTTAGATATCGATATTCATACAGAGCTTTACACACACACCCAGATATATCACAGATTCTGTTACATATCGATATTTATACTGAGCTTCACACACACACCCAGATATATCACAGATTCTGTTACATATCGATACTTATACTGAGCTTCACAAACACACCCAGATATATCACATATTCTGTTAGATATCGATATTCATACTGAGCTTTACACAAACACACAGATATTGCACAGATTCTGTTAGATATCGATATTTATACTGAGCTTTATAAATACATCCAGATATCTCACACATTCTGTTACATATCGATATTTGTACTGAGCTTTACACACACACCCAGATATATCACAGATTCTGTTACATATCGATATTTATACTGAGCTTTACAAACACACCCAGATATATCACAGATTCTGTTAGATATCGATATTCATACTGAGCTTTACACACACACCCAGATATATCACAGTTTCTCTGTTAGATATCGATATTTATACTGAGCTTCACACACACACCCAGATATATCACAGATAATGTTAGATATCGATATTCATACTGAGCTTTACAAACACACCCAGATATATCACAGAATCTGTTAGATATCGATATTTATACTGAGCATTACACACACACCCAGATATATCACAGATTCTGTTAGATATCGATATTCATACTGAGCTTTACACACACACCCAGCTATATCACAGATTCTGTTAGATATCGATATTTATACTGAGCTTTACACACACACCCAGGTATATCACAGATTCTGTTAGATATCGATATTTATACTGAGCTTTACACACACACCCAGATATATCACAGATTCTGTTAGATATCGATATTCATACTGAGCTTTACACACACACCCAGATATATCACAGATTCTGTTAGATATCGATATTTATACTGAGCTTTACACACACACCCAGATATATCACAGATTCTGTTAGATATCGATATTTATACTGAGCTTTACAAACACACCCAGATATTTCACAGATTGTTAGATATCGATTTTCATACTGAGCTTTACAAACACACCCAGATATGTCACAGATTCTGTTACATATCGATATTTATACTGAGCTTCACACACACCCAGATATAACACAGATTCTGTTAGATATCGATATTTATACTGAGCTTTACACACACACCCAGATATATCACAGATTCTGTTAGATATCAATATTTATACTGAGCTTCACACAAACATCCAGATATATCACAGATTCTATTAGATATCGATATTTATACTGAGCTTTACACACACACCCAGATATATCACAGATTCTGTTAGATATCGATATTCATACTGAGCTTTACAAACTCACCCAGATATATCACAGATTCTGTTAGATATCGATATTTATACTGAGCTTTACACACACTCCCAGATATATCACAGATTCTGTTAGATATCGATATTTATACTGAGCTTTACAAACACACCCAGATATATCACAGATTCTGTTAGATATCGATATTCATACTGAGCATTACAAACACACCCAGATATATCACAGATTCTGTTAGATATCGATATTTATACTGAGCTTTACACACACACCCAGATATATCACAGATTCAGTTACATATCGATATTTATACTGAGCTTTACAAACACACCCAGATATATCACAGATTCTGTTAGATATCGATATTTATACTGAGCTTCACACACACACACAGATATATCACAGATTCTGTTAGATATCGATATTCATACTGAGCTTTACATACACACACAGATATTGCACAGATTCTGTTAGATATCGATATTTATACTGAGCTTTACAAACACATCCAGATATCTCACAGATTCTGTTACATATCGATATTTGTACTGAGCTTTACACACACACCCAGATATATGACAGATTCTGTTACTTATCGATATTTATACTGAGGTTTACAAACACACCCAGATATATCACAGATTCTGTTACATATCGATATTTATACTGAGCTTCACAAACACACCCAGATATATCACAGATTCTGTTAGATATCGATATTCATACTGAGCTTCACACACACACCTAGATATATCACAGATTCTGTTAGATATCGATATTCATACTGAGCTTTACACACACACCCAGATATATCACAGTTTCTCTGTTAGATATCTATATTTATACTGAGCTTCACACACACACCCAGATATATCACAGATACTGTTACATATCGATATTTATACTGAGCTTTATAAACACATCCAGATATCTCACACATTCTGTTACATATCGATATTTGTACTGAGCTTTACACACACACCCAGATATATCACAGATTCTGTTACATATCGATATTTATACTGAGCTTCACACACACACCCAGATATATCACAGATTCTGTTACATATCGATACTTATACTGAGCTTCACAAACACACCCAGATATATCACAGATTCTGTTAGATATCGATATTCATACTGAGCTTTACACAAACACACAGATATTGCACAGATTCTGTTAGATATCGATATTTATACTGAGCTTTATAAACACATCCAGATATCTCACACATTCTGTTACATATCGATATTTGTACTGAGCTTTACACACACACCCAGATATATCACAGATTCTGTTACATATCGATATTTATACTGAGCTTTACAAACACACCCAGATATATCACAGATTCTGTTAGATATCGATATTCATACTGAGCTTTACACACACACCCAGATATATCACAGTTTCTCTGTTAGATATCGATATTTATACTGAGCTTCACACACACACCCAGATATATCACAGATAATGTTAGATATCGATATTCATACTGAGCTTTACAAACACACCCAGATATATCACAGAATCTGTTAGATATCGATATTTATACTGAGCATTACACACACACCCAGATATATCACAGATTCTGTTAGATATCGATATTCATACTGAGCTTTACACACACACCCAGATATATCACAGATTCTGTTAGATATCGATATTGAAACTGAGCTTTACACACACACCCAGATATATCACAGATTCTGTTAGATATCGATATTCATACTGAGCTTTACACACACACCCAGATATATCACAGATTCTGTTAGATATCTATATTTATACTGAGCTTTACACACACACCCAGATATATCACAGATTCTGTTAGATATCGATATTCATACTGAGCTTTACACACACACCCAGATATATCACAGATTCTGTTAGATATCGATATTTATACTGAGCTTTACACACACACCCAGATATATCACAGATTCTGTTAGATATCGATATTCATACTGAGCTTTACACACACACCCAGGTATATCACAGATTCTGTTAGATATCGATATTTATACTGAGCTTTACACACACACCCAGATATATCACAGATTCTGTTAGATATCGATATTTATACTGAGCTTTACACACACACACCCAGATATATCACAGATTCTGTTAGATATCGATATTCATACTGAGCTTTACACACACACCCAGATATATCACAGATTCTGTTAGATATCGATATTTATACTGAGCTTTACACACACACCCAGATATATCACAGATTCTGTTAGATATCGATATTCATACTGAGCTTTACACACACACCCAGATATATCACAGATTCTGTTAGATATCGATATTTATACTGAGCTTCACACACACATCCAGATATATCACAGATTCTGTTAGATATCGATATTTATACTGAGCTTTACACACACACCCAGATATATCACAGATTCTGTTAGATATCGATATTCATACTGAGCTTTACACACACACCCAGATATATCACAGATTCTGTTAGATATCGATATTTATACTGAGCTTTACACACACACCCAGATATATCACAGATTCTGTTAGATATCGATATTCATACTGAGCTTTACACACACACCCAGATATATCACAGATTCTGTTAGATATCGATATTTATACTGAGCTTTTCACACACACCCAGATGTATCACAGATTCTGTTAGATATCGAGATTCATACTGAGCTTTACACACACACCCAGATATATCACAGATTCTGTTAGATATCGATATTTATACTGAGCTTTACACACACACCCAGATATATCACAGATTCTGTTAGATATCGAAATTCATACTGAGCTTTACACACACACCCAGATATATCACAGATTCTGTTAGATATCGATATTTATACTGAGCTTTACACACACACCCAGATATATCACAGATTCTGTTAGATATCGATATTTATACTGTGCTTTACACACACACCCAGATATATCACAGTTTCTCTGTTAGATATCTATATTTATACTGAGCTTCACACACACACCCAGATATATCACAGATACTGTTACATATCGATATTTATACTGAGCTTCACACACACATCCAGATATATCACAGATTCTGTTAGATATCGATATTTATACTGAGCTTTACACACACACCCAGATATATCACAGATTCTGTTAGATATCGATATTTATACTGAGCTTTACACACACACCCTGATATATCACAGATTCTGTTAGATATCGATATTCATACTCAGCTTTACACACACCCAGATATATCACAGATTCTGTTAGATATCGATATTAATACTGAGCTTTACACACACACCCAGATATATCACAGATTCTGTTAGATATCGATATTTATACTGAGCTTTACACACACACCCAGATATATCACAGATTCTGTTAGATATCGATATTCATACTGAGCTTTACACACACACCCAGATATATCACAGATTCTGTTAGATATCGACATTTATACTGAGCTTTACACACACACCCAGATATATCACAGATTCTGTTAGATATAGATATTTATACTGAGCTTTACACACACACCCAGATATATCACAGATTCTGTTAGATATCGACATTTATACTGAGCTTTACACACACACCCAGATATATCACAGATTCTGTTAGATATCGATATTTATACTGAGCTTTACACACACACCCAGATATATCACAGATTCTGTTAGATATCGATATTTCTACTGAGCTTCACACACACACCCAGATACATCACAGATTCTGTTAGATATCGATATTGATACTGAGCTTTACACACACACACAGATATATCACAGATTCTGTTAGATATCAATATTTATACTGAGCTTCACACACACACAGATATATCACAGATTCTGTTAGATATCGATATTCATACTGAGCTTTACACACACACCCAGATATATGACAGATTCTGTTACTTATCGATATTTATACTGAGGTTTACAAACACACCCAGATATATCACAGATTCTGTTACATATCGATATTTATACTGAGCTTCACAAACACACCCAGATATATCACAGATTCTGTTAGATATCGATATTCATACTGAGCTTCACACACACACCCAGATATATCACAGATTCTGTTTGATATCGATATTCATACTGAGCTTTACACACACACCCAGATATATCACAGTTTCTCTGTTAGATATCGATATTTATACTGAGCTTCACACACACACCCAGATATATCACAGATACTGTTACATATCGATATTTATACTGAGCTTTATAAACACATCCAGATATCTCACACATTCTGTTACATATCGATATTTGTACTGAGCTTTACACACACACCCAGATATATCACAGATTCTGTTACATATCGATATTTATACTGAGCTTCACACACACACCCAGATATATCACAGATTCTGTTACATATTGATACTTATACTGAGCTTCACAAACACACCCAGATATATCACAGATTCTGTTAGATATCGATATTCATACTGAGCTTTACACAAACACACAGATATTGCACAGATTCTGTTAGATATCGATATTTATACTGAGCTTTATAAACACATCCAGATATCTCACACATTCTGTTACATATCGATATTTGTACTGAGCTTTACACACACACCCAGATATATCACAGATTCTGTTACATATCGATATTTATACTGAGCTTTACAAACACACCCAGATATATCACAGATTCTGTTAGATATCGATATTCATACTGAGCTTTACAAACACACCCAGATATATCACAGAATCTGTTAGATATCGATATTTATACTGAGCATTACACACACACCCAGATATATCACAGATTCTGTTAGATATCGATATTCATACTGAGCTTTACACACACACCCAGATATATCACAGATTCTGTTAGATATCGATATTCATACTGAGCTTTACACACACACCCAGATATATCACAGATTCTGTTAGATATCAATATTTATACTGAGCTTTACACACACACCCAGATATATCACAGATTCTGTTACATATCGATATTTATACTGAGCTTCACACACACACCCAGATATATCACAGATTCTGTTAGATATCGATATTTATACTGAGCTTTACACACACACCCAGATATATCACAGATTCTGTTAGATATCGATATTTATACTGAGCTTTTCACACACACCCAGATATATCACAGATTCTGTTAGATATCGAGATTCATACTGAGCTTTACACACACACCCAGATATATCACAGATTCTGTTAGATATCGATATTTATACTGAGCTTCACACACACATCCAGATATATCACAGATTCTGTTAGATATCGATATTTATACTGAGCTTTACACACACACCCAGATATATCATAGATTCTGTTAGATATCGAAATTCATACTGAGCTTTACACACACACCCAGATATATCACAGATTCTGTTAGATATCGATATTGATACTGAGCTTTACACACACACCCAGATATATCACAGATTCTGTTAGATATCGATATTGATACTGAGCTTTACACACACACCCAGATATATCACAGATTCTGTTAGATATCGATATTTATACTGAGCTTCACACACACATCCAGATATATCACAGATTCTGTTAGATATCGATATTTATACTGAGCTTTACACACACACCCAGATATATCACAGATTCTGTTAGATATCAATATTTATACTGAGCTTTACACACACACCCAGATATATCACAGATTCTGTTAGATATCGATATTTATACTGAGCATTACACACACACCCAGATATATCACAGATTCTGTTACATATCGATATTTATACTGAGCTTCACACACACATCCAGATATATCACAGATTCTGTTAGATATCGATATTTATACTGAGCTTTACACACACACACAGATATATCACAGATTCTGTTAGATATCGATATTGATACTGAGCTTTACACACACACCCAGATATATCACAGATTCTGTTAGATATCGATATTTATACTGAGCTTCACACACACATCCAGATATATCACAGATTCTGTTAGATATCGATATTCATACTGAGCTTTACACACACACACAGATATATCACAGATTCTGTTAGATATCGATATTTATACTGAGCTTTACACACACACCCAGATATATCACAGATTCTGTTAGATATCAATATTTATACTGAGCTTTACACACTCACCCAGATATATCACAGATTCTGTTAGATATCGATATTTATACTGAGCTTTACACACACACCCAGATATATCACAGATTCTGTTAGATATCGATATTCATACTGAGCTTTACACACACACCCAGATATATCACAGATTCTGTTAGATATCAATATTTCTACTGAGCTTCACACACACACCCAGATATATCACAGATTCTGTTAGATATCAATATTTATACTGTGCTTCACACACACACCCAGATATATCACAGATTCTGAATGACTCTGAATCCAGCTCCTGAATCCAGTTCATTTTCCAATATCTCCTGTTTCACCTCAGTGTGTTTGTTTCTGCCCTGATTATAATATCTGTGGTTTTTCACCTCAGGAAGCTGCCTGTTTCTTTGAATATTTTTGTGATTAATTCCAATCAATGTTTTGTAATAATTGAAAGTTGTTTTTGCTTTCACAGCGAGGGAATTTCTCAGCCAATCAGCATTGGATCCTGACCTTCTCTCCTGCCTTCCTCACTATCACAGACCTTCCCTCGCTCTCCCCTCCCTATTCCTCCCTGCATTTAAAACTGGTTCATTTTGCGGCACATGTGACAACTCAGCTGAATCAGAACTCCACCCAGGCATTTTGTAGAGGAACAAATCAGCAAGGACCCAGAGATTGACCCTGGACACACATCCCTTCATTCGTCAGAATCTCTGATCACAAATCAGGAGTGGGTTAGACTCAATCTCCCCCAAAACTAACCCAGGGTCATTGGGTAATGATCAGGAACAACACCCTGAGCCCGTCCCCCCCCCCCCCCACCCACCCCACACTAACCCAGGGTCACTGGGTAATGATCAGGAACAACACCCTGAGCCCATTCCCCCCCCACCCACCCCACACTAACCCAGGGTCATTGGGTAATGATCAGGAACAACACCCTGAGCCCAATCAGCCCCACCACCCCCACCCACCCCACACTAACCCAGGGTCACTGGGTAATGATCAGGAACAACACCCTGAGCCCATTCCCTCCCCCCTACCCACCCCACACTAACCCAGGGTCACTGGGTAATGATCAGGAGCAGGAACCAGGGCTGACGTCATTGAGCTCAGTTCTACTTTCCCCAACTGAAGGTTAACTCTTTCTGGACTTTCTGATTCACTGCAACATTCAGATTGTTTTATTGAACATCCCAGGAAATGTCCGTTTTGCGGTGATCTTTATGCGGTCTGATATAAATTGCTATTCTTCATGTGTTAATTCAGAACAAACTGCAACTTGTGGATATGTTGTTTTCATCCAATGGTATTCCTGTTAGCAGCTGATACACGAACACAACCAGATTTATTTTAAAACATTTGGATAAAGTGACACATTGGCAATTTTCAAGATATATTCAGAAAAATTGATGACTTTTCTTCCAGCCTGATATATAACTTCCTTCTTATTTCCTTTCTCGCAGTTAACTTTGTAACAATTATGATCTTGTCCCAAGGGAAGTGTGGCCTCTCCAAATGTGTTTCCCGTTACCTGGTGGCCATGGCAGTGGGAGATCTGCTGATCGTGATCTTGGACCTGATATTGAGGCAGATTCCGATCCGTTATGTGGAACAGTTTCTTTTCCTGAGGCAGGTCCGCATTTGTAATATCCACCTGGTCCTTGTTTGTGCAGCAACAGACTGTTCAGTCTGGTTCACCGTCATGTTCACCTTTGATCGATTTGTGGCCATTTCTTGTCAGAAGCTGAAAGTTAAATATTGCGTTGCCACAAATGCAGTTTGGGTTATTGGAACAGTGTCAGTGCTGAGCTGTTTAAAGAACACTTTCTGGTATTTTATGTTCACCAGTAAATATCAGATGGCAAATTCCCCCTGGTTTTGTTGGACAAGAATTGGTGTTCTGTATTCACGCGTCTGGGGAGCAATCGAATTTGTTCATCACATTTTAACGCCAGGAATCCCATTTGTCTTGATTCTGCTGCTCAATGCTTTCACCGTCAGACACATTTTAGTGAGTAGCAGAGCCCGCAGGAGACTCCGAGCTCACAGCAGTGGGGAGTGTCCCAGAGACCCAGAGATGGAGAGTCGGAGGAAATCCATCATTTTACTGTTTGTTATCTCAGGCAATTTCATTCTGTTATGGTCGGTGTTCACAGTGTCTATGTTATGGCTGCGAATTTGGTACATGGGGTTTAGATCTGTAGAGTTTCCATTCTTTGTACCAGAACTCGGTTACATGCTCCAGATCTTGAGTTGTTGCACAAACACTTGCATTTATGCGGTGACCCAGGCTAAGTTCAGACAGCAGTTGCAAATTGTGGTCAAATATCCACTTGCTGTAATTGTTAATTTTATTAAACAATGAGAAGAATTGAAGAAATTCCAGAATTTAACTGAAATCCTGTTTGATATTCCCATCGATATACATTCGCACAATTCTCCAATACAGACCAAATTCTCTACTGTCCCCGGGATCAGTGACACAGACACAGTGGGGTCAGTCTGCTCTCTCCCCGGGGTCAGTGACACAGACACAGTGGGGTCAGTCTGCTCTGTCCCCGGGGTCAGTGACACAGACACAGTGGGGTCAGTGCTCTCTCCCCGGGGTCAGTGACACAGACACAGTGGGGTCAGGTTGCTCTCTCCCCGGGGTCAGTGACACAGACACAGTGGGGTCAGTCTGCTGTCTCCCCGGGGTCAGTGACACAGACACAGTGGGGTCAGTCTGCTCTCTCCCCGGGGTCAGTGACACAGACACAGTGGGGTCAGTCTTCTCTGACCCCGGGGTCAGTGACACAGACACAGTGGGGTCAGGTTGCTCTCTCCCCGGGGTCAGTGACACAGACACAGTGGGGTCAGTCTGCTCTCTCCCCGGGGTCAGTGACACAGACACAGTGGGGTCAGTGCTCTCTCCCCGGGGTCAGTGACACAGACACAGTGGGGTCAGTGCTCTCTCCCCGTGGGCAGTGACACAGACACAGTGGGGTCAGTCTGCTCTGTCCCCGGGGTCAGTGACACAGACACAGTGGGGTCAGTGCTCTCTCCCCGGGGTCAGTGAGACAGACACAGTGGGGTCAGTGCTCTCTCCCCGGGGTCAGTGACACAGTCACGGTGGGGTCAGTCTGCTCTGTCCCCGGGGTCAGTGACACAGACACAGTGGGGTCAGTGCTCTCTCCCCGGGGTCAGTGACACAGACACAGTGGGGTCAGTGCTCTCTCCCCGGGGTCAGTGACACAGACACAGTGGGGTCAGTCTGCTCTCTCCCCGGGGTCAGTGACACAGACACAGTGGGGTCAGTGCTCTCTCCCCGGGGTCAGTGACACAGACACAGTGGGGTCAGTCTGCTCTGTCCCCGGGGTCAGTGACACAGACACAGTGGGGTCAGTCTGCTCTGTCCCCGGGGTCAGTGACACAGACACAGTGGGGTCAGTCTGCTCTCTCCCCGGGGTCAGTGACACAGACACAGTGGGGTCAGTGCTCTCTCCCCGGGGTCAGTGACACAGACACAGTGGGGTCAGTGCTCTGTCCCCGGGGTCAGTGACACAGACACAGTGGGGTCAGTCTGCTCTCTCCCCGGGGTCAGTGACACAGACACAGTGGGGTCAGTGCTCTCTCCCCGGGGCCAGTGACACAGGCACAGTGGGGTCAGTCTGCTCTCTCCCCGGGGTCAGTGACACAGACACAGTGGTGTCAGTGCTCTCTCCCCGGGGTCAGTGACACAGACACAGTGGGGTCAGTCTGCTCTGACCCCGGGGTCAGTGACACAGACACAGTGGGGTCAGTGCTCTCTCCCCGGGGTCAGTGATACAGACACAGTGGGGTCAGTGACACAGACACCGTGGGGTCAGTGCTCAATCCCCGGGGTCAGTGACGCAGACACAGTGGGGTCAGTCTGCTCTGTCCCCGGGGTCAGTGACACAGACACAGTGGGGTCAGTGCTCTCTCCCTGGGGTCAGTGACACAGACACAGTGGGGTCAGTGCTCAATCCCCGGGGTCAGTGACGCAGACACAGTGGGGTCAGTGCTCTGTCCCCGGGGTCAGTGACACAGACACAGTGGGGTCAGTCTGCTCTGTCCCCGGGGTCAGTGACACAGACACAGTGGGGTCAGAGCTCTCTCCCCGGGGTCAGTGACACAGACACAGTGGGGTCAGTCTGCTCTGACCCCGGGGTCAGTGACACAGACACAGTGGGGTCAGTGCTCAATCCCCGCGGTCAGTGACGCAGACACAGTGGGGTCAGTGCTCTGTCCCCGGGGTCAGTGACACAGACACAGTGGGGTCAGTGCTCTGTCCCCGGGGTCAGTGACACAGACACAGTGGGGTCAGTGCTCTGTCCCCGGGGTCAGTGACACAGACACAGTGGGGTCAGTGCTCTCTCCCCGGGGTCAGTGACACAGACACAGTGGGGTCAGTGCTCTCTCCCCGGGGTCAGTGACACAGACACAGTGGGGTCAGTGCTCTGTCCCCGGGGTCAGTGACACAGACACAGTGGGGTCAGTGCGCTCTCCCCGGGGTCAGTGACACAGACACAGTGGGGTCAGTCCACTCTCTCCCCGGGGTCAGTGACACAGACACAGTGGGGTCAGTGCTCTGTCCCCGGGGTCAGTGACACAGACACAGTGGGGTCAGTCTGCTCTCTCCCCGGGGTCAGTGACACAGACACAGTGGGGTCAGTCTGCTCTGTCCCCGGGGTCAGTGACACAGACACAGTGGGGTCAGTGCTCTGTCCCCAGGGTCAGTGACGCAGACACAGTGGGGTCAGTGCTCTCTCCCCGGGGTCAGTGACACAGACACAGTGGGGTCAGTGCTCTCTCCCCGGGGTCAGTGACACAGACACAGTGGGGTCAGTGCTCTCTCCCCGGGGTCAGTGACACAGACACAGTGGGGTCAGTGCTCTGTCCCCGGGGTCAGTGACACAGACACAGTGGGGTCAGTCTGCTCTCTCCCCGGGGTCAGTGACACAGACACAGTGGGATCAGTGCTCTCTCCCCGGGGTCAGTGACACAGACACCGTGGGGTCAGTCTGCTCTGTCCCCGGGGTCAGTGACACAGACACAGTGGGGTCAGTGCTCTGTCCCCGGGGTCAGTGACACAGACACAGTGGGGTCAGTGCTCTCTCCCCGGGGTCAGTGACGCAGACACAGTGGGGTCAGTGCTCTCTCCCCGGGGTCAGTGACACAGACACAGTGGGGTCAGTCTGCTCTGTCCCCGGGGTCAGTGACACAGACACAGTGGGGTCAGTGCTCTCTCCCCGGGGTCAGTGACACAGACACAGTGGGGTCAGTGCTCTCTCCCCGGGGTCAGTGACACAGACACAGTGGGGTCAGTGCTCTCTCCCCGGGGTCAGTGACGCAGACACAGTGGGGTCAGTGCTCTCTCCCCGGGGTCAGTGACACAGACACAGTGGGGTCAGTGCTCTCTCCCCGGGGTCAGTGACACAGACACAGTGGGGTAAGTCTGCTCTGTCCCCGGGGTCAGTGACGCAGACACAGTGGGGTCAGTCTGCTCTGTCCCCGGGGTCAGTGACACAGACACAGTGGGGGCAGTGCTCTCTCCCTGGGGTCAGTGACACAGACACAGTGGGGTCAGTGCTCAATCCCCGGGGTCAGTGACGCAGACACAGTGGGGTCAGTCTGCTCTGACCCCGGGGTCAGTGACACAGACACAGTGGGGTCAGTGCTCTGTCCCCGGGGTCAGTGATACAGACACAGTGGGGTCAGTGCTCTCTCCCCGGGGTCAGTGACACAGACACAGTGGGGTCATTGCTCTCTCCCCGGGGTCAGTGATACAGACACAGTGGGGTCAGAGCTCTCTCCCCGGGGTCAGTGACACAGACACAGTGGGGTCAGTGCTCTCTCCCCGGGGTCAGTGACACAGACACAGTGGGGTCAGTGCTCTCTCCCCGGGGTCAGTGACACAGACACAGTGGGTCAGTGCTCTCTCCCCGGGGTCAGTGACACAGACACAGTAGGGTCAGTGCTCTCTCCTGGGGTCAGTGACACAGACACAGTGGGGTCAGTCTGCTCTGTCCCCGGGGTCAGTGACACAGACACAGTGGGGTCAGTCTGCTCTCTCCCCGGGGTCAGTGACACAGACACAGTGGGGTCAGTGCTCTCTCCCCGGGGTCAGTGACACAGACACAGTGGGGTCAGTCTGCTCTCTCCCCGGCGTCAGTGACACAGACACAGTGGGGTCAGTCTGCTCTCTCCCCGGGGTCAGTGACACAGACACAGTGGGGTCAGTGCTCTGTCCCCGGGGTCAGTGACACAGACACAGTGGGGTCAGTCTGCTCTCTCCCCGGGGTCAGTGACACAGACACAGTGGGGTCAGTCTGCTCTGTCCCCGGGGTCAGTGACACAGACACAGTGGGGTCAGTGCTCTGTCCCCGGGGTCAGTGACACAGACACAGTGGGGTCAGTGCTCTCTCCCCGGGGTCAGTGACACAGACACAGTGGGGTCAGTGCTCTCTCCCCGGGGTCAGTGACACAGACACAGTGGGGTCAGAGCTCTCTCCCCGGGGTCAGTGACACAGACACAGTGGGGTCAGTCTGCTCTGTCCCCGGGGTCAGTGACACAGACACAGTGGGGTCAGTCTGCTCTCTCCCCGGGGTCAGTGACACAGACACAGTGGGGTCAGTGCTCTCTCCCCGGGGTCAGTGACACAGACACAGTGGGGTCAGTGCTCTCTCCCCGGGGTCAGTGACACAGACACAGTGGGGTCAGTCTGCTCTCTCCCCGGGGTCAGTGACACAGACACAGTGGGGTCAGTCTGCTCTGTCCCCGGGGTCAGTGACACAGACACAGTGGGGTCAGTCTGCTCTCTCCCCGGGGTCAGTGACACAGACACAGTGGGGTCAGTGCTCTCTCCCCGGGGTCAGTGACACAGACACAGTGGGGTCAGTCTGCTCTGTCCCTGGGGTCAGTGACACAGACACAGTGGGGTCAGTGCTCTCTCCCCGGGGTCAGTGACACAGACACAGTGGGGTCAGTCTGCTCTGTCCCCGGGGTCAGTGACACAGACACAGTGGGGTCAGTGCTCTGTCCCCGGGGTCAGTGACACAGACACAGTGGGGTCAGTGCTCTCTCCCCGGGGTCAGTGACACAGACACAGTGGGGTCAGTGCTCTCTCCCCGGGGTCAGTGACACAGACACAGTGGGGTCAGAGCTCTCTCCCCGGGGTCAGTGACACAGACACAGTGGGGTCAGTCTGCTCTGTCCCCGGGGTCAGTGACACAGACACAGTGGGGTCAGTCTGCTCTCTCCCCGGGGTCAGTGACACAGACACAGTGGGGTCAGTGCTCTCTCCCCGGGGTCAGTGACACAGACACAGTGGGGTCAGTGCTCTCTCCCCGGGGTCAGTGACACAGACACAGTGGGGTCAGTCTGCTCTCTCCCCGGGGTCAGTGACACAGACACAGTGGGGTCAGTGCTCTCTCCCTGGGGTCAGTGACACAGACACAATGGGGTCAGTGCTCTCTCCCCGGGGTCAGTGACACAGACACAGTGGGGTCAGTGCTCTCTCCCCGGGGTCAGTGACACAGACACAGTGGGGTCAGTGCTCTCTCCCCGGGGTCAATGACACAGACACAGTGGGGTCAGTGCTCTCTCCCCGGGGTCAGTGACACAGGCACAGTGGGGTCAGTGCTCTGTCCCCGGGGTCAGTGACACAGACACAGTGGGGTCAGTGCTCTCTCCCCGGGGTCAGTGACACAGACACAGTGGGGTCAGTGCTCTGTCCCCGGGGTCAGTGACACAGACACAGTGGGGTCAGTCTGCTCTGTCCCTGGGGTCAGTGACACAGACACAGTGGGGTCAGTGCTCTCTCCCCGGGGTCAGTGACACAGACACAGTGGGGTCAGTCTGCTCTGTCCCCGGGGTCAGTGACACAGACACAGTGGGGTCAGTGCTCTGTCCCCGGGGTCAGTGACACAGACACAGCGGGGTCAGTGCTCTCTCCCCGGGGTCAGTGACACAGACACAGTGGGGTCAGTGCTCTCTCCCCGGGGTCAGTGACACAGACACAGTGGGGTCAGTGCTCTGTCCCCGGGGTCAGTGACACAGACACAGTGGAGTCAGTGCTCTCTCCCCGGGGTCAGTGACACAGACACAGTGGGGTCAGGTTGCTCTCTCCTCGGGGTCAGTGACACAGACACAGTGGGGTCAGTCTGCTCTCTCCCCGGGGTCAGTGACACAGACACAGTGGGGTCAGTGCTCTCTCCCCGGGGTCAGTGACACAGACACAGTGGGGTCAGTGCTCTCTCCCCGGGGTCAGTGACACAGACACAGTGGGGTCAGTGCTCTGTCCCCGGGGTCAGTGACACAGACACAGTGAGGTCAGTGCTCTCTCCCCGGGGTCAGTGACACAGACACAGTGGGGTCAGTCTGCTCTGTCCCCGGGGTCAGTGACACAGACACAGTGGGGTCAGAGCTCTCTCCCCGGGGTCAGTGACACAGACACAGTGGGGTCAGTGCTCTGTCCCCGGGGTCAGTGACACAGACACAGTGGGGTCAGTGCTCTCTCCCCGGGGTCAGTGACACAGACACAGTGGTGTCAGTGCTCTCTCCCCGGGGTCAGTGACACAGACACAGTGGGGTCAGTGCTCTCTCCCCGGGGTCAGTGACACAGACACAGTGGGGTCAGTCTGCTCTCTCCCCGGGGTCAGTGACACAGACACAGTGGGGTCAGTCTGCTCTCTCCCCGGGGTCAGTGACACAGACACAGTGGGGTCAGTGCTCTGTCCCCGGGGTCAGTGACACAGACACAGTGGGGTCAGTGCTCTGTCCCCGGGGTCAGTGACACAGACACAGTGGGGTCAGTGCTCTCTCCCCGGGGTCAGTGACACAGACACAGTGGGGTCAGTGCTCTCTCCCCGGGGTCAGTGACACAGACACAGTGGGGTCAGTGCTCTCTCCCCGGGGTCAGTGATACAGACACAGTGGGGTCAGTGCTCTGTCCCCGGGGTCAGTGACACAGACACAGTGGGGTCAGTGCTCTCTCCCCGGGGTCAGTGACACAGACACAGTGGGGTCAGTGCTCTCTCCCCGGGGTCAGTGACACAGACACAGTGGGGTCAGTGCTCTCTCCCCGGGGTCAGTGACACAGACACAGTGGGGTCAGTCTGCTCTCTCCCCGGGGTCAGTGACACAGACACAGTGGGGTCAGTGCTCTCTCCCCGGGGTCAGTGACACAGACACAGTGGGGTCAGTCTGCTCTCTCCCCGGGGTCAGTGACACAGACACAGTGGGGTCAGTGCTCTGTCCCCGGGGTCAGTGACACAGACACAGTGGGGTCAGTGCTCTCTCCCCGGGGTCAGTGACACAGACACAGTGGGGTCAGTGCTCTGTCCCCTGGGTCAGTGACACAGACACAGTGGGGTCAGTGCTCTCTCCCCGGGGTCAGTGACACAGACACAGTGGGGTCACTGCTCTATCCCCGGGGTCAGTGACACAGACACAGTGGGGTCAGTCTGCTCTATCCCCGGGGTCAGTGACACAGACACAGTGGGGTCACTGCTCTATCCCCGGGGTCAGTGACACAGACACAGTGAGGTCAGTGCTCTCTCCCCGGGGTCAGTGACACAGACACAGTGGGGTCAGTCTGCTCTGTCCCCGGGGTCAGTGACACAGACACAGTGGGGTCAGTGCTCTGTCCCCGGGGTCAGTGACACAGACACAGTGGGGTCAGTGCTCTCTCTCCGGGGTCAGTGACACAGACACAGTGGGGTCAGTGCTCTCTCCCCGGGGTCAGTGACACAGACACAGTGGGGTCAGTGCTCTCTCCCCGGGGTCAGTGACACAGACACAGTGGGGTCAGTCTGCTCTGTCCCCGGGGTCAGTGACACAGACACAGTGGGGTCAGTGCTCTCTCCCCGGGGTCAGTGACACAGACACAGTGAGGTCAGTGCTCTCTCCCCGGGGTCAGTGACACAGACACAGTGGGGTCAGTGCTGTCTCCCCGGGGTCAGTGACACAGACACAGTGGGGTCAGTCTGCTCTGTCCCCGGGGTCAGTGACACAGACACAGTGGGGTCAGTGCTCTCTCCCCGGGGTCAGTGACACAGACACAGTGGGGTCAGTGCTCTCTCCCCGGGGTCAGTGATACAGACACAGTGGGGTCAGTGCTCTCTCCCCGGGGTCAGTGACACAGACACAGTGGGGTCAGTCTGCTCTCTCCCCGGGGTCAGTGACACAGACACAGTGGGGTCAGTGCTCTCTCCCCGGGGTCAGTGACACAGACACAGTGGGGTCAGTGCTCTGTCCCCGGGGTCAGTGACACAGACACAGTGGGGTCAGTGCTCTCTCCCCAGGGTCAGTGATACAGACACAGTGGGGTCAGTCTGCTCTCTCCCCGGGGTCAGTGACACAGACACAGTGGGGTCAGTGCTCTCTCCCCGGGGTCAGTGACACAGACACAGTGGGGTCAGTGCTCTCTCCCCGGGGTCAGTGACACAGACACAGTGGGGTCAGTGCTCTGTCCCCGGGGTCAGTGACACAGACACAGTGGGGTCAGTGCTCTCTCCCCGGGGTCAGTGACACAGACACAGTGGGGTCAGTCTGCTCTGTCCCCGGGGTCAGTGACACAGACACAGTGGGGTCAGTGCGCTCTCCCCGGGGTCAGTGACACAGACACAGTGGGTTCAGTGCTCTGTACCCGGGGTCAGTGACACAGACAGAGTGGGGTCAGTGCTCTGTCCCCGGGGTCAGTGACACAGACACAGTGGGGTCAGTCTGCTCTCTCCCCGGGGTCAGTGACACAGACACAGTGGGGTCAGTGCTCTCTCCCCGGGGTCAGTGACACAGACACAGTGGGGTCAGTGCTCTGTCCCCGGGGTCAGTGACACAGACACAGTGGGGTCAGTGCTCTCTCCCCGGGGTCAGTGACACAGACACAGTGGGGTCAGTGCTCTGTCCCCGGGGTCAGTGACACAGACACAGTGGGGTCAGTGCTCTGACCCCGGGGTCAGTGACACAGACACAGTGGGGTCAGTCTGCTCTCTCCCGGGGTCAGTGACACAGACACAGTGGGGTCAGTGCTCTCTCCCCGGGGTCAGTGACACAGACACAGTGGGGTCAGTGCTCTGTCCCCGGGGTCAGTGACACAGACACAGTGGGGTCAGTCAGCTCTGTCCCCGGGGTCAGTGACACAGACACAGTGGGGTCAGTCTGCTCTGTCCCCGGAGTCAGTGACACAGACACAGTGGGGTCAGTGCTCTCTCCCCGGGGTCAGTGACACAGACACAGTGGGGTCAGTGCTCTGTCCCCGGGGTCAGTGACACAGACACAGTGGGGTCAGTGCTCTCTCCCCGGGGTCAGTGACACAGACACAGTGGGGTCAGTGCTCTCTCCCCGGGGTCAGTGACACAGATACAGTGGGGTCAGTGCTCTCTCCCCGGGGTCAGTGACACAGACACAGTGGGGTCAGTCTGCTCTCTCCCCGGGGTCAGTGACACAGACACAGTGGGGTCAGTGCTCTCTCCCCGGGGTCAGTGACACAGACACAGTGGGGTCAGTGCTCTCTCCCCGGGGTCAGTGACACAGACACAGTGGGGTCAGTCTGCTCTCTCACCGGGGTCAGTGACACAGACACAGTGGGGACAGTGCTCTCTACCCGGGGTCAGTGACACAGACACAGTGGGGTCAGTGCTCTCTCCCCGGGGTCAATGACACAGACACAGTGGGGTCAGTGCTCTGTCCCCGGGGTCAGTGACACAGACACAGTGGGGTCAGTGCTCTGTCCCCGGGGTCAGTGACACAGACACAGTGGGGTCAGTGCTCTGTCCCCGGGGTCAGTGACACAAACACAGTGGGGTCAGTGCTCTCTCCCCGGGGTCAGTGACACAGACACAGTGGGGTCAGTGCTCTCTCCCCGGGGTCAGTGACACAGACACAGTGGGGTCAGTGCTCTGTCCCCGGGGTCAGTGACACAGACACAGTGGGGTCAGTGCTCTCTCCCCGGGGTCAGTGACACAGACACAGTGGGGTCAGTGCTCTGTCCCCGGGGTCAGTGACACAGACACAGTGGGGTCAGTGCTCTGACCCCGGGGTCAGTGACACAGACACAGTGGGGTCAGTCTGCTCTCTCCCGGGGTCAGTGACACAGACACAGTGGGGTCAGTGCTCTCTCCCCGGGGTCAGTGACACAGACACAGTGGGGTCAGTGCTCTGTCCCCGGGGTCAGTGACACAGACACAGTGGGGTCAGTCAGCTCTGTCCCCGGGGTCAGTGACACAGACACAGTGGGGTCAGTCTGCTCTGTCCCCGGAGTCAGTGACACAGACACAGTGGGGTCAGTGCTCTCTCCCCGGGGTCAGTGACACAGACACAGTGGGGTCAGTGCTCTGTCCCCGGGGTCAGTGACACAGACACAGTGGGGTCAGTGCTCTCTCCCCGGGGTCAGTGACACAGACACAGTGGGGTCAGTGCTCTCTCCCCGGGGTCAGTGACACAGATACAGTGGGGTCAGTGCTCTCTCCCCGGGGTCAGTGACACAGACACAGTGGGGTCAGTCTGCTCTCTCCCCGGGGTCAGTGACACAGACACAGTGGGGTCAGTGCTCTCTCCCCGGGGTCAGTGACACAGACACAGTGGGGTCAGTGCTCTCTCCCCGGGGTCAGTGACACAGACACAGTGGGGTCAGTCTGCTCTCTCACCGGGGTCAGTGACACAGACACAGTGGGGACAGTGCTCTCTACCCGGGGTCAGTGACACAGACACAGTGGGGTCAGTGCTCTCTCCCCGGGGTCAATGACACAGACACAGTGGGGTCAGTGCTCTGTCCCCGGGGTCAGTGACACAGACACAGTGGGGTCAGTGCTCTGTCCCCGGGGTCAGTGACACAGACACAGTGGGGTCAGTGCTCTGTCCCCGGGGTCAGTGACACAAACACAGTGGGGTCAGTGCTCTCTCCCCGGGGTCAGTGACACAGACACAGTGGGGTCAGTGCTCTCTCCCCGGGGTCAGTGACACAGACACAGTGGGGTCAGTGCTCTGTCCCCGGGGTCAGTGACACAGACACAGTGGGGTCAGTGCTCTCTCCCCGGGGTCAGTGACACAGACACAGTGGGGTTGACGAATGTGATATAAAATAGTTACTTTAGAGATATTAGTTAATGTAATGTAGAAATAAGCCACTTTGATTCTGGCAAGTAGAGACAAAGGATTTTAGACCGCATGGGGAAAAGCAGGAAGAGGTGTGTCTATGAGAGTGATGCTGAATTGATAGGGGCCGGAGAAAGGGATTGGAAGTGAGCCAATCAGAATAGATCAAACAAGTCAGGAGGGAGATAGGATGACCTATGGGTGTCGAGTATGTGAAACTTGATGCCATTTGAATGTATCAGTACTGATCTCTTTATCTGGGACATTCACTTAGTTCCCGGGGCTGCAGAAAGCATCATGTTATCTGTATCACTGTGGACTAGGTAGCTTGCAAGCTGAATAAAATAACTTTTGTTATACTTGCAAATCCCTCTCGACTTTTATTGAGGCCAGACTGACGGATAAAGAAATTTGGGAATCAACATTTGGTGCCGTAAACCGGGATTTCTCAGGGCGATCCTGGTCCAACTGCGAAATCAGAATTAGACTGATTATGAACAGGAGGATGGGGAACGAGGGCCCTCAATTTAGGACTGGAAAATGACCGCGCATTGATTGTTCCCCTCTTCTTATCGTCTGATTAGTCTGGTCACTCGCGGTTGGCACAGAAAGACCGCCTCAACGAAATCACAGGTCAGTCTGGGGATTAGCAATTTAATTGATGGGATTTCATATTGTTGTTTCGGCTTGGGTTAGGGTTTTGGGTTGATGTGACATCTCAAATGATGATTCAATTCCAAGTATAAGGGTTCAGAGGCTGATGGGACTTCAGTAATGAAGGTTCAGTCTATTATATGGGTTCAGGGGCTGATGGGACTTCAGTACTGAAGGTTCAGTCCAGTATAACTGTTTTTAAATCTGAAGATGGTTCAACTCTATGTGTGAGTGTTTTAAATATATAGTTGATTAAGCTAAAATTGTCTCCTTGGACTGTATTGGCGAAAAACGCAGTTCCGAGGACTAGTTGAGATTGTGGGGAATGCTGCATATTGGTTGAAGCAGAAGTCTCTCAAAGGGTTAACAGCAGCAGGCAAAGTTAAAGACAGACAGTGCTTCTCACTCAGGCCTTGAGATAACAGCACCAGTCTGTAGTGTAATC
This sequence comes from Scyliorhinus torazame, assembly GCF_047496885.1. NCBI lineage: Eukaryota > Metazoa > Chordata > Chondrichthyes > Carcharhiniformes > Scyliorhinidae > Scyliorhinus > Scyliorhinus torazame. The sequence continues at coordinate 39,156,924 of NC_092731.1, forward strand.
GGATACCTTTCCTTTGAGTCAGTGAATACCAGCAAAGTTACGTTTTGAATTAATTAAAGGAAACCAGTGGGTTTCTCCACCTCTTTGATAAAAGTTATTATTTTCGAAAGCAATTGATTGAAATTGCCAGAATCTTAAGTTTTACTTACTTGAAATAAGGTTTATCTCATTTTATCTGGAGATTAATAGAAACTTAAAGAAGATCATGGACACCATTTTAAAAAGTGTCAATCTGGAGATGATAGTTGATTTTGCTAATACTTATGTGTATGTAAAAGAAAAAAAAACTTGTTAAAAGAAAAATTGTTAAGATAAAGAAATAATTAAGTTGTAAATGTTATACAAGTTTGTGTTAAGCAAATTGTAAATTTAGTTCTGAGTTGAGATCAGAGCTAAGCTTGCAAGTTGCAGTAATTCAATTTGAATTTTCAAACATTTTTAAGTTTAAAAAAAAAAAGCGCAAGTAGAGGAAAGACGCGGGTCAAACAAGAGAAGAGCTACGTAGTTCAATGGCTGGCCTTGAATTGACAGAAAAAGAAAAATTCAATAATTTGGAAAAGTAAGCATATCACCTAAGTCTCTCCAAACTAAGCAGAAACCACAAGGTTCGGGAACAAAGGAAGCTGAAACAGATTATTTTGAAGAGAAAGAAGTCCCCCTCGTGACAGGGAGAGATGTTGAAGTCCTGGAACAACCAGGGGAAATAGCTAGAGTGCCCCCTGGTGACATTCGGAGACAGTTACCGATTAGGAAGATGCGAAACCCCAACGCAGTGACTGTGGGAGCAAACCCCACGATGGACGTTTACTTCCCATGGACACCCAGTGGGATGATGGCTATTATGTCTACAATCCCAGATCGAAAAAATCTCCTGCTGCCTTCATGGATTCCTTGAGAACTACCATCTCAATTTATCAAGCTGATTTAAGGGACCTCTGGGCCCTAGTCCAGCAGATTTTAACCCCAGCAGAGTACCGCAATTATCTTAACCTCCTGAATTATGCTAGTCATGCCGCACTTCAGCAGGCCTATGTGTTAGACGACGATAGAAGGACACAGATCTTGAATGCGTTGAATAGCACATTTCAAAGGCCCATAAATCTTTCTGTTATCTTAGACCTAAAACCTAAGAAGACTGAAGAGCCAGAGGAATTTCTGGAGCATTTTAATGAAATCTACTGGGGGCAGTCAGGCGATTTGCTATATCAAAATGGTCAGAATTCCCCTCAATATTGTGCTATGTTAATGCATTGCCTACCACCTTCTGTGGTTACTGCTGTGAAATGTAATAACATGAATTGGACAGAGAACGACCCTTCCCAGATGGCAAGGACAGTCAGATTTTATTGGAAGGAGGGTGTAGGCCAAGAAGGAGGCTCAGTTACAAAGGTTAAGACTGAGTATGTAATGAAAAAGGATGATCTGCGACCCCAACAAGCGGCAGAAATGGTAGTTTACCAGCAGGAGCCCCAATATAGTGACTTTGGGTGGGTGGATCAGCGAAGAGGAGGATACCAAACCCACCCACAGGGACCCTCACCCCCTTTTTATGGCCCACCGAACGAATCAATAGCTCTACAACCGCAGCCCCCTCTGAGGGGCCATTGGCCTACTGGAAGAAGATGAAGGGGCAGCCATGTCTTCTGTGCAATCAGCACTTAAATTACCATTATCCGACCACACGCAGCATTTGTCAGGGTTCCAAGGACAGGTGTGTGAGTATCCTATTTCTGAACCTGTGACAGTCGCTTACGAGAATAAGTCTGCAGAGCATCAGGTTGTAGTGACTACTGGATTGGACTGTAACTTGTTGGCCCAAGATTTACTGTGTATCTTCCAGCTACAGCTAGAATGCGGAGATGAGGGGGTAACGGTTACATCATGGAGGATGAGACAACAGTGCTATATTTCTATCACACCCCAGTGGTGGACGTTAGACGTTGAACAGTCACTGCATCACGTTACCCTGGCCTATGACAGAACTGGACGAAACAGGGAGTTGGAGGACAAATACCGGCCATTACTTGAGACCGAATGGCCAGTCAAGGTTACAGCCACAGTCACGGGAAAAGAAGGTACAGCCGATTTTGTTACAATATCACCACATTTATGGCCACAGTCAGCTTCGGTAAGCCCTCATATTACACGTCAGGTCCATGACCAGTACCATGCCAGGGATATGGGGCGAATGGTCAGGAGGGCAGTGGATCATTCGGATCCAACAGACTACGCACTTCAAGTCATGCCGGACAGCACTACCATAAAATATTTTGAGGTCCCTGAAACGATTAACACTCGACTGCAGCATCACAGGGGACATGATGTGTTGGAATATGTCAATCCACAGGTCTGGGCGGAATACCCATCACAAGTGGGAAAGACAAATGTTACACCTATAAAGGTGATGATTAAGGATCATGTAAAGCTACCTTCCATTCGACAATACACCCTGAAATCTCAAGCTGCTCCATCAATAGATAAATTAATTCAAGAGCTGTTGAAACAGGGTATTTTGGTCCCTTGCCAATCAGAATGTAACACCCCCATACTTGCTGTGCCTAAACCAGCCAAACCAGACCAGTACCGATTAGTACAGGATTTACGTTCAATCAATGCCATCGCATAGCAGTTACATGCTCTCACCCTCCAACAGGATATTACGGTGTATAGCTCCCACTCGGTCATCGCACTACTGAGGCAACTGCAGACTCAGCATCATACCGCAGCTCGTCAGAATAGGTATGAGATATACCTTTTGAACAATCCACGTCTGACATTTAAATACTGTACCACTATCAATCCAGCCTGTTTTCTTAGTGGTCCCCCTGGCCATGAAGACGCACCTGGCCACGACTGTTTAGCCTTGATTCAGGAAACTACCACAATAAGGGGCGATTTGAGTGACATTTCGTCAGAACAACCTGACATGATTATGTGTGGTCAAATATCCCACCGGGGTTTAGTTAATGACCTACTGCAGGCCCTCCTTATGCCCGCGCAGATTTCCGTTATTAAATGCGCTGTCCACACGAATGGTACAACCCCAGTTGACGTTGGTAATGAACGAGCAGATTGTGAAGCGCGAACAGCTGCGCAAATTCAGCAAGTGATGGTGCCTAAGATGTTAAGTCAGACTAAACGATCTACTATAAATATGTCTGCTTCTGACAAGTCAATGCCAACCATCCAAGACGTCATAAGGTTACAGGAGGACGCTCCTGAGAGTGATAAACAAATGTGGAAACGGTTAGGTTGTACATATGATTCTGTTTCCTCTTTATGGACCACGCCAGCACATCAGACTTGTATGTCTGATGTACTGGCTTTATGGGTCATCGAATGTGTACACTTTGCAACTCATTGTGGGGCTCGGGGGACTAGTGATTTGTTGCTGGACACTTGGTGGCACCCTAAAATGCAGGGGTTGGCCCAAAGTATCAGTAATCGGTGTTTGATTTGTCAGCAATATAACACCGGAAAAGGTATCCCTTGTGGGATGGGGCAAACCCCGTTGCCCAGTGGTCCCTTTGAGATGCTCCAAATGGATTACATTGAGTTGGAAAGGTGTCAATGTTATAAATATGTTTTGGTCATTGTGGATGTGTTCAGCAGATGGGTCGAGGCGTATCCGACTATCGATAATAAAGCTGCTACTGTGGTTAAAGTCTTGATGAGGGAAATCATTCCCCGGTACGGTATACCAGCTCAGTTAAGTTCTGATAACGGGCCTCATTTTATTGGACAAATTAACAAGGAGTTTTGCTCCCAGTTGGGCATACGCCAGCAGTTACACTGTGCTTACAGACCGCAGGCGGCCGGGTTGTTTGAGAGACACAATCAGACCCTCAAAACTAAATTGGCTAAATTAAGAGCAGACACGGGACTGACATGGCTTAAGTTGCTCCCCGTTGCCCTCTTCCAGCTGTGGGTTACACCTGCGGGACCGGCCCGGCTCTCTCCCGCCGAGATTATTTATGGCAGGCCTCTTAGAACTCCCTGGAGCCTGCAGGTTCCCAGACTGGTTCAGTTTCATCAGATGACTGAAGAGATGACCACCTATGTTCTAGCCCTCACGCAAGTGCTCAAGGAACTCCATGGCCAGGTCCGCGCGGCTCACCAGCCATCGCCCCCAGTACCTAGCTCACTTTCAGTCCAGCCCGGTAGTTATGTCATGGTCAAAACTTGGACTAGGAAGGGGTCGGAGCCGCGATGGGACGGGCCCTTCCAAGTTCTCCTTACCACCCCCACAGCAGTTAGAGTGGAGGGGCGAAGTGCTTGGGTCCACCTACATCACTGTAAATTGAGTCCATCTCCACTACTGTAAAAGGTCGGATACTAACCTGCCTCCCTTCTCCAGTGCTATTTTACAGGTGTGGAGCACGATGGAGTGGCTACGCATCGTCTGTATGATATTTGGCCTCACTTCGCTTGGCGTGTTATTGGCGATGGACATGGAAAAGGGGAATATTATGTATCTGTGTCGCCCCAACCAATCTACAAGGTTACATCACTTCTGCAAAGGTGATGTTCTTCGCTGCCCCCATATACGAGGACATGGTATCGACTCATGGAAGGTCATCAAAGTTAAGGAGAATGCAGGAGTCATGAAGCAGTTGCACCGGTCCCGGCGATGGGAAGGGAACATTATATGGACATTGCCTTGTTTTTGGAATACATGTAAATTCGATTTTGGATGTGTTAAGAGTGGTGCAATAAATGTAACATCAGGCTGTCAGAAGAGTGTAGGAAGAGGCTATGAGGAAGTGAAAGGGACTAGAGAGAGGATGGGGCGTATGAGAAGGGAAGTACAGCTAGAACGTAGGTTACCGGGAGATACACTTAAGTTAGTTAAAGGCCAAACTGAGGAAAACCCGGGTAGTAAACCTTGGGAGCCCTCGGGGCAATAACCAAGGAATTGTCTCAGCTACGGTTGTTTGCAATGCAGAACCGGTATGCTCTTGACTATCTTCTGGCCCGTGAGGCTGGGGTATGCGCCATAGTGCAGGGCAAGTGTATCATGGGAGTTCAGGATAACATCACTAAATTTATGGATCACATACGGGATCACCTGGACAGAATGCAGGATCCTGGCTCTTGGGGTAACTGGGGATTTGAAGGTTGGAAGGACTGGTTGATAAATATGGCCATGTATCTAGTGGTAGCTATCGGCTGCATCTTTGTGGGCCTGGCCATCCTTAAATGTGTGATGGGTAAAATTTAACCCCCATAAAAATTTAACTGTTAAAATCCATGAGGGTGAAGCAGATGAAGGGGGGCTAAGACAGGAATTGGAAATGCAGCGACGGATCTTTTTAGATGAGGAACCGTAGCTATGGATTGGATAGTTCGGTTATCATGGAATGATAAAAGGAGGGAATGACGAATGTGATATAAAATAGTTACTTTAGAGATACTAGTTAATGTAATGTAGAAATAAGCCACTTTGATTCTGGCAAGTAGAGACAAAGGATTTTAGACCGCATGGGAAAAAGCAGGAAGAGGTGTGTCTATGAGAGTGATGCTGAATTGATAGGGGCCGGAGAAAGGGATTGGAAGTGAGCCAATCAGAATAGATCAAACAAGTCAGGAGGGACATAGGATGACCTATGGGTGTCGAGTATGTGAAACTTGATGCCATTTGAATGTATCAGTACTGATCTCTTTGTCTGGGACATTCACTTAGTTCCCGGGGCTGCAGAAAGCAACATGTTATCTGTATCACTGTGGAATAGGTAGCTTGCAAGCTGAATAAAATAACTTTTGTTATACTTGCAAATCCCTCTCGACTTTTATTGAGGCCAGACTGACTGATAAAGAAATTTGGGAATCAACAGCGTCAGTCTGCTCTGTCCCCGGGGTCAGTGATACAGACACAGTGGGGTCAGTGCTCTCTCTCCGGGGTCAGCGACACAGACACAGTGGGGTCAGTGCTCTCTCCCCGGGGTCAGTGACACAGGCACAGTGGGGTCAGTGCTCTCTCCCCGGGGTCAGTGACACAAACACAGTGGGGTCAGTGCTCTCTCCCCGGGGTCAGTGACACAGACACAGTGGGGTCAGTGCTCTCTCCCCGGGGTCAGTGACACAGACACAGTGGGGTCAGTCTGCTCTGTCCCCGGGGTCAGTGACACAGACACAGTGGGGTCAGTCTGCTCTGTCCCCGGGGTCAGTGACACAGACACAGTGGGGTCAGTGCTCTCTCCCCGGGGTCAGTGACACAGACACAGTGGGGTCAGTCTGCTCTGTCCCCGGGGTCAGTGATACAGACACAGTGAGGTCCGTCTGCTCTGTCCCCGGGGTCAGTGATACAGACACAGTGGGGTCAGTCTGCTCTGTCCCCGGGGTCAGTGATGCAGACACAGTGGGGTCAGTCTGCTCTGTCCCCAGGGTCAGTGACACAGACACAGTGGGGTCAGTGCTCTCCCCGGGGTTAGTGACACAGACACAGTGGGGTCAGTGCTCTCTCCCCGGGGTCAGTGACACAGACACAGTGGGGTCAGTCTGCTCTGTCCCCGGGGTCAGTGACACAGACACAGTGGGGTCAGTCTGCTCTGTCCCCAGGGTCAGTGACACAGACACAGTGGGGTCAGTGCTCTCTCCCTGGGGTCAGTGACACAGACACAGTGGGGTCAGTGCTCTCTCCCCGGGGTTAGTGACACAGACACAGTGGGGACAGTCTGCTCTGTCCCCAGGGTCAGTGACACAGACACAGTGGGTCAGTGCTCTCTCCCCGGGGTCAGTGACACAGACACAGTGGGGTCAGTGCTCTCTCCCCGGGGTTAGTGACACAGACACAGTGGGGACAGTCTGCTCTGTCCCCGGGGTCAGTGATACAGACACAGTGGGGTCAGTGCTCTCTCCCCGGGGTCAGTGACACAGACACAGTGGGGTCAGTGCTCTGTCCCCGGGGCCAGTGACACAGACACAGTGGGGTCAGTGCTCTCTCCCCGGGGTCAGTGACACAGACACAATGGGGTCAGTCTGCTCTGTCCCCGGGGTCAGTGACACAGACACAGTGGGGTCAGTGCTCTGTCCCCGGGGTCAGTGACACAGACACAGTGGGGTCAGTGCTCTCTCCCCGGGGTCAGTGACACAGAGACAGTGAGGTCAGTGCTCTCTCCCCGGGGTCAGTGACACAGACACAGTGGGGTCAGTCTGCTCTGTCCCCGGGGTCAGTGACACAGACACAGTGGGGTCAGTCTGCTCTGTCCCCGGGGTCAGTGACACAGACACAGTGGGGTCAGTGCTCTCTCCCCGGGGTCAGTGACACAGACACAGTGGGGTCAGTCTGCTCTGTCCCCGGGGTCAGTGATACAGACACAGTGAGGTCCGTCTGCTCTGTCCCCGGGGTCAGTGATACAGACACAGTGGGGTCAGTCTGCTCTGTCCCCGGGGTCAGTGATACAGACACAGTGGGGTCAGTCTGCTCTGTCCCCAGGGTCAGTGACACAGACACAGTGGGGTCAGTGCTCTCTCCCCGGGGTTAGTGACACAGACACAGTGGGGTCAGTGCTCTCTCCCCGGGGTCAGTGACACAGACACAGTGGGGTCAGTCTGCTCTGTCCCCGGGGTCAGTGACACAGACACAGTGGGGTCAGTCTGCTCTGTCCCCGGGGTCAGTGACACAGACACAGTGGGGTCAGTGCTCTCTCCCTGGGGTCAGTGACACAGACACAGTGGGGTCAGTGCTCTGTCCCCGGGGTCAGTGACACAGACACAGTGGGGTCAGTGCTCTCTCCCCGGGGCCAGTGACACAGACACAGTGGGGTCAGTGCTCTCTCCCCGGGGTCAGTGACACAGACACAGTGGGGTCAGTCTGCTCTGTCCCCGGGGTCAGTGACACAGACACAGTGGGGTCAGTGCTCTCTCCCCGGGGTCAGTGACACAGACACAGTGGGGTCAGTGCTCTCTCCCCGGGGTCAGTGACACAGACACAGTGGGGTCAGTCTGCTCTGTCCCCGGGGTCAGTGACACAGACACAGTGGGGTCAGAGCTCTGTCCCCGGGGTCAGTGACACAGACACAGTGGGGTCAGTGCTTTCTCCCCGGGGTCAGTGACACAGACACAGTGGGGTCAGTCTGCTCTCTCCCCGGGGTCAGTGACACAGACACAGTGGGGTCAGTCTGCTCTCTCCCCGGGGTCAGTTTCCTGAATTGTATCAATATCGAGGGCAGAATTGTACATTAATTCACTGACAGACGTGATGCTGTCTGAGCGATGATAACATTCTTCAGCTGAAAGTAATAATGGCCGTAATGTAAGAGAAATACAAGAAATTTTTTCAACAATAACTTTTCAGCAAACCCTACACAAGCTGTATTTTGTAAGATGGAAATTGACCCAGAATGAAGACCGTCGCCAGGCTTGACATCAATGTGATGTTGCTAATAAAGACTTCCCACACCTCGAAGCCCCTCTCCTCAGGTTGGTCACATTGCTAATCAGCACTGAAGTACAATGCTAGTTTGGGTAATTAAACCCACCATTAGATAGAGGAACACTGGGCCCCGAGTCCGATTATCTTACTGGACACAATACCAAGCAGATTGACCGACATGACTATTCGCCAACCCTGATTTCCGGTTCCCTCGGTGTTGCTGGACGTGGCGCAGGTCTGGCCCTCTCACCGATCCTACGTTGCAGCAATCACCCGAGCTTCATCTTCAAATTAATCTGGAGATCAAAGATGGACCATGTTCGAAGAGACGCCGATGTTTTTCTCTAAGTCTGAATGAAGACTAAAGAATGACAGTTAACACAAGCTCTTTATTCAAAGGGTTCATTCTGCTGCCAGAGCTCAACTAGATGTAAAACAGTCAAGAGGTATGACCAGTGAAACTAAAGTAAACTGCCTGTGCTGAGCTGTCTCTGTGCTGCTGCTCCCTAGCTCTGTGCTTCTCAAAGAAGCGGATCCTACCTTGGGCTGGACCCTTTATACCCGTCTCTGATGCTGCCCTCTAGTGGTTCTGTGACAGTTACATCTGTGCTGCAGTCCCTGGTGTATGTGCAGATGTATGTACAGATGTACAGATCACTACATTCCCCCCTTTTGAGTTGATATTGTAGCCAACTGGGTTGGCCACTTCCCGACATAAAATGGAGAACCGCAAAGGCTGAAGGGAAATTCAGCCAACACAGGCAAAGACTAGCAAATACAGAAATCATGTATATTGGAACCTGCAAAACAACCAGACAGCACCGAAACAGCAGCCATCTGCATAGTAATGTAGCAGCCATCTACATAGTAATGTGCGATTCCCAGGCACAATGGCAACAGTTAAGGTAAACAAAGCCAAGCCAGACTCCTCGGCGCCATCAGGAGCCAAGACACAGGAAGGCCAACGGACACTTAGGACCGCCCAGTGATCAGGGAACCGCTCCAGCATTGGAGAAATCGATCCAAGTGATCGGAAAGCAGTCCAATCACTTGGAACCAGGTACGGGGTCCGCCCCGAGGCGGGAAGCCCCTGGGGACTATAAAGTAAAGCCCCCAAATTCAAATTGTCCGTCTTTGGCAGGGTCACTCAGCAACTTGAACCAACCCTTGACAGTGACCTGTCTTGTTGCTGCATCAACCAAGCAAGTCGTAAGCCAACGCTCGCCACGAGATAGGCGCTCCTAGCTACCAGTCCATACCAGCTTTTGAATCCCGCAGACTCAGGACCTGAAGAAAAGGCCGTTTGTTCCCCTGACCTGGTGGGCCAGTCCGAAGTGTTGCTAACTTTTGGTTGGTTCAATTGGCTCTGTTTTATAACCTTTGCTCTCGAGTCGCCAGGTATCTTTATGATACCACCACGAGGTTCAAGTTCAAGTTATGATCAATAACTCAACACACCAATTAGTAAGATTCAAATCAAAACACATTCATTATACACAGTAAATCGCTACTCATGCATAAACTGTACTTTCTAGTCTATTTCTATAACTAACAGGCCCTTGAATAAGAAAGTGTTCAAGCAGTTCTGATCAATCCTCATAATTCGGAAGTGTGTTAATGCATGCGTAATTAACACAGTGATAAGGTAAAACTGATAGATTTTTGGCACGACAAAACTGTCGGGAGTTTGTATTCCGGAAAATAGCGAAAGCCGTTCCCGTAATTACAGCACCGCCTCAATACCCCTTGTTCCAAATATTAAGAGAAGTACTTCGAGAGGAAAGATGGCAATGCAGGCAATGCAACGCCTCAAGAACCGCGAAGAATTTGTGGTCGCAGCGACCAGCAGCAGAGTAGGACAGTGTCCCGTTTGGGAAGAGGAAATCAGAAAATACCTCAAAGGGAAAGGATGGCCCCTTTGGAGCGAATTCTGTGAAAATTAGGAAACAGGTCCCGGGAGTATAGGACATACTTGGTGGGAGAACCTGAGCAAAATCCATAAGAAAAGCTTGGGAAAAGCTCGCAAGCCGATGGCAATCGTGTCCTGTTTGGCACAATTGCGAGGCACAGAGGGGGTCATTCAGACGCTCCGTAAAGAGATAGAGGAGACACATTGAATGAGTAAGGTCGATGTGGGAGAGATAGAGAAAGAGAACCTAGAATTAAGAAGGAAGTTAGCAGCAAAAGACGGAGAGGTGGATGATGCCAAGTGGGCACACCAGTCTTGTCTGGCGCACCTAAGCAGCTTCCAGACACAGTACGAAAAGGCCTATCAGGACATGCAATGTGCAGTCCTGGTAAGAGAGGAAACAGAGAAACAGGTAGACGCGTTGCAAAGGCAGTGTAGCGACCTGAAAGCAGCATTACGAGCGCTCCATGCTACCACCACGGAGCACAGACAAAGCTCACTAGAACACTCAAAGTGCCGGAAGCAGATTGCAGAACTGCAGTCTTTGCTTCCAGTTCAGGAAGGATTCCAGAGCACCTTTGGTTCCCAGTTAGATGAGGAAGACGGCCCGGATTGTGAAGAATTAAATGAGACCGCGCATAGGTATGTTCAGGGAACATGTGCGCAAGGAAAGCCCCAGAAGAGAAAAGCGCCCCAACCCCCCACAGAGCAGATAGGTCAGGCACCAATGAATCCAGTAACCACCCACCGCACAGTCACCTCGGAAGGAGACACGGAATTCCTGTACATGACCCCCCTAACGGTGACCCAATTACGGGACGCGTGTGAGAAAATCATACCGTTCCTCCCCACCTCAGACCCCCACCACTTCTTTGCCAGAGTAAAGCAGCAGGCGACCATATACGGCCTGGACGAGCGTGAGCACGTGAAGCTCACAGTTTTGAGCTTAGACCCTTCGGTCGTAGCAGCCCTTCCTGACCCACAGAATGTAGGAGGAGGCACCCTTTAGGAAATGCACGCAGTGATCCTAGATGCGATCGGCTACAACAGAGGTGACCCCGTAGATGGCCTGAATAAGTGCAGGCAGAAAAAGACGGAACACCCCACAGCGTTTGCTGGACGCCTGTGGATTCATTTCACAGCAGTTTTTGGTAATTTAGACCGTGCCCATTTGTCCCAAGACGGTCTGGCCAAATGGACCCGCACCCTTATCTCCCATGCCACAGAGGCAGGACAAAAAGCCTGTACGAATTATGATCCCTCAGAGGAGGCTCATAATGAGAAATGGGTTGGAAAAAGATTGTCCCGCGCCTGGGAGCAATCTGTTCAAAACAAACCCACAAACAAAAATCCTGAAGAACAGCAGGCAGAAGCAGACAAACAAGCAGTTAAGGCACACCAGAACCCCGCATGGGTAAATGAAGGCAGGAACAGCCCCCCACAAAAGCCACAGGAGTGTTATAACTGTGGACAATTAGGACACTTTGCACGAGAATGCAATGCCCCACGAAAGCCACAGAGAGCCCAGCAGGCAGACACTCTGAATAAAAATAGGACAGAGCCCATACATAGTGTGAGCACCCGTTCAGATCAGACGGACCTGACCGGAACGGACTGACGGTGTTCGGGCTCCCCCAGTTGGGTCTGTGACACCCTTTGGGATAGGTCCGGCCGACCAGTAGTTGCAGCAAAGATACGGGAACAGCCCATCGAGTTTCTCTGGGACACAGGAGGGTCCCGCACCACAATCAATTCCTCCACCATGTTTCAAAAGAACACGTGGCCCACTGCAGCCACTATCACCCTCAGCGGCTTGACAGGCCACTCACAGCAGGGACACGTCACAGCCCCTGTACCCATTCAAATCGGCAACATCACCACCAGGCACCCCATAGTTTTAGTCGATCTACCCCACACAGCAGAACACATTTTAGGCAAAGATTTTCTGAATTCCCACAATCTGTCCTTCGATCCAGTCAATCAATGTGTTTGGAAAATGGCAAAATCCGCAAGAGCCCCCGCAACGCTCACAATAGGTGAATACGCAAACAAGATTAGCGCAGTCGGCGAATTTTGGTTTGACCTGACCATGATTAGCACAGACAAGCAGGTTAGGGCAGTTCTGCAGAAGCACAGGACAGCATTCGCGACCCACAAACACGACTGTGGCCGGATGACTGGTTCCGTTCAAATCACAGGACCTGACTCTAGGCCCCAAAAGCAATACGGATTTCCCCAAGAGGCAGAGGGAGAAATCGCAAAAGTTATCGACAGCTTATTAGAGCAGGTCGTACTCAGATCAGTCGCCTCCACTAATAATGCCCCGATTTGGATTGCCAAATTGCCCCTTCCCCAGAACGTTTCAGCCCTCCGGTCGTTTTTAGGATTGGTTGGCTATTGCCGAAACCACATTGACGGTTTCGCCAGCAAGGCAGCACCCCTCTCAGACCTCCGAAAGAAAGGAGCCCCCTGGGAATGGCTTCCGCAGCATACGGATGCTGTGGACTCTTTGAAAAGAGCCCTCATAGCAGCCCCCGCACTACAAGTTCCAGACCCGCTTTCCCCTTACGCTATCGAGGTAGCGAGCACCGACCGCACCCTTTCGGCCGTGCTCCTGCAGGAACGACACGAACATTTAAGGCCCGTGGCTTACGCCTCCAGAGTCTTAGATACTGTGGAGCAGGGATTTTCAGCCTGTGAAAGGCACCTGCTCTCAGTTTTGTGGGCAGTACAATATTTTTCATACATAACCGGACTAAACCCCATCACAATCCTGACGGAACACACCCCCACCCAACGTTCACTGGACGGACGACTTAAGGACGGTACAGTCAGTCAAATAAGAGCAGCCAGATGGACCCTTCTTTTGCAGGGACGGGGCATCACTGTTAAAAGGACCAAGACCCACACTTTCTTAGCAGATAACCTACAGTACCCAGGCACCCCCCACGAATGTGAAATCATCTCACTGCACTTATTGCGAAAACAACCCCCAGAAAGATAGGTAGTCCAACCAGAGCCCCAAGCACACAGACACGTGCGAACCCATAAGGATCTATGTGGATGGATCTTCCACAGTCTTGGATGGGAAGCGCATAACAGGTTGCGGCAATTATGTCGAGGACGCGCAGGAACGCGCCCGAGAAGAAATCACAATATCACTTCCAGGACACTTAGGCGCGCAGGCGGCAGAACTAGCAGCCGTGGCGTACATTGTAGATCACCCAGATTCCTTCCCCAGCCCAGCAGACATATACTAGGACAGCCTCGATGTCTGCAACAGCCTTACAGCGTTCCTACCCCTGTGGAAAACAAGAGGATTTGTTTCCGCAGACGGAAAACCCCTCCCCTCAGCCCTATTGCTCCGTCACATTTTAGAAAAAGCACAGGGCAGGACTTTTGGAATAGTTAAAGTTCGTAGTCACCATCGTTCCTCCCCCCCTGGAAATGTAAAAGCCGACGCACTGGCAAAAGCAGGTTCCAGGCACGGATACTTTTGGATACCACCCGAGAGGGCACCAGTGAATGCCGTTCAGGTCTCGCAGACTAATATCGAGGATTTAGTGCAGAAGCAGGATAACAATCTCAGGGAGATTTTGAAAGGACAATTTACAGCACCCTATGATAGATTTAAAAATGCTCTGACCACACATGACGGTGTGGTGTTAAAAGACACCCTTTATGTGGTTCCTGAACAGGACAGGAATCAGCTCATTTGTTTGTTCCATGACGGTCATGGACATCAGGGAATTGATCCCACTACAGCCCACCTCAGGCAGCTCTGTTGGTGGCGAAGTTTAAAAGAAGACGTAACGCAGCACGTTGAGAATTGCCTTATCTGTGCCCAGAACAATCCAGACAGATAAGCCAAGAAAGCTCAACTTAGTCACACCCGACCCGTTAATGGCCCCTGGACTAACCTCCAGATTGATTTGATAGGACCATTGCCCCCTTGCAGGAATGGTTATGAGTATGTACTTATTGTGATAGACATGTTTACAAAATGGGTAGAGGCATTCAGAAGGTAAGTAAGTGATTTTTACTCATTTTTACTTTTATTACCTTTTCAAATTGTGTGTGTGGGGGCGGGGGGGGGGGGGGGGGGACTGAAGTGACATCACAGAAAAGCTGTGACCTGAGTGGCTGGTTGGGAATCTACACTAATTTTAAAAAATTAAGCATTGGTAACTAATTAAACATAATTACTTAATTATAATTTAGAGGGGTATCTAAGCCAGAGATCGAAGAGGACTATATTTAGCTTTCACATTTCTAGTCGAAATCTAGTGCTAGGAAACAGATAGTTTACAGTAACTTTTAAAGTTTAAAAAAAACTTTTAACTTTAATTTACTAATTAATTGACGCAATGTCAGTTAGAGGGGTGCAATGCTCTGACTGGGAGATGTGGCAGGTCCGGGAGGCTTCCAGCATCCCGGATGGCTTCATCTGCAGAAAGTGCACCCAACTGGAGCTCCTCACAGACCGCATAGTTCGGTTGGAGCAGCAATTGGATGCACTTAGGAGCATGCAGGTGGCGGAAAGCATCATAGATCGCAGTTATATAAATGTGGTCACACCCAAGGTGCAGGCAGAGAAATGGGTGACCACCAGAAAGGGCAGGCAGTCAATGCAGGAATCCCCTGTGGTTGTCCCCCTCTCGAACAGTTATACCCCTTTGGATACTGTTGGGGGGGATAGCCTATCAGGGGAAAACAGCAGCAGCCAGAGCAGTGGCACCACGGCTGGCTCTGATGTTCAGAAGGGAGGGTCAAAGCGCAGAAGAGCAATAGTAATAGGGGACTCTATAGTCAGGGGCACAGATAGGCGCTTCTGTGGACGTGAAAGAGACTCCAGGATGGTATGTTGCCTCCCTGGTGCCAGGGTCCAGGATGTATCCGAACAGGTAGAGGGCATCCTGAAGGGGGAGGGAAAACAGGCAGAGGTCGTTGTACATATTGGTACTAATGACATAGGCAGGAAGGGGCATGAGGTCCTGCAGCAGGAGTTCAGGGAGCTAGGCAGAAAGTTAAAAGACAGGACCTCTAGGGTTGTAATCTTGGGATTACTCCCTGTGCCACGTGCCAGTGAGGCTAGAAATAGGAAGATAGAGCAGCTAAACGCGTGGCTAAACAGCTGGTGTAGGAGGGAGGGTTTCCATTATCTGGACCACTGGGAGCTCTTCTGGGGCAGGTGTGACCTATATAAGGACGGGTTGCATCTAAACTGGAGAGGCATAAATATCCTGGCCGCGAGGTTTGCTAGTGTCACACGGGAGGGTTTAAACTGGTATGGCAGGGGGGTGGGCACGGGAGCAATAGGTCAGAAGGTGAGAGCATTGAGGGAGAACTAGGGAATAGGGACAGTGTGGCTCTGAGGCAGAGCAGACAGGGAGAGGCTGCTGAACACAGCGGGTCTGGTGGCCTGAAGTGCATATGTTTTAATGCAAGAAGTATTACGGGTAAGGCAGATGAATTTAGAGCTTGGATTAGTACTTGGAACTATGATGTTGTTGCCATTAGAGAGACCTGGTTGAGGGAAGGGCAGGATTGGCAGCTAAACATTCCAGGATTTAGATGTTTCAGGCGGGATAGAGGGGGATGTAAAAGGGGTGGCGGAGTTGCGCTACTGGTTAGGGAGGAGATCACAGCTGTACTACGGGAGGACACCTCAGAGGGCAGTGAGGCTATATGGGTAGAGATCAGGAATAAGAAGGGTGCAGTCACAATGTTGGGGGTTTACTACAGGCCTCCCAACAGCCAGCGGGAGATAGAGGAGCAGATAGGTAGACAGATTTTGGAAAAGAGTAAAAACAACAGGGTTGTGGTGACGGGAGACTTCAACTTCCCCAATATTGACTGGGACTCACTTAGTGCCAGGGGCTTAGGCGGGGCAGAGTTTGTAAGGAGCATCCAGGAGGGCTTCTTAAAACAATATGTAGACAGTCCAACTAGGGAAGGGGCGGTACTGGACCTGGTATTGGGGAATGAGCCCGGCCAGGTGGTAGAAGTTTCAGTAGGGGAGCATTTCGGGAACAGTGACCACAATTCAGTAAGTTTTAAAGTGCTGGTGGACAAGGAAAAGAGTGGTCCTAGGGTGAATGTGCTAAATTGGGGGAAGGCTAATTATAACAATATTAGGTGGGAACTGAAGAACCTAGATTGGGGGTGGATGTTTGAGGGCAAATCAACATCTGACATGTGGGAGGCTTTCAAGAGTCAGTTGAAAGGAATTCAGGACCGGCATGTTCCTGTGAGGAAGAAGGATAAATACGGCAATTTTCGGGAACCTTGGATAACAAGAGATATTGTAGGCCTCGTCAAAAAGAAAAAGGAGGCATTTGTCAGAGCTAAAAGGCTGGGAACAGACTAAGCCTGCGTGGAATATAAGGAAAGTAGGAAGGAACTTAAGCAAGGAGTCAGGAGAGCTAGAAGGGGTCATGAAAAGTCATTGGCAAATAGGGTTAAGGAAAATCCCAAGGCTTTTTACAGATACATAAAAAGCAAGAGGGTAGCCAGGGAAAGGGTTGGCCCACTGAAGGATAGGCAAGGGAATCTATGTGTGGAGCCAGAGGAAATGGGCGAGGTACTAAATGAATACTTTGCATCAGTATTCATCAAAGAGAAGGAATTGGTGGATGTTGTATCTGGAGAAGGGTGTGTAGATAGCCTGGGTCACATTGAGATCCAAAAAGACGAGGCTAGAGAGGAAATTGCTGAGGCCTTGACAGAAATCTTTGGATACTCACTGTCTTCAGGTGATGTCCCGGAGGACTGGAGAATAGCCAATGTTGTTCCTCTGTTTAAGAAGTGTAGCAAGGATAATCCACGGAAGTACAGGCCGGTGAGCCTTACTTCAGTGGTAGGAAAATTACTGGAGAGAATTCTTCGAGGCAGGATCTACTCCCATTTGGAAGCAAATGGACGTATTAGTGAGAGGTAGCATGGTTTTGTGAAGGGGAGGTCGTGTCTCACTAACTTGATAGAGTTTTTCGAGGAGGTCACAAAGATGATTGATGCAGGTAGGGCAGTGGATGTTGTCTATATGGACTTCAGTAAGGCCTTTGACAAGGTCCCTCATGGTACCTAGGACAAAAGGTGAAGTCACACGGGATCAGGGGTGAGCTGGCAGGGTGGATGCAGAATTGGCTAGGTCATAGAAGGCACAGAGTAGCAATGGAAGGATGCTTTTCTAATTGGTGGACTGTGACCAGTGGTGTTCCGCAGGGATCAGTGCTGAGACCTTTGCTGTTCGTAATATATATTAGTGATTTGGAGGAAAATGTAACTGGTCTGATTAGCAAGTTTGCAGACGACACAAAGGTTAGTGGAATTGCGGATAGCGACGAGGACTGTCAGAGGATACAGCAGGATTTAGATTGTTTGGAGACTTGGGTGGAGAGATGGCAGATGGAGTTTAATCCGGACAAATGTGAGGTAATGCATTTTGGAAGGTCTAATGCAGATAGGGAATATACAGTGAATGGTAGAACTCTCAAGCGTATTGAAAGTCAGAGAGATCTAGGTGTACAGGTCTACAGGTCACTGAAAGGGACAACAAAGGTGGAGAAGGTAGTCAAGAAGCCATGCGGCATGCTTGCCTTCATTGGCCGGGGCATTGAGTATAAGAATTGGCAAGTCATGTTGCAGCTGTATAGAACCTTAGTTCGGCCACACTTGGAGTATAGTGTTCAATTCTGGTCGCCACACTACCAGAAGGATGTGGAGGCTTTAGAGAGGGTGCAGAAGAGATTTACCAGGATGTTGCCTGGTATGGAGGGCATTGGCTATGAGGAGCGGTTGAATAAACTCGGTTTGTTCTCACTGGAACGACGGAGGTTGTGGGGCGACCTGATAGAGGTCTACAAAATTATGAGGGGCATAGACAGGGTGGATAGTCAGAGGCTTTTCCCCAGGGTAGAGGGGTCAATTCCTAGGGGGCATCGGTTTAAGGTGAGAGGGGCAAGGTTTAGAGTAGATGTACCAGGCAAGTTTTTTTACACAGAGGTAGTGGGTACCTGGAACTCGCTACCGGAGGAGGTGGTGGAAGCAGGGACGATAGTGACATTTAAGGGGCATCTTGACAATTACATGAATAGGATGGGAATAGAGGGATACGGACCCAGGAAGTGTAGAAGATTGTAGTTTAGTCGGGCAGCATTATCGGCACGGGCTTGGAGGGCCGAAGGGGCTGTTCCTGTGCTGTGCATTTCTTTGTTCTTTGTTCTTTGTTCATCCAGAACGAACACGGCCAAGACCACAGATCTTAACCCACCTCACCTTTACGAGATGGGGACCCCCCATGCAGCCTTGATTCCGACCAAGGTTCCCATTTTACGGGACGTGTCATGAAGAACGTCCTCACGATATTTTGCGTTACCCAAAAATTCCACATCGCATACCACCCCCAGTCGAGTGGTATCGTGGAGCGCATGAATCGGACCCTAAAAGCTACCTTCAGAAAAATGGTCCAACAAAACAACACCACTTGGGATTCAGTCCTCCCTTTTGCGCTGATGTTTTTGAGAAATACTATTTCAACATCTACAGGTTACACCCCACACACTCTCAAGACCGGACGTCCCATGAAAGGCACAGAATTTTTATTGGGATTAGATTTGACCAGCCCCGAAGTGACGGCCCTCACACACGAGAAAGCAGTAGAACAACTGGTAGAGAATGTTGAAGCGGCTCAGCTAGCAGTCGCGGTACGATTAGGCACACGAAAGGCCTGTTTCGATAAGACAGTACATGCGACTGAGTTCAGTGTAGGACAGCAAGTCATCCTCTCCGTATACAACCCCAGCACATTCCTGTCACCTAAATATTCGGGTCCGTACTCCATTGCGAACAAAGTAAGTCCTTCCGTCTACAAAATAAAGTACCCCAATGGAAAGACTGCGTGGTTCCATATAAACCAGCTTAAGGCATATGGAGCACAGTCGAACCACACACACCACGTCATGCTCAACGTAGCAGACCACGCCCCGCCCACAGCCAACGTAACACTACCCTCCTCCAACACGTCCAGCCCAGCCACGGACTCAACCTCGACTCCACCCCCGAGCTATACACTCCGCCCCGGAACGCCCACAGACTGCAGCAGCAGCGACTGTGACACAGACAATAGCCACAGCACGCCTCCCTACTATCCCCATACATCAGACCCCACACCCAGCGAATCTGAACATGATTCGAGTGATCCCTTCATGATTACTTCCCGAAACAAACCCCAACACCGACCACCGACCTACGATTACGACCCCGACTCCGTCCCCACCGAACTAGACACCACCTTTTTGCACCGCAACAATTCATACAGACACGTCCGGAATGACGAGATGGATCCCAAATCGCACCATGCAGCCCTATCCGCCCTTATACACTCGACAGTTGGGCATCTGGGAGAAGATGACGACTTTGAGGCAGCACGGTAGCATTGTGGATATCACAATTGCTTCACAGCTCCAGGGTCCCAGGTTCGATTCCGGTTTGGGTCACTGTCTGTGCGGAGTCTGCACGTTCTCCCCGTGTGTGCGTGGGTTTCCTCCGGGTGCTCCGGTTTCCTCCCACAGTCCAAAGATGTGCAGGTTAGGTGATTTGGCCATGATAAATTGCCCTTAGTGTCCAAAATTGCCCTTAGCGTTGGGTGGGGTTACTGGGTTATGGGGATAGGGTGGAGGTGTTGACCTTGGGTAGGGTGCTCTTTCCAAGAGCCGGTGCAGACTCGATGGGCTGAATGGCCTCCTTCTGCACTGTAAATTCTATGATAATCTATGATGATTGAGTCTGACTCCCCAAGCGAGAACCCCTTTGCGACCCTGTTTGCAACTGATAACTGAGGTGTCCAGATGATGTTTTAAAAAGGAACCACTTGGGAGAAAACGGTGTCCTTTCTGATGGAACCTGCAGCATGTTTAATGTTGTTTGTCCTGGTATTGTTAAATGTTCTTTGTAAGATCGGAAATTTTTTGCACGGCCCCACGCCACCACCCTTCTGACGCCCACTGGCAGTCAGAGAAACTAGTTTGTCCCGGACGCTAGTTCAGAGCAACTAGTTTGTCCACAGAGACTTGCTAATGTCCCAGACGCCAGTTCAGAGGAACTCGTCTGTCGACAGAAAAACAAACCGTTCATAACTGCCCTTCTGGTTTAAAGGTAAATCCAATACGGCAACCCCCCACGATGACTACATTTTTGCCCGTTCTTGTCGGTTGCTCAGGCAGTGGAGAAACGGCTTGGGACCCGTCCTGCCTGGGAACCCCCCCTCTGGTCAACTACGCTCGGGTAGGGGAGACACGGCATTGGTCGCCGTCCTACCCGGGGACTCCATCCAACTCTTACCCGTCGCGGACCATACGCACCTCATTTTGGCACTTTTGTTCAAAAAAAGTTTTGTTTTGTTTTCCGGCAACCCTGAGGTTGCCAACCCTATGCTATTTACATCCTCAAACATTTGGATGGTAAATCGCACAGCCTGCTAGACGGCTCACACTCTTTCAGTATTTTTAAGTGTGTCTTGTCCTGAATATTCGGTTTAAAAAAAATAAAATGAGGGAGTCACACATGGTGACAAATTGTAAAGGGAGAATTGGCACTGAAGGACAGACATACTAACAGACGAGGTATTAAACCAAGATAGTAACAGACACTATGCTTGATCCCACAGAAGTCCAAAAGCTCCAGCAAAGAGAAGAGAAGAGAAAGAAGAAGAACCATGAGGACATCCTCCGTGTTGCTCATCACCCTAATGAACATTTGGTTGCGCGCGAACGCGAACCCCCTGACCCCAACCCCCCCCAGCCGTTAATGATTCACTTCCCCATAGTACCCAGAGCCCAGTCACCAGTGAAACCACACCATCTTGGTGTGACAGGTTTATAACCTGGTACTCCCTGTCCTACGCAGTCGAATCCCTATTGGTATTGGCGATACTCTGCTGCATCGTGCAGACTATCCGCATGAGGAAATGGAGAAGGAGAGCCGACCGCGCTCGCACTTATATAGGATAAGATCCCCTATTTTCGGTTATGACCAGACCCCCGACCCCCACGATCTATAATAAAGAACATTCGTTTGCGTTCTTTTTGTGAATAAAGAAATGTGTTTCATGAGCGATTGTACAATCCTGAGCTTGATTGCCAAGCCAGGAAAAATGTGAATAATGCTGCCATGATTTTGTGTGTATTGTTTAAGAAGTTAATATGATTGAATGTTTGAGTGAGTGTAGTTTAGTGAGGACAGTTAGAGGTACTGTTTTTTATTTTGTAATGCATGTTTTGACATAGCGCCACTGAGGATGTTAGTTAAAATTTTTCTTGCATAGTTATGGTCAGTGTAGAGGCCATAGAAGAGTGCTCACCGGGTCAGGGAATGAACACAACGCAGTTATGTGATCCTTCACGCTTCGCGTTAGGATCACAAGGAGGGGTTGTAGCCACCTGGGTTGGCCACTTCCCGACATAAAATGGAGAACCGCAAAGGCTGAAGGGAAATTCAGCCAACACAGGCAAAGACTAGCAAATACAGAAATCATGTATATTGGAACCTGCAAAACAACCAGACATCACCGAAACAGCAGCCATCTGCATAGTAATGTAGCAGCCATCTACATAGTAATGTGCGATTCCCAGGCACAATGGCAGCAATTAAGGTAAACAAAGCCAAGCCAGACTCCTCGGCACCAGCAGGAGCCAAGACAAAGGAAGGCCAACGGACATTTAGGGACCGCCCAACGATCAGGGAACCGCTCCAGCATTGGAGAAATCGATCCAAGTGATCGGAAAGCAGTCCAATCACTTGGAACCAGGTACGGGGTCCGCCCTGAAGGGCGGGAAGCCTCTGGGGACTATAAAGCAAATCCCCCAAGTTCAAATCATCCTTCTTTGGCAGCGTCACTCAGCAACTTGAACCAACCCTTGACAGTGACCTGTCTTATTGGTTTAGCTGGTTTAGCACTCTGGGCTGGTTTAGCACACTGGGCTAAATCGCTGGCTTTGAAAGCAGACCAAGGCAGGCCACCAGCACGGTTCAATTCCCATACCAGCCTCCCCGAACAGGCGCCGGAATGTGGCGACTAGGGGCTTTTCACAGTAACTTCATTTGAAGCCTACTTGTGACAATAAGCGGTTTTCATTCATTTCATTCATTTATTGCCGCATCAACCAAGTAAGTCTCAAGTCAACGCTCGCTACGAGATAGGCGCTCCTAGCTACCAGTCCATATCAGCTTTTGAATCCCGCAGACTCAGGACCTGAACGAAAGGCCATTTGTTCCCCTGACCTGGTGGGCCAGTCCGAAGCTAAGTATAGGCCTGTTAGTGATAGAAATAGCCTAGAAAGTAGAGTTTATGCATGAGTAGCGATTTACTGTGTATAATAAGTGTGTTTTGATTTGAATCTTTCTAATTGGTGTGTTGAGTTATTGATCAGTACTTGAACTTGAACCTCGTGGCGGTATCATAAAGATACCTGGCGACTCTAGAGAAAAGGTTATAAAACAGAGCCAATTGAACCAACCAAAAGTTAGCAACAGTATGTTTCCTAAACTGACCGCAAGAAAACTGTACAGAACAAGTGGTGAGAATAAGCAAATCTGCACACTGCGAAAATGATAAAGTAATACAGAAACAATTCACTGTGCTGTGTATCCATCGTGAGAAATGTCCATATTGGTCTTGTGGGTGTGTTGAAGTGTTGGTACAAATCCAGCCGGTCGGGTGCCTTACGACTTCTGCTGGAGCATCGTAACGGTGGAGGTGGGGATGACGGTTTGATGTCATCCAGAGTGCTGTTTGGCGTTGCGTGGTGAGAAACGTCCTGTGGACAAATGGACTTGGTCAAGTCCAGTGTGGGAATCACCGGCATTGTCGGCCGAAGCATTAACAGATGCCGGCGGTTGCGGCGAAAGAGAACTCCCGCCGACAACTTGACGATGTCGGACCGCGGTGCCTCCTGCCTGATCACCGTGGCTGGCTCAGACCGTCTGCCTCCTGGGTCCCTGAACCTGACGATGTCGCCCATGTTCAGTGGCTTGAGTGGGATCACATGTTGATCGTAGTATTGTTTTTGTTTGGACCGTGGTACCCGCATTTTGTCGAGTACCAGAGCGTTATCGGGGTCTCGGAATTGAATTGCCGGTAGGGTTGTCCGGATGTCCCTGTCGAAGAGCAGCTGACCTGGCGACATTCCTGAGCTCAATAGGGTTGCTCGGTAGGATAACAGCGCTGGGTTGATGTCCGTGCGTGAATCTGTTGCCTTGCTAATAAGCCGTTTAACAATGTGGACACCTTTTTCCACTTTCCCATTTGGCTGTGGGTTGCGCGGACTGGATGTTACATGCCGAAAGCTGTAACGGATGAGAACTCTTTCCACTCCCAGCTCGCGAAGCAGGGACCATTATCTGACACCACCACACGCGGGATTCCATGTCGCGTGGATGTCTCCTGGCACGCCTTGATGACAGATGAAGACGTGAGATCATGGAGTTTCATTACCTCCGGATAGTTTGAGAAATACTCCATGATCAAGACGTAATCACGCCCTGTGGCATGAAACAGGTCAAGGCCCACTTTTGTCCACGGCGACGGTGTGAGTTTGTGTTGCTGCAGGTTCTTTACACTGTGCGGGTTGGTGTCTTTGACAGGGTCACATGTCATGACCATATCCATTATGTCTTGATTCATGCCGGGCCAGTACACAGCCTGTCGTGCTCGCCTTTTGCATTTCTCAATGCCTAGGTGGCCTTTATGAATCTTACGCAGCATCTCGGCGCGGAGTGTGGCCGGAATCACAATCTGCGCATTGCGTAGCAGCTGGCCGGCAACTCCAATCAGTTCTGACTTGACATTCTGAAATTGTGGACATTGTTCCCTCGTCCAACCGTGCTGGAGTAGGTGCAGCACCCCCCGTAAGGTTGCGTCTCCTGTCGGATTAGGCAAAGCTTCTCATCCGAAGCAGGCAAATTCTCCATGCATAACTGTGTTTGTGCCTCGATTTCTCCGATAGGGGCTGATGGTGCGTTGTCAGTGCCAATGGATCGGGACAATGCGTCGGCAATGGCAAGGTCTCGTCCCGGGGTGTATATTAGGGTGAAATCATACCTTCGCAGCTTCATCATGACACGCTGCAGACGAGGTGTCATGTCATTTAGATCCTTATCTATGAAATGGACCAATGGTCTGTGGTCGGTTTCCAATATAAACGTGTGTAGGCCGTACACATAGTCATGGAACTTCAGAATCCCAGTGAGGAGTCCGAGACATTCTTTTTCGATCTGTGCATATCTGCGCTCAGTTGGGGTCATGGCCCTGGACGCGAATGCCACCGGGACCCAGTCAGACTGGTCGGCCTGTTGGAGGAGAACGGCGCCAATCCCGTCCTGGCTGGCATCACTGGAGATCTTGGTGGGTCTGGTTGCGTCAAAGAAAGCAAGGGTCGGTGCCCGCGTTAGTTGCTGTTTGAGATTCACCCATTCATTTTGGTGACGTTGTGTCCACTCAAACGCAGTGGTCTTTCGTAGGAGATTGCGTAAAGCTGCCGTCCGTGCGGACAGGTTTGGGATGAACCTGCCGAGGAAGTTGACGAAGCCCAGAAATCGTAGCACCGCCTTCTTGTCGTGTGGCGTCTTCATGGTCCCGATTCCAGCGATTTTCACCTCATCAGGGCTGACACCCTGAGATGATATGGTGTCACCCAGAGAGGTGACAGACTCCTTCGCAAATGTGCATTTTGCCTGGTTCAGATTCAAACCGTATTTATGAATCCTCTGAAACACCTTCTTCAGACGACAGAGGGGTTCTTCTTCAGTGGTGGACCAGACGATGATGTCATCCACATAGACTCTGGCACCCTCGATGCCCTCGGTCATTTGCTCCAGTATCGTCTTGTTGTCCACCTGGAGATGGCACAATCCCTTTGAGGCGATCTGATTGCCGTTGTAGTCCTTCAGCCAACATGCAGCGAGTATTATTTCATGGTCTCCTGGAATCGAATGGAGATCCTTACTCGTGAGGAGATTAGCTGAGGCCCCAGTGTCAAGCTTGAAGACTAATGGAAAGTCATTGACTTGCACAGTCGCAGTCCCCTCACTGCTGGAATCAATGCAGTTGACCGGGGGAGGCGTGGCCATTGTTGCGTCACGTTGCTCGATTGTCTCGATCGTGTCCACGACAAGCGAGTTATCACAAGCGAGGTTGTCCTCGTCCGAGGAATACTCATCATTGGGTTTTTTGTGCTCCGTTGAATCTATGCTTTTTACATTGAAGTTCATGTGTTTCTGTCTGGTTGTCTTCATTAGCAGAGCAGCTCTGCACTGTGAGGCAAAGTAGTTGTATTTGCCACACTTTAAACATTGTTTTCCAGAAGCTGGACATTGCCCTTTTAAGTGGGCGTGTCCGCAGCGGGGACACATCATGACGCTGTCCCTCCACGCTCGCGCATGTGCAGTAGGCCTTTCATCCGTGTCAAACCTTCGGGAGAACTGCACATGCGTGTGGCCTGCATCCAGGTTCGCGCGCGCGGGATTGCCGCTAGAGGAGCGCCTTCTGGACGCCTGGGCCACCATTTTAATGGGCTCGACCTCGTGGTGAAGGCCTTGGTCCCGGTAAGTAAACTCCTCATAACCTTCTTTACGTTTTTCATAAGTAGAGCATCTTTGCATGGCTGTTTCCAGGGTTAGGTCTTTCCGTTTAAGTAAGGATTTTCTAAGTCCCTCATCAGATATACCCTTGACTATCTGGTCTCTGATGAGGGAGCCACGGAGGTTTTCAAAGTTGCAGGATTGAGTTAGTAATTTTAAATCAGTTACAAAACTGCTGAAAGGTTCTCCCGGTTGTTGCAAGCGCCTGGGGAACTTGAACCTTTCAAATATCTCATTGACTTCAGATTGACAGTGGGTCTCAAACTTTTTGATGATTATTTCCAGCTTGCCCTTGTCCTCCCCTTCCAGGTAGGTAAAGGAATTATATATTTCTAGTGCCTGCGGCCTAGCCAGGGATAAGAGCAAGGCTATCTTCCTGGCATCAGGTTAGACGCTGAGGTTAGATCCTTCGCTTCTAGATATATTTTGAACTGTTGTATAAAAAGGTTCCAATTGGAATGCATATTACCAGTGGTCTGGAGCAGGCATGGAGGTTGGATTGGGACCATTGTGCCGATTGGTGTCTGAAGGGTCCGAATGCTGCGAGGCCTTCCGTGGTCGAATGTCTGGTTTAAGTCCTCAGCTCTTGCTGGTGTCTAGCTAGCTTGCTGAAATCACACCTGGTACCATATGTTATTCTCTAAGTCTGAATGAAGACTGAAGACTTACAGTTAATGCAAGCTCTTTATTCAAAGGTTTTTTCTGCTGCCAGAGCTCAACTAGATGTAAAACAGTCAGAGGTATGACCAGTGAAACTAAGGTAAACTGCCTATGCTGAGCTGTCTCTGTGTGCTGCTGCTCCCTAGCTCTATGCTTCTCAAAGAGGCGGATCCTACCTTGGGCTCGACCATTTATACCCGTCTCTGATGCTGCCCTCTAGTGGTGCTGTGACTGTTACATCTGTGCTGCAGTCCCTGGTGTACGTGCAGATCACTACAACACCAGGTGCAAATCTCTGGATAATGAGGGTGAAATAGTCCCAATGCCCCCCTCAGCCTGATGGCCACCTTTGTGAGCGGCTGCATCAAGCTGTGCATGGACCCCCGGTACACAAACACCAAGTGTCACTACGTACTGAGGTTCTACCTGCCCCCGGTGTTATGGTCTGGCCTTGTTGCCGGGGAACGCTCCAACTGGTTGGACAGTGCCTCGTGGAAACATTTGTTGCAAAAAATACCTTTGACCACAAGGTGATCAAGCAGTGATCTGGAGGTGGGGCTACAACAGAGAATATATCACCTTCTCTCTCTCTCTCTCTGCTCCTGTCTGCCCCGCTCTCTCTCTCCTTCCTTCTTTCCACTCCAGTCTCTCTCTCTCTCTCTGCCTCATCCTGTCTCCCACTTTCTCTGTTACTCTCACAGCCTCTCCCACACTGTCTGTCCCTGAATCCATTTCTCCCTCGGATCTTTCCATTACAAATATTGGCAGCAATTTGCCCCGTTCCTTGCAGCCTGTGCCATTCCAGCCAGTGATTGGCAGTGAAGGTGGCTTTTTGTCCCCAAACACTACCCCACATTCCCCCTACCCTCAGTGCAATATTAACCATTTCTCCTGTCTGATGTAGCTGAAGCTGTCGCTCAGGAATCGATTCCCGGATCTGGACCTTCATTTGAGTGTCAGAGACGATTAGCTCTGGGCTGTGGCTGCTCCAGAAGATTGAGGGTGATGAATTGTACCAGTGAGCACCTAGTGACCTGTGTGTTCACAGCTTCGCTCAGTAATAGCTTTCCAATGTTCAGCAGCGAGCAAAGGGTTAATCGCTCGCTGTGTTAATGTTACATCGTGATTGATTCTTCTTCATATTGGGGAATGTGGGAGCTTTTAGTTTTTGCTTTGTGGAATAGGGAAGTATAACCTCCATTCGGAACTCCTGACCACTGGGCTGTGGGACAGAGACTGACCCCAAATGACCCTTTTTAACCGTCTGCTGAATGAGAGGATTTTATAAAGATCTGTGTCCAGTTGCTGAATTCAGAGATTTGTCAGCAGCGAGAATGGGTGTCCAGACAACAGTGAATCCCAGCACAATCTCTGGGTAGAGATCATCCTTTCCCTCAGGGTTCCTCGACAATGGTGTTGTTGGGACAGAATTAAATCCAGGATTCTTGTTTCCTTCACAGAAACACATTCTGTTGATCAAAGTGAAATATTTGATAACTGATCCCAGGAGCCCAATGAAACAAGGGAGGGGATCAGCTTTTCCGATATGGGTCCAATCAGATCCTCCTTATCTGGAGGAGCGATATTCCTGATGGAGCAGAGAGCAATGTGTTCCCACCGTCACTCATGTCAACCAATAGACCCGGTGAAAATGTCCTGTTGGTCACAACTGTGCAGCGTGAAGCTGGGAACCTGCTCGTGTGAGGGAGCCATGATCAGGACTAATATCCGGGAAAACTCCTGCAGACACTGAACTCTCAGCCAGTCAGGCAGCGGCTGTGGAGAAAACCCCAGTTTCCTGTTTGAGCTCAATGCTTTGGCTCCTGACCCTGAAACAGTAACTGGGATTCTCTCCACAGTTACTGCCTGACCGCCTCAGCATTTACAGCTCACTGGTTTGTCTCTTGTTTCTATTACACAATCAGGTCTGTGAGCTTCCCATTAATGGACTTTCACAGCCACAAACCTGTGGTCAGAAAGGTCTCGAATGAAGCAGTCGACTGTCCTGAGGATTGGGATTGTGGGGAGTTTTTTTCACTGAATATTCAGCTGAGAAGTGTAAGATGTTCGAATCCCTCACTACCACATGTGGGCTGATCGGTTAAGCGGGTGTTTCATAGAACATAGAACATAGAAAAATACAGCACAGAACAGGCCCTTCGGCACACGATGTTGTGCCGAACCTTTGTTCTGGATTAATCATAGATTATCATTGAATTTACAGTGGAAAAGGAGGCCATTCGGCCCAGGGAGTCTGCACCGGCTCTTGGAAAGCGCACCCTAACCAAGGTCAACACCTCCAATCAACACTAAGGGCAATTTTGGACACTAAGGGCAATCCATCATGGCCAATCCACCTAACCTGCACATCTTTGGACTGTGGGAGGAAACCGGAGCACCCGGAGGAAACCCACGCAGACACGGGGAGGACGTGCAGACTCCGCACAGACAGTGACCCAAGCCGGAATCGAACCTGGGACCCTGGAGCTGTGAAGCAATTGTGCTATCCACAATGCTACTGTGTGTCATGATAACATAAGAACATAAGAACTAGGAGCAGGAGTAGGCCATCTGGCCCCTCGAGCCTGCTCCACCATTCAATGAGATCATGGCTGATCTTTTGTGGACTCAGCTCCACTTTCTGGCCCGAACACCATAACCTTTAATCCCTTTATTCTTCAAAAAACTATCTATCGTTATCTTCAAAACATTTAATGAAGGTGCCTCTACTGCTTCACTGAGCAAGGAATTCCATAGATTCACAACCCTTTGGGTGAAGAAGTTCCTCCCAAACTCAGTCCTAAATCTACTTCCCCTTATTTTGAGGCTATGCCCCCTCATTCTGCTTTCACACACCAGTGGAAACAACCTGCGCGCATCTATCCTATCTATTCCCTTCATAATGTAATATGTTTCTATAAGAGCCCCCCTCATCATTCTACATTCTAACGAGTACAGTTCCAGTCTACTCAACCTCTCCTCGTAATCCAACCCCTTCAGTTCTGGGATTAACCTAGTGAATCTCCTCTGCACACCCTCCTGTGCCAGTACATCCTTTCTCAGGTAAGGAGACCAAAACTGAACACAATACTCCAGGTGTGGCCTCACTAACACCTTATACGATTGCAGCATAAACTCCATCCCTCTAGCACTGAAGGACAAAATTCCATTCGCCTTCTTAATCACCTGTTGCACCTGTCAACCAACTTTTTGCGACTCATGCACTAGCACACCCAGGTCTCTCTGCACAGCAGCATGTTTTAATATTTTGTCATTTAAATAATAATCCCTTTTGCTGTTATTCCGACCAAAATAGATAACCTCACATAATATGGTCAAAAGTTATTTTCATGGGGAAGGAAAGCAGGAGGATGTGTTCTTTGTTACAAATCAGGGAGAATATTAAATCAGGATCTGAATTTGACATTCCTCAAATTATATTATACAATGATGAAGTAATATCAAATTCAGTTCAATTAGTGAGTTATCATCAGGGGAAAGTTCACAGTAACATGAAATAGTTGTTGCAGTTACACAGCTGTCCATGGTGGAGCAAATTGCGAAGCACAAAGTGGATTATTCAGAAAAATAATAATCTTTATTGTCACAAGTAGGCTTAAATTAACACTGCAATTAAGTTACTGTGAAAAGCCTGTAGTCGTCACATTCCGACGCCTGTTCGGGTACACAGAGGGAGAAATCAGAATGTCCAATTCACCGAATAAGCACGTCCTTCGGGACTTGTGGGAGGAAACCGGAGCACCCGGAGGAAACCCACGCAGACACGGGGAGAATGTGTGGACTCCGCTCAGACAGTGACCCAAGCTGAGAACCTAACCAGGTATCCTGGAGCTGTAGCAACAGTGCTGCCCACTGTGCCACAGTGCTGCCCACGACAATATCATTTCATGATTATTGATGTACGAGGTTTTGTTCCAAATGAGTCAGATCCATACAGACTAAAGCCACTGAAGTTGGCACAGGTGTAAAAGGAGACGAAAAGCATGCTTCCGAATTATATCATTGAAATGATTTTCAATGGTTGGAGCTCACCAATCGTGATGGTAACAAAGCCACATAGAACGCAACTTTTGTGTAGATCATAGAAAAGTCGATGCAGCAACAAACTCATGTTCACGTAGCATTCCTGCTTTAGAAAGCGGTATTAAAATGTTTGGGCAATAAAATTGCATTACTATGATTGACATACTTAGTGAATGCTGTCAGACGCCTTTATCAGGAAGGGTGACGGAAGCTTTCACTTTCGTAACGCCAAATCGTCAATTCCAGTTTACAATTATGCAATTTAGAATGCGAAATGTGCCAGTGACATTCCAACGACTAACCAACAAGGTTTTTTGATGAACAAATTGTCCGGTGTACATGCACGTTCTGGTGGTATTCATTCAAATGTGGAAGTAGCATTTGGAACATTTGAAGCTATTGTTCGATCGAATCCAAGAGGCTAAGTTGGTGCAATCTTGACAAAAAGTGACTCTGAAAGCCCGAGTCGGTTCTGCGGCTGTACTATTTGGACATGGTCTGGTGGCCAGAGGGAACGATAACACAAATGTCATTTGGGAGAAACCAATAACTTCAACGAAAAAAAGGATTATTTGTGGGTGAATGGTTTACGTCGAAAATTCGTGCCAAATGACTGCATTGTGGTTTGCTACACTGACTGAACTGTTGAAGAACGACAGGAAATCTCATTGGACGACAGAATGTAAGGAGGCATTTGATTATCTGAAAGCTGTGTTGACCACTGCACCAGTTCTGGTAACCCCGAATTATGACAAGAAATTTAAGGTGGTCAGTGATGCCAGCGATGTGGGCGGTGGTGCTGTACTATTACAAGAAAATGACAATGGAGTAAAATACGTGTTGGTTGAATTTATCTAAATTTTGTCAAATAAGCATTCAGCCATCGAAAAGAAGAGATTGAGTTTCGTATTGACGTTGAAACATATTGAAATTATTGAAATCCAGAGAAATTTTTACTTCGGAATTCAAGACTGTTCAGATGGAATTTATTCCGATAATAATTTAACTTGAAAATTGTACATCTAGCCGGAAGAGAAAACCTGATTGCAGATATTTTATGACGGCTTTGAGATGTGAGAAGAATGGAACGTTTAAATGTGGGAAAGTAACACTGAAATGGACTATACTGGTGTTGGTGTAAACTTTCTGCTTTGATAATATGCTGGGATATGAATTAATGTCTGCTTATTTTCTGCTGAGACAGTGACCTTTGCACTAAGAGTGACTCTGACAGATGTATCCTCTAAAGACAATCGGTCAAGTTAGGACCAGTGCTCCACGGACTGCAGGCGCTGCCATTCTAAGCTGTCAAGACAGCTGCGAGAGGAAGGGTGGCCTCTAAATCCACATCTCGGACTGGCAACCCACAACCTTATGACAGGCAACTCATGACCTAATGACCTTCTGTAATCACGCATGCAACATATGGATTGGAGAAATGCAAGCTACTGTGCAAAGAATTGATAGCTATATATGGAATGGACTGCGATATTAAGAGAATAAGAATTTATAGTTGTATATGGAATGAACTGCGGTACTAAGAGAATTGATTGGCTCTATGTAAATGAGAATGCCAACTATTTCTGCTTTTGAAAGGGTATATTAACCCACTTTAAGCCACAGCTCAATGGGAAAGTGTACCTGCAGGGCCGAGGGATCCAGGACTTTCTCCCAGAACTCTGTAAACAATAAATTATTTTGCTCATGTTAAGGTCTACTTGCGAACATTTTCACCCAACACTGGTGTTTAAATGCGCATCCATGTATATGAGGAGGTATGTTTCATACGGTAATAGTAATGTTTATTAGCATTTAGCATTTAAAGTTGAAAAGCCAATGGAAAATAAGCCAGATTTTTAAATTGCTTATTAATGTGTGATTGTATTTATGTTGTATACATGTTGCACTAATGTCATTCAAACAAATTTAAGATGCATGCATCAAGTATATCTGCCAAAACTGTGTATATTGTGTTCTAACAGTGAGGGCCTCCTTGATTTTGCAGGAAGAGTTTTCTGGATCGATTTGGGAAGCATCTACTTGTTTGTAGATAGGTGGCTAATGGACGGTTGTTTTAGTCTGGAGTTCCCGAGGGTGCAGATTATTTATAAGACATATATTTTATGTTGTCCCGGCTAATCTTGGGACATCTTGTGTGAGAAGACAGAATAAGGTCTTATTCTGGGATAATTAAAGGGAGGAGCCAGGTTTGTCTGCAATTTTCAGAATGCCATGAGATTTTAAATGCAATAAGAGTCTTTCAGATGCCTCCTGAAAAGTTCTCGCCAACATCCCTGCACAGAGAAAATGAATTAAACGTGATTGCTAACTTTTTTGATCAGTGGCAATTGAACTATATTTGTTTGTTTAATTTGTAAAATTGGCCCAATTAGGACATACGCTCGATTTCCTTCTTTCATTTAAGAACTGTTAACTGTAAAGCTATTTTGTTGTTGTTAATGATGTCAATTCTGTGTTTCAATTAATGTTATTTTATCAGAAAATATTCCCATAGGTCATTGATATCACTCCTGTGGTGCATTCAACCTCCCTCACAGTTTCAGCAATTCCATATAGTAGAGTTCTCACCCGGCATCCCACCACAATCCTTCAGAGTTCAACCACATACAATCTCTCACAACTCTACCGTGATCACCCGACAGAGTTGAACTGTATAAAACCTATCAGACTTCACCCTTAGTAAACCCATCACAACGCAAGTGTCGAAAGCGCATCATAGTTCTGTCTCATACAACTCATTAGAGATCAAGTGTATATAACCCGCCACAGTTCACTCGCATTCAACCTTGTATAGTCCATCTCAGTGCAACCGCATGCAACCGATGGCAGCTCAATAGTACATAACAGCTCACCGTCCAATTGCATACAACTGACATTCCACCATCACATTTAAAACGCATAAAGCCCATCACAATTTAAACATATATAATCAATCGCAGTACTGCCGCATACAACCCACCAAACCTCAACCACACAACCAATCGACCTTGCCCTCTCTTCAGCACTCAAGACGAGTCAAAGGAACTCAAAACGTTACCTGCGCTACCCTCTCCTCAGATGCTGCCAGAAATGCCGAGTTTTCCTGAATTTCAGGCTTTTATTACAGAGTGCAATATGTTTCATAGCTCTCATTATTTCTTAACCACAAAGAAGAATTTTGAAATAACATTCCTGCCAAAATATTATTTATTTTGACGACCAGAAGCAAAAAAATCATTTCATTTCAATACGCTAAGAAAACAAACATTATTTTTAAACACACAAAATAACTAAAAATTAATTTATAAAACCCAAACCAACACATTTTCATTCGGTCGCTCCTACAGGGATTTCAGTTTTCTAACATTTTGTCCCTGAAGATTACAATTGATGTAATGGACTGCAAATCGATATCCCCAAATAAAATACAATTCATACCTAAATATTGCACCATTTTCCAGCGAGAATGCCCAGTGTGGCAGCCTTCGAGTGGAAATATACTCCCGCCAAACGGCGATAGAGTCGGGCTCTGCAAATTTATACTCATTAAAAGGGAAATACTTTCAAGAAGCAGAGTATAGTGGCACTGTGGTTACCAATACTTCCTCACATCACCAGGTTCAATTCCAGCTGAGGTCGCCGTGTGGAGTTTAAATGTTCTCCCCGAGTCTGTGTGGGTTTCCTCTGGATGCGGCACGGATTAGATTGGCCGAAAGGCTTCATTCTGCCCTGCAGGGAGTCTATTCTAAAGAGTTTTAACTTCAGGAGCTGTAATAGAAGGCAGAAGCACATAGCAGAAAAAACACTGGTGGACAATGAAAGCAGAAGAGAGGGGAAAGGGAAAAGGGAGAGCGAGGAAGAGAAACAGACTTGAATTTTAAATAATGAATGTGAAGGAGTCAATAGGAGGCAATGAATGGAATAGCGGATACAATGAGAAAGGGGGAAATCAGAAAAGGGGCACGACAGGAGGTTAGGAGGGGAAATAAACGATATAAAGCAGAAAAAGGCCAAAGGGCGAGAGAGGTAAGGAAGAAGCGATCGCATGGGAAGTGAGGGAAACTGAAAAGGGGAGGATAGGGAGCAACAGTTTTGAAGAATAAAGGGATTAAGGGTTATGGTGTTCGGGCCGGAAAGTGGAGCTGAGTCCACAAAAGATCAGCCATGATCTCATTGAATGGTGGAGCAGGCTCGAGGGGCCAGATGGCCTACTCCTGCTCCTAGTTCTTAC
Organism: Scyliorhinus torazame; assembly: GCF_047496885.1. Taxonomy (NCBI): domain Eukaryota; kingdom Metazoa; phylum Chordata; class Chondrichthyes; order Carcharhiniformes; family Scyliorhinidae; genus Scyliorhinus; species Scyliorhinus torazame. The sequence continues at coordinate 39,191,778 of NC_092731.1, forward strand.
GTTCTTATGTAACAGCCGATATCAGAACCGGAGTGTGGAGACGGAGTGAGATTGGAGAACGTGGGGGTGGGGGTCGGGTTGAAACATCTGAGGTAAAGGAGTCAAGGCATGTCGGAGCAAAGCTTTAGTTCCATTGGAAGGTTATGCCTCAGGAGCCTTGGTAAGTTCCTGCAGTGCACATTGGATATACTAATAACAGTTACCAATGTGTGCCAGTGGTGGAAGGGCTGCATGGTTGTTGAAGGAACAGCAATTCAGAGGGATGATTTGTCCTGGCAGGTTTAGAGCTTCTTGACTGTTGATAGTTCCCAGGCAAGGGAAGAGTATATGGGAGAGAGTATACCGTAACATTCTTGACTTGAGCCTGTTAGATGATGGACAAGCTCCTGGAGTCTAGACGTGAGTTGTTCGCCGGAGACGGCCGTCTATTAACCTGCTCTTATAGACAAAGTATTGTGACGACGGGTCTAGTTAGGGTTCTGGTCAGTGGTAACCACCAGGATATTTAAACTGGGAGAGTCAGCCATCGCCCTAGTCTTCTGTGACACTCCTTTGTAGCTTTGTTTGCTGCCGGGTATCCCTGGAAAGGGAGAATATGGGCTTCGTCGGCACGATGGATGCCTTTGGCCTGGCAGCGGACACCGCTGGAACTGGATACTTTTATCTACTGCATGGATCACATTGGTGTTGATGTTTTAAGTTTGCTCAGATAATAATAATAATTGCTAATTGTCACAAGTAGGCTTCAATGAAGTTACTGTGAAGAGCCCCTAGTCGCCACATTCCGGCGCCTGTTCAGTAAGGCTGGAACAGGAATTGAACCGCGCTGCTGATTTAGCCCACTGTGCTAAACCAGCCCAAGTTATACCGGTACCTTTGATGCAATATCTAATTACGGGTCTGCCTTGTATATTCCACCCCTTGATTTGTTGAATTAGTTTGTTCAGTAAATGAAAAATGCGCCAACCCTGCATAGTCTAACCCAAAACACACCCTTCACAAACCCAGCTCAGTAGACTCCCACTTCAGCTAATACCTTGCGTAGAGTCATTTATTCATTCGTCCTGCTTCTCTGGAACGGCAACTGCGCCGAGGGATGTCATGAGCTCACTTTTCTTCTGTTTTTCTTGTCGGCAATAGAGGTAAACGTTGATGGGATGGATGCAGGCCAGAGATACAAGGATGATGAAGCCAATGTTCAGCTGCACAATTTCAAATAGTTTATATATATTTGTGTGATATCTGGGGAGGAGAAATGCAATTGGTCCCGCGCTCCAGCTCTATGCTCACACTCTTGCATCGTAATTTTTGAACCAATTTTGCTTTGCAATTATATTGCCTTATTGGAATCCCAATCAGGTAGTAAGTTCTAAATCCCAAGCATTCGTTGCATGAGGGTTTCCGAATTTCAACTCGATATCTATTTCCTACGAAGTAAATTGTGGTATCTTCTTATACAGACAATGATAACAGAAGAAATAGGAGCAGAATTAGGCGTTTCGGCCCACTGCGTCTGCTCCGCTATTCGATCATGGCGGATATGTTTCTCATCCCCATTCTTCTGTCTTCTCCCATAATCCCCGATCTACTTATTCATCAAGAACCTATACATGCCCCTCTTAACTAGAAATAGCCAAATTATATGTCACTCTTGGGCCGAAAAGAATCTACGGATATGTGGGGAAGGCGGGATCACAATATTGAACTTGATGATCAGGTATGATCACAATGAATGACGGAGCAGGCTCGAAGGGCCGAATGGCCTCCTCCTGCTTCTATTTTCTATGTAAAGACATTCGGTGACTTGTCCTCCCCGGCCGTCTGCGGCAATGGGTTTTATGGAATCACGAAACCTGGCTAAAGACATTTCTCCTCTTGTCTGTTTTAAGGAATCGTCCCTTGAGTCTGAGGTGGTGCCTTTGGGTTCTAGTCTCTCCTACTGGTGGAAACATTCTATCCACGTCCACCCATTCTATTGTCACTTCTGCCAGACAAAACAGCATATGATTAGTTTGCCTCAATAAAACAGCCTAATTTTGAACACATCCATGAAAAATGCTTGTTTCAGTCTCTGTGACCCACGGAGAGTAATAACCGGCCAACGGTAATCGTTCTTCACAGGGGCTAGCCCAGTTTCTCTGTGATTCAAAAGACTTTCAAATTCATCCCAGTTGCGGGCTGGCGATATTGAACACATACTTAACTATTGAGTCGGCATTTGTGTAGGTATCAGGAATAAATGCTTGCTGCCTTTTTTCCGTTATTACTTCGTGGGATGTGGATGTCACAGGCTGGCTGGCATGTACTTCCCATCCCTAAGTGCATTTAAGAGTCAACCACATTGCTCTGGGTGGGGAGTCACATGTAGGCCAGGCCAGATAAGGTTCGCAGATTTCCTTCCCTGAAGGACATTAGTGAATCTGATGGGTTTTTGACAATCGACAATGGTTTTGTGTCGTCATTAGACTTAATTAAATTGCAGATTTTTAAAAATCGAATCAAAATGTCACCATTACTAGTCTAGTGACCACACCACTACACCATCGCCTACCTCATACCAGCTGAACCACCTGCTCATTGCTCAGTTCATATATCCCTCCATCCAAAAATATAGCTGGAAATCTGATGAATGCTCTTGAAACTCCTCTCACTGAACCTATGATTTCTGGGTATATTTATCTGATCGATGGTAAATAATCAATATCAGCTGATACTCACATACAGAGGATCATGTTGCAGAGGTCCCTGAAGAAGAGCGAAACAGGCATACTGCAACAAATTGACAATTGCTGCGATAGCCAGGTCCAGACCAAAGATTTTCCCAAAGTGGCAGCGCGGAAACCTGCAGGAAATAACCCGGCCCAAAAAGCAGGAGTTTTAGTGAATTGCATTGGGTCATTGTTTCAGAAACTGATTCAATGTCACTTATTAACATCCCGACCAAATATATTCGACCTCAAATAGTCATCCAATATTCCGAATAACTTTCAGAACTCATCCTGTTCTGAATTACTACTTTGCGCAAAGTATTCGGCCCCACATTGTAGAACATGGAACATCCAATGCAGAAGAGCATTCGGCCCATCCAGTCTGCACCCACTTCAACCCTCATTTCCGACCTGTCCCCGCAACCCAATAACCCCTCCTAATCTTTTTGGACACTAAGGGCTGTTGCTAATTGTGTTTCTCTTAATTTGGCTCTGAAGATGGCGGCCAATATGTTCGCCTTCCTTAATTACAATTACATTTGCTCGAGAGTCGCCGGGTATCTTTCGATACCGCCACAAGGTTCAAAACTGAATACAGATCAAAGACTCGATACTCCAGTTAGTAAGTTCAAACTCAATGTTCATTTATTTACAGTCAAATATACTCATGCGTAAAACTCTACAAACTAAACTGTCACTACTGCTAAAGCCTATACTTAGCTTCGGGCGCCCACTCAGTCAGAGGAACAATGGCCGTTGTTCGGTTCTGAGGCTGCTGGGGTCGAGTTGGTACAGAATAACAGCTGGGAGCGTCTGTCTCGTAGCGTGTGTTGACCTTGGACTTACTTCTTCTGATGTTGCTGTCGGGCAGGTTTCTCCTCGGTGAGAGCCGGGGCCACAAGAGAGCGATTCTATCTTGGGAGATTCTTCTTATACACTAAAGGAGCTTCGCGTGCTTTTGGGCGGGCCTTGAACTTGGCCCCAATTAATTGGGCCGTTTCCCAATCATTCTCATCGATTTCCTCCAACAGAGGGGTGGGTGCCCTGATTGCTGGGCGTGTCCGAGGTGGCCATTGGCTCTACACTGCCCTATCCTATGAAATGCAATTCTTTATCTAAAATCATTTTACTTACATACATCAGTATAAAACTCTACGGGGCGCTACGACATTCAGGCATGCATTGCAAAATTTAAAAAAACTGGAACCTCTAACTATCCTCAATAAACTATCCTCACTCAAACAATCAAAAATAATCTACAAAATGTTCGAGGTATGTACTTTACTCAGAGAGTGGTCAGGGTGTGGAATGGACTGCCTGCTGTGATAGTGGAGTCGGACACTTTAGGAACTTTCAAGCAGTTATTGGATAGGCACATGGAGCACACCAGAATGACAGGGAGTGGGATAGCTTGATCTTGGTTTCAGACAATGCTCGGCACAACATCGAGGGCCGAAGGGCCTGTTCTGTGCTGTACTGTTCTATGTCCGAACACTTTAAATGTACAAACAACAGCAACACAAGTTTCTCTGGCCTGGCAGTCAGACACAGAGGTTTACATTTCTTTATTGAACAAAACACACATAAAGAGAAGCGGATGCACTTTAATTCATGTCAAGGGGTTCAGGGTTTGGTGAAGTCTGAAAATAGGGGACCTAAATGTGTATACTGGGGCGCGAGAGAGGTAGGCTCTCCTTCGCCATTTCCTGATTCTAAGTGTCTGCACGACACTGCAAAGTATCGCCAGCACTAAGAGGGCTTCTACTATGTAGGATAGTGAGTACCAGGTGATAAATTTATCACACCGGATCGGGGTATCGTTAACTGTCTCAGGACTAACTATCTCGGGGTTCTGTGTAGGGCATGGGTGGGAATCATTCACGGTTTGTGTGGTAGGGGTCAGGGGGGTATCGTCCGCGTGCAACTGAAGGGATCCCGCTAAGATCCAGGTGCAAAAGATGGAGATCATCTTCATCTTTCCGTCTTCTTCTTTGTCTTCCTCTGGGGTTCCTGAGGTTCCGGAGTTCTATGGACACAAGCATAATATCTTTTATTATCTTGCTTAAGATCTCGTATGTCTGTCTGTCTGTCCTTGGTTGCCAATTACCCATTATGATTGGTCACCATCTGTGACTCCCTCATTTAAAAAAAATGTTTAAACCAGATATTTGGGACAAGACATCCGAGATAAATACTGACATAGTGCGAGCTGTTTTGCAGCCTTTGCGATCGACCATCCTAGTGTTCGAGGATGTAAATATCATATGGGAGCAACCTAAGGGTTGCCAAAACCAAACAAAAGAATTTTGAACTGAAAGAGCCAAAATGGGGTGCGTATGGGCCGTGCGGGCAAGAAATGGGTGGAATCCCCGGGTAGGATGGTGATCAGTGCCATATGTGCTCTACCCGAGCGTAGCTGACCAGAGGGGGGTCCTCAGGCAGGGCAGGGACCAATGCCGTTTCTCCACTGCCTGAGCGACCGGCAAGAACGGGTAAGAATGTTGTCGTCGTGGGGGCTGCCTCTCGTGATCGAATCAGGAGAGTAGCTATGAGTGTCTGTCTACAAACTAGTTCCTCTGAACGGTTGTTTGTCGACAAACCTGTTCCATTAACAGGCATTGGGCGTCAAAAGGGTGGTGGCGTGGGCCATGAAAAACTTTCAATTTCACAAACAACAAACATGTACATTAAACGAACAAACATAAAACAAACATGCTGCAGGTTCCATCAGAAAGGACACCGTATCTGTCCATCGGTTCCTTTTTCCCCCCCATCATCTGGACACCTCATTGATCAATAGCAAACAGGGTGGCAAAGGGATTCGATTGGTGGGAGTACGCCTCTATGTCATCACCTTCTCCCGGCTGCCATACTCTTGACTGGAATAGTTTGGCTAAAGCTGCTTGGGGTGAATTGGGGTCCATCTCATCATTCCGGATGAGCCTGAACGAACTGTCTCGGTGCCAGAATCGTGTGTCGAGTTTGGAGCTGTTAGGTTGTAATCCGTAATCGTCGGGTGGTGGGTCCGGGTCAGGGGCTTTGATGTATGTGACCTTGAAGGGGTCACTGGAATCATGCTCGGATTCGCTGGGAGTGGGGCCTGGTACAGGGGTATAATTATAAGGTGGTGTGCTGTGACTGTCGTGATTGCTATCGCTCTCACTGTCGCTGTCGCTGCTGGTTGAAGGAAGGCAGAGGCGGAGTTGTGCCTCTGGAGGTGGAGTTGAAGTTGTGTCTGAGGATGGGCTGGGGGAGGGTAGGAATACGTCATCTGTGGGTGGGGTGTGCCCGCCTGCTGCTGCGAGCAAGGTGTGGTGTGAATGGTTGTCCTGCGAGCCATAAGCCTGAAGCTGGTTTATGTGAAACCATGCAGACTTGCCATTGGGATATGTGATGTTGTAGACCGAGGGGCTGACTTTGTCCGAAATGGAGAATGGTCCGGAAAATTTGGGGGAAAGGAATGAACAGCGAAAACAGCGCCGGAGGAGAGGGCAGGGAGATTTAAAAAGCGCAGGAGGAGAGAGCCGGGACAGCGAAAGCAGCGCGGGAGGAGAGAGCCGGGACAGCGAAAACCGCGCCGGAGGAGAGAGCCGGGACAGAGCTGGGAGAGGTGAGTGCACAAAAGGTGTGGCAGGAGTGCCTTTAGTCATGGAGCGCTGATTGGAACAGAGTGCATCTGAGTTTAGGTGAGTGACTGAGTTTGGGTGAGTGGCGAGAGAGGGCTGTGTTCGGGTTTATCCTTGGGGTTCTATAAAGAAATGTTTTTAAAAATAAATTAAAATTAATTAACTAGTTGAATATGGCTGGACAGGTGATGTGCTGTTGCTGTATGATGATGGAACTGGTGGATCCCATTGAGACCGTCAGTGACCACATCTGCAGCAAGTGTTGGCTGCTCGAGGAACTTCGGCTCAGAATTGATGAGCTGGAGACTGAGCTGCACACACTGCGGCACATCAGGGAGGGGGAACATTACCTGGACGCTATATTTCAGGAGGCAGTCACACCCGGTAGAATAAGTACTGTTAATTCGGACAGTGGTCAGGGACAGAGTCGTGTGACTGCAAGGGAGGCAGGTAGGGGGATCCTGAGTTTAGAAGTTGAGGAGCCTCAGCCCTTGACCTTGTCCAACAGGTATGAGGTACTTGCTCCCTGTGTGGATGAGGAAGAGGGCTTTAGGGAGGATGCGTTGACTGACCACTGCACCGTGGTACAGGAAGCCATTCAAGAGGGGAGAGCAAAAAGACAAGTGGTAGTTGTAGGGCATTCTATAATTAGGGGGATTGATGGCATCCTTTGTAAGCCAGATCGAGAGTCCCACATGGTATGTTGCCTACCCGGTGCCAGGGTGAGGGACATCTCTGATCGGCTTGAAAGGATTTTGGAGAGGGAGGGGGAGGATCCAGTTGTTGTGGTCCACGTTGGGACTAACAACATAGGTACGACTAGGAAAGAGGACCTGTTTAGGGATTATCAAACACTAGGGACCAAATTAAAGAACAGATCCTCCAGGGTTATAATCTCTGGATTACTACCCGAGCCACGTGCCAATTGGCATAGGGTTGAGAAAATTAGGGAAGTTAACACGTGGCCAAAGGAGTGGTGCGGGAAAGAGGGATTCCATTTCATGGGGCATTGGCATCAGTACTGGGGCAGCAGGGACCTGTACCGTTGGGACGGTCTTCACCTGAACTATTCTGGGACCAGTGTTCTAGCGAATAGGATAAATAGGTTGGTCACAAGGACTTTAAACTAGCAAGTTGGGGGGGAAGGGAAATGTAAAGCAATGAACAGTATAATGGTTAATGGAGATCAAGGCAGCAGGTTTCGTGACAGGTTATTATGTAGAGATATGGGTTCAAAGACAAGGAAAATTAGGAGGAAGGGTAAGAGGAAAATAAATTGCGAAAAGTTACTGATCAAGGTGTTAGGATTCATAACAAAGACATAAAAAACAGCATAAGTGTACTTTACCTGAATGCTCGTAGTATATGAAATAAGGTAAATGAGTTGATGGCGCAAATCATCGTGAATGACTATGATTTAGTGGCCATTACTGAAACATGGTTAAAAGATGCTCACGACTGGGAGTTAAATATCCAAGGGTATCAGACTATACGAAAGGATAGAATGGACGGTAAGGGCGGTGGTGTAGCTTTGTTGTTTAAGGATGGCATCCGGGCAATAGTAAGGGATGATATTGGTGCTATGGAGGACAAGGTTAAATCAATTTGGGTGGAAATCAGGAATAGTAAGGCGAAAAGGTCACTGATAGGAGTAGTCTACAGGCCACCAAATAGTAACAGGATGGTAGGGCAGGCAATAAGCAAAGAAATAATGGATACATGTAGAAATGGTACAGCCGTTATCATGGGAGATTTTAATCTGTATATCGATTGGTTTAACCAGGTTGGTAAAGGCAGCCTTGAGGAGGAGTTTATAGAATGTGCCCGGGATAATTTCCTGGAACAGGTTGTAATGGAACCTACAAGGGAACAAACGGTCCTAGATCTGGTCCTGTGTAATGAGGCAGGATTGATTAATGATCTCATAGTTCGGGATGCTCTTGGAAGGAGCGACCACAATATGGTGGAATTTAAAATACAGTTGGAGGATGACAAGGTAAAATCAAACACTAGTGTTTTGTGCTTAAACAAAGGCGATTACAATGGGATGAGAGAAGAACTAGCTAAGGTAGACTGGGAGCAAAGACTTCCTGGTGAAGCAGTTAAGGAACAGTGGAGAACCTCCCGAGCGATCTTTCAGTGTTCAGAAAAGCTTCATACCGACAAAAAGAAAGACGATAGAAAGGGGAAAAATCGACCGTGGATATCTAAGGAGGTGAGGGAGAGTATCAAATTGAAGGAAAAAACATACAAAGTGGCAAAAATTAGTGGGAGACTAGAGGACTGGGAAGTCTTTAGGGGACAACAGAAAGCTACTAAAAAAGCCATAAAGAAGAGTAAGGTAGACTATGAAAGTAAACTGGCTCAGAACATAAAAGCAGATAGTAAAAGTTTCTACAAATATATAAGACAAAAAAGAGAAGCTAAGGTAAATATTGGTCCTTTGGAAGATGAGAAGGGAGATTTAATAATAGGAGATGGGGAAATGGCTGAGGAGCTGAACAGGTTTTTTGGGTCAGTCTTCACAGTGGAGGACACAAATAACATGCCAGTGGCTGATGGAAATAAAGATATGATAGGTGAGGACCTTGAGATGATTGTAATCACTAAGGAGGCAGTATTGGGCAAGCTAATGGGGCTAAAGGTAGACAAGTCTCCTGGCCCTAATGGGATGCATCCCAGAGTGTTAAAAGAGATGGCTAGCGAAATTGTAAATGCACTAGTGATAATTTATCAAAATTCACTGGACTCTGGGGTGGGCCCAGAGGATTGGAAAGTAGCAAACGTGACACCCCTGTTTAAAAAAGGAGGTCGTCAGAAAGCGGGTAATTATAGGCCGGTAAGCTTAACTTCGGTTGTAGGGAAAATGCTGGAATCTATTATTAAGGAGGAAATAGCGGGGCACGTGGAGGGAAATTGCCCCATTGGGCAGACGCAGCATGGGTTCACAAAGGGTAGGTCATGTCTGACTAATTTCGTAGAATTATTTGAGGACGTTACCAGTGCAGTAGATAATGGGGAGCCAATGGATGTGGTATATCTGGATTTCCAGAAATCTTTTGACAAGGTGCCACACAAAAGTTTGCTGCATAAACTAAAGATGCATGGCATTGAGGATAAAGTGGTAGCATGGGTAGAGGATTAGTTCACTAACAGTAAGCAGAGAGTGGGGATAAATGGGTGTTTCTCTGGTTGGCAACCTGTAACTAGCGGGGTCCCTCAAGGATCAGTGTTGGGCCCGCAGTTGTTCACAATTTACAGAGACGATTTGGAGTTGGGGGCCAAGTGGAATGTGTCAAAGTTTGCAGACGACACTAAGATGAGCGGTAAAGCAAAAAGTGCAGAGGATACCGGATGTCTGCAGAAGGATTTGGATAGGTTAGGTGAATGGGCTAGGGTCTGGCAGATGGAATTCAATGTTGCCAAGTGTGAGGCTATCCATTTTGGGAGGAATAACAGCAGAATGGATTATTATTTAAACGGTAAGATGTTAAAACATGCTGCTGTGCAGAGGGACCTGGGTGTGCTGGTGCACGAGTCGCAAAAAGTTGGTGTGCAGGTGCCAAAGGTGATTAAGAAGGCTAATCGAGTTTTGTCTTTCATTGCTAGAGGGATGGAGTTCAAGACTAGTGAGGTTAGGCTGCAATTGTATAGGGTGTTGGTGAGGCCGCATCTGGAGTATTGTGTTCAGTTTTGGTCTCCTTACCTGAGAAAGGACATATTGGCACTGGAGGGAGTGCAGAGGAGTTTCACTAGGTTGATCCCAGAGTTGAGGGGATTAGATTATGACGAGTCGTTGAGTAGACTGGGACTGTACTCATTGGAGTTTAGAAGGATGCGGGGGAATCTTATTGAGACATATAAAATTATGACGGGAATAGACAGGATAGATGCGGGCAGGTTATTTCCACTGGTCGGGGAAAGCAGAACTAGGTGGCATAGCCTCAAAATAAGGGGAAGTAGATTTAGGACTGAGCTTAGGAGGAACTTCTTCACCCAAAGGGTTGTGAATCTCTGGAATTCCTTGCCCAGTGAAGCAGTTGAGGCTCCTTCTTCAAACGTTTTTAAGAAAAAGATAGATGCCTTTCTAAAGAATAAAGGGATTTGGGGATATGGTGTACGGGCCGGAGAGTGGAGCTGAGTCCACAAAGATCAGCCATGATCTCAATAAATGGCGGAGCAGGCGCAAGGTGCCAGTTGGCCGACTCCTGCTCCTAGTTCTTCTGATGAACTGGGGTTGTAAAGGGAAAGCATCACTCGCTGCCCTACTGCAAACTCAGTGGCGTGTACTGTTTTGTCGAACCAAGCCTTGCTCTGTTTCTTCCTGGTTCCAAGCCTCACAGCTGCTGCGAGCTGGGCTGCCTTTATGTTCTCTATTAACTCTTGTACAGCATTTTCCTGTGTGAGGGCGGTGACTGAGGGGCTGGCCAAATCCAGTCCTAATAAATACTCTGTCCCGGGGCGTCCGGTCATGAGGGGTTGGGGGAGGTGTCCTGTGGACGTGGATACCGTGTTTCTTAGGAACATTAAAGAAATGGGAGAACTGAATCTCAGGTGAACAAAGAACAAAGAACAAAGAAATGTACAGCACAGGAACAGGCCCTTCGGCCCTCCAAGCCCGTGCCGACCATGCTGCCTGACTAAACTACAATCTTCTACACTTCCTGGGTCCGTATCCTTCTATTCCCATCCTATTCATATATTTGTCAAGATGCCCCTTAAATGTCCCTATCGTTCCTGCTTCCACTACCTCCTCCGGTAGCGAGTTCCAGGCACCCACTACCCTCTGCGTAAAAAACTTGCCTCGTACATCTTCTCCAAACCTTGCCCCTCTCACCTTAAACCTATGCCCCCTAGTAATTGACCCCTCTACCCTGGGGAAAAGCCTCTGACTATCCACTCTGTCTATGCCCCTCATAATTTTGTATACCTCTATCAGGTCTCCCCTCAACCTCCTTCGTTCCAGTGAGAACCAACCGAGTTTATTCAACCGCTCCTCATAGCTAATGCCCTCCATACCAGGCAACATTCTGGTAAATCTCTTCTGCACCCTCTCTAAAGCCTCCTCATCCTTCTGGTAGTGTGGCGACCAGAATTGAACACTATACTCCAAGTGTGGCCTAACTAAGGTTCTATACAGCTGCAACATGACTTGCCTATTCTTATACTCAATGCCCCGGCCAATGAAGGCAAGCATGCCGTACGCCTTCTTGACTACCTTCTCCACCTGTGTTGCCCCTTTCAATGACCTGTGGACCTGTACTCCTAGATCTCTTTGACTTTCAATATTCTTGAGGGTTCTACCATTTACTGTATATTCCCTACCTGCATTAGACCTTCCAAAATGCATTACCTCACATTTGTCCGGATTAAACTCCATCTGCCATCTCTCCGCCCAAGTCTCCAGACAATCTAAATCCTGCTGTATCCTCCGACAGTCCTTATCGCTATCCGCAATTCCACCAACCTTTGTGTCGTCTGCAAACTTACTAATCAGACCAGTTACATTTTCCACCAAATCATTTATATATACTACAAAGAGCAAAGGTCCCAGCACTGATCCCTGTGGAACACCACTGGTCACAGCCCTCCAATTAGAAAAGCATCCCTCCATTGCTACTCTCTGCCTTCTATGGCCTAGCCAGTTCTGTATCCACCTTGCCAGCTCACCCCTGATCCCGTGTGACTTCACCTTTTGTACTAGTCTACCATGAGGGACCTTGTCAAAGGCCTTACTGAAGTCCATATAGACAACATCTACTGCCCTACCTGCATCAATCATCTTAGTGACCTCCTCGAAAAACTCTATCAAGTTAGTGAGGCACGACCTCCCCTTCACAAAACCGTGCTGCCTCTCACTAATACAATGCTGTTGTTCTGTTGCACGATTTTCCTGAGGGTGGCTTTAGAGTTCTGTTCATCCTCTCCACAATGCCACTTGACTGGGGGTGGTATGCTTTGTGAAATTTTTGTCTGATTCCGAAAATTGTGAGGACGTTTTTCATTACTCGTCCTGTAAAATGGGAGCCCTGATCAGATTCTATACTGCGTGGGAGGCCCCCTCTTGTGAAGATGTGCAGTGTTAGTATTTTAGTTGTTGTCTTGGCCGTATTCGTTCTCGATGGGAAAGCTTCCACTCATTTTGTGAAAGTGTCGATGGCCACCAACACATACTTACAACCATTTCTGTACGGGGTGGAGGGGTAGGGGTCCTATGTAGTCTATCTGCAAATTCGTCCAGGGGCCATTAACGGGGCATGTGTGACTAAGCTGAGCCTTTTTTGCATATCTGTCCGGACTGTCCTGGGCACAGATTAAGAAATTTTCAATGTCGTGAGTAACATTGGCTTTTAAATCAGGCCACCAGCAGAGCGGTCTGAGGTGGGCTAGGGTGGGTTCAATGCCTCGGTGTTCATGATTGTCATGGAACTGACAAATAATCTGGTTCCTGTCCTGGCTGGGAACTTCATAAATGCCTTCTTTTAAAATCACACCGTCATGTGTGGTGATTGCGTTTTTAAACTTGTCAAACGGGGCTGGGAAGCTTCCTTTTAAAACATCCCTGAATTTTTCATCTTCCTTCTGGGCCTTTGCTAGATCCTGAATGTTGGTCTGTGAGACCTGAACCGCGTGTACTGGGGTGCTCTCGGGGGTTACCAAAAGTAACCATGCCTGGAACCTGCCTTCGCTAGGGCGTCTGCTTTAATGTGACGGGGAGGTGGGGGGGGGGGGGGGGGGGCAGGAAACGGTGATGACTGCGAACCTTAATTATTCCGTATTTTCTATTTTTGGCTGTCTCTAGGATATGTCGGAGTAATGGGGCTCAGGGTAGGGGCTTTCAGTGTGCAGAAAGAAATCCTCTAGTTTCCCACAGGGGTATGAATTCCGTCAAACTATTACAGACATACAGGCTGTCCGAATAGATGTCTGCTGGGGTCGGGAACGAGTCGGGGTGGTCTACAATATAAGCAATTGCTGCCAGTTCTGCTGCCTGCGAGCCTAAGTGTCCTGCAACTTTAGTGAAATCTCATCTAGGGCGCGTCCCTGCGCGTCCTCTGCATAAATGCCGCAAACGGTAATTCTCTTTCCGTTCAAAATGTGTAGGAGCCGCCCACAGAAGTTTTCAAGGATGCGCACGTGTCTGTGGGCTGGGGTTTCTGGGGTGTACTACCTGTTTTCGTGGGAGGTGTGTTGTGTTTTGTGGTGATGATCTCACACTCGTGAGGGGTTCCTGCATATTGCAAATTATCGGCTAGGATGGTGTGGGTCTTGGTTCTTTTGACTGTAATGTCCCGTCCCTGTAAAAGAAGGGTCCAACGGGCTGCGCCGATTTGGCTGACTGTGCCATCTTTAAGTCGACCGTCTAATAATAGCTGTATTGGGGTGTGTTCAGTGAGAATGGTGATGGGGTTGAGTCCTGTAATATAGGTGACGTACAGTACTGTACTGCCCAAAAGGCAGGTGCCTTTCGCTGGCAGAAATTCCTTGCTCGACAGGATCCAACACGCGTGAGGCGTATGGCATGGGGCATAACTGATCCTGGCATTCCTGGAGGAGTACGGCCGATAGGGTTCGGTCGGTGCTTGCAACTTCGATTGCGTACGTGGAAAGTGGATCTGGGACCTGTAGTGCGGGGGCTGTGCTGAGGGCTCTTTTTAAAGTATCCACGGCATCAGTGTGCTGTGGAAGCCATTCCCAAGGTGCCTTTTTCTTGAGACGGTCGGATAGGTGTGCTGCTTTTGTGGCGAAACCGTCGATGTGGTTTCGGCAGTTACCAACTAGTACTAAAAATGAGCGGAGGGCTGAGACATTGTGGGGAAGGGGCAATTTAACGATTGAGTCAATTCTCTTTTGCTCGATCTCGCGTTTATCATGAGTGATTACTGTACCCAAGTAAATCACTTTTTCCTGCAAGATCTTGCCCTTCTTGGGGACGACTTTACAACAAATTTCTTTTAGGAGTGCTAGGAGTTTGGTGAGAAGCGATATGTGCTCTCCCTTTGTGTCTGTCTGTAGTAACATGTCTCCTACATACTGGACCAGACAATCGGGGCGAGAAAATTTTGCGAGTCCATTTGCCAGTTAGCGGTGGAAAATGGAGGGGGAGTTGTGGTAGCCTTGTGGAAGGCACGTCCACGTATACTGTTGTCCCTGAAACGTAAAGGCAAATTTGTACTGGCACGCTTTATCCAATGGAATGGACTAAAAGCCAATACTAATGCCCAAAACCGAAAAAAATTTTGAGCATGGTCTCGGGACTCGTGGCTACGGTGGGGGCTGCTGCTGGGGTTACTTTGTTCAGTTTCCGGTAATCAATGGTCAGTCGCCATGATCCATCGGGTTTCCTGACGGGCCAAATTGGTGAGTTGTTTGTGGAGGCTACTGATCGGAGTATGCCTTGATCCAGGAAACTCTCTATTACTTTTGAGATTTCTCCCTCTGCCTCTTGGGGAAAACCATACTGCTTCTGGTGTCTGGGGTCGGGACCTGTAATGTTCACAAAGCCAGCCAATTTGCCACAGTCGTGCTTGTGCTGTGCAAATGCTGCTTTGTGTTCCTGCAGGACTGCCCTAACCTGTTTGTCTGCACTAATGGCTCGAGGGTCGAACCAGAAGTCTTCTACTGAGCTAATCCTGTTTTCATAGCGTCCAACTGTGAGCGTGGCGGGGCCTCGAGCTGCCTTTGCCATTCTCCATACACACTTGTTAACTGGGTCAAAAGAAAGGTTGTGGGAGCTCATAAAATCGATCCCTCGGATATGTTCAGCTGTCTGGGGTAGATCGACCGAAACTACGGGGTGTTTAGTTGTAATGTTCCCTATTTGTATCGCTACAGGGGCTGTGATGTGTCCTTGTTGTAAATGACCTATAAAGCCGCTGAGTGTGACGGTATCTGTTGTGGGCTATGTGTCTCGTTGAAACAACTTGGAGGAATTGAGTGTGGTGCGGGACCCTCCTGTGTCCCAAAGAAATTCTACAGGGTGTCCCCGAACTTTGCCTGCTACGACCGGGCTACCGGACTTTTCCCAAAGGGTGTCGCAGACCCAAGTTGGGGAGCCCGAACACCGTCAGTCAGTGTCGTTCATGTCTATGTTCTCTGAGCGGGCGCTAACGCCATGGATTGGCTTTGCCCTATTCCTATTTAGGGTGCCTGTCTGTTGGCTTCTCTGCTGCTTTTGGGGCGCGTTGCACTCTCGTGCAAAGTTGCAAAGTGTCCTAATTGTCCACAGTTGTAACATTCCTGGGGTTTTGGCTGTGGTGGGCTGTGCCTGCCCTCATTTACCCATGCGGGGTTCTGGTGCACTTTAACTGGATTCATGTTCTATGTCTGCCTGCTCATCCTCAGGTTTTGCAAATGTGGTTTTGCCTTGGACTGAATGCTCCCAAGCGTGGGATAATCGCTTCAAAACCCATTTCTCGTTGTGGGCCTTGTCTGAGGGATTGTAATTTGCGCAAGCTCTCTGTCCTGCGTCTGTCATGTGAGAGACCAGGATTTGAGTCCATTTGGCGATGTTATCTGGGGACAAATGGGCGTGGGCTAACTCTCCGAAAACTGCTGTGAAATGTATCCACAAGCGTCCAGCAAACGCTGTGGGGTGCTCTGTCTTCTTTTGCCTCCACTTGTTTAGGCCTTCTACGGGGTCTCCTCTGTTGTAGCTGATCGCATCAAGGATCGCTGTGTGCATCTCTTGGAGTGTGCCTCCTCCTACATTCTGTGGGTCGGGAAGGGCTGCCACGACTGAAGAGTCGAGGCTTAAAACTGTGAGCTTCACTTGCTCCTTTTCGTCCAGGCCGTACATGGCAGCCTGCTCTTTAACTCTAGCGAAAAACTGGTGGGGGTCTGATGTGGGAAGGAATGGTGTAACGTTTCCACACGCGTCCCGTAATTGGGTCACGGTTAATGGGGTTGTATATAGGAAATCTCCTTCTCCTGCGGCCCTGCGGTGTGTGGTTACAGGATTCATGGGGTGCTTTCCTCTTTTGGGGTTTTTCTTGCATACATGTCCCATGTACGTATCTGTGGGCAGTCACATTTAACTCCTGCCAACCGGGGCCGTTTTCCTGGTCTAATTGGGGTCCAAACGTATTTTGAAACACATTCTGAACGGAAAGCAGAGATTGCAATTCTGCAATTTGCTTCGGGCACTTTGCGTGATCTCCCGAGCTCTGCCTTTGTTCCATCGTGGAAGTGTGGAGCGCTCGTAGGGCTGCTTTCAAATCATTGCACTGTTTCTGCAATTTCTCTACCTGTTGCTCGGTTTCTTGTCTTACCAAGACCGCACGTTTCGTGTTCTGGTAGGCCTTATCATATTGCGTCTGAAAACTACTCAAATAGGCGAGACAAGACTGGTGTGCCCACTTGGCATCATCCACCTCTCTGTCCCTCGCTGCTAACTGTTCTCTCAAATCTTTATTCTCTTTCTCAAACTCGCTCACATCTCCCTCACTATTTCTGTCTCTCTCCTCTATCTCTCTACGGAGCATCCTAACAACCTTCTCTGTGCCTCGTTGTGGATCTCTGACCGGTTCTCCCACCAAGTATGTCCGATACTCCCAGGTCCTGTTTCCTCATTGTCACAGAATTCGCTCCAAAAGGGCCATCCTTTTCCTTTGAAATATTTCCTGATCTCATCTTCCCAAACGGGACACTGTCCTACTCTACTGGTCGCTGCGACCTTTAATTCCTGGGGGTTCATAAGGCGTTCCATTGCCTTCATTGCCATTTTCTCTATCTGGGTTCTCTACTGAATTTGGAACAGGGGGGTGATAAAGTGGTGATGTAAACACGGGTACGGCTTATGCTAATTTCCGGCCTACAAAACACCCGACAGTTTTCCGCAACAAAATCTCTCAGGTTTACCTTATATCCCTGTTAGTACGCATGCATTAACACACTTCCGAATCTCAGAGGTTTGATCAGTATTGTTCTTACACTTGTGGTTTTTCTGTTTCCAATTGGATTCCAATTCAAATTTGGGTTCTCTCGGAGTGGTTAGGCCACTTCGAAGTCAAATCCCACCAGAGTCACCAGTAAATTGTGTTTTTCTTAATTTGGCTCTGAAGATGGCGGCCAATATGGTCGCCTTCCTTAATTACAATTACCTTTGATCTAGAGTCGCCAGGTATGAACATAGAACATAGAAAATACAGCACAGAACAGGCCCTTCGGCCCACGATGTTGTGCCGAACCTTTGTCCGAGATTAATCATAGATTATCATTGATTTTACAGTGCAGAAGGAGGCCATTCGGCCCCCTGAGTCTGCACCGGCTCTTGGAAAGAGCACCCTACCCAAACTCAACACCTCCACCGAAACCAAGGGCAATTTTGGACACTAAGGGCAATTTATCATGGCCAAGCCACCTACCCTGCACATCTTTGGACTGTGGGAGGTATCTTTCGATACCGCCACAAGGTTCAAAACCGAAAACTGATCAAAGAATCGATACACCAGTTAGTAAGTTCAAACTCAATGTTAATTTATTTACACAGTCAAATATACTCATGCGGAAAACTCTACAGACTAAACTGTCACTACTGTTAAAGCCTATACTTAGCTTCGGGTGCCCACTCAGTCAGAGGAACAATGGCCGTTGTTCGGTTCTGAGGCTGCTGGGGTCGAGTTGGTACGGAATAACAGCTAGGAGCGTCTGTCTGGTAGCGTGCGTTGACCTTTGACCTTGGACTTACTTGTTCTGATGTTGCTGTCGGGCAGGTTTCTCCTCGGTGAGAGCCGGGGCCGCAAGAGAGCTTGGTAAATTCTTCTTATACCCAAAAGGGGCTTCACGCGCTTTTGGGCGGGCCTTGAACTTGGTCCCAATTAATTGGGCCTTTTCCCAATCGTTCTCATCGATTTCCTCCAATAGAGGGGTGGGTGCCCTGATTGCTGGGCGTGTCCCAGGTGACCGTTGGCTGCTTTGTTCTGGTCTCGTCTGGCGCCGGGGTGTCTGTATTGGTATTGTTTACTTAAATGTTGCCTTTTCGTTCCCGGGGATGGCTCATTAGTATGGAAATGGTTTGCAGCATCGGTCTTGTCTGGGAGCTATGGCTCCAATCAACAGACAAACCTTGCAGCTGCTTGTTTTCTCAGTATTGTCCATTTTCCCTGCAATCTTGGCAAAGTGTCCATTTTGTAATCGGGAAGTGGCCATCCCAGATGGCTGCAGGGCAATTTAGCACGGCCAATCCACCTAACCTGCCCATCATTGAACTGTGGGAGGAAACCTGAGCACCCGGAGGAAACCCACGCAGACACGGGGAGAACGTGCAGACTCCGCACAAACTGTGACCCAGCGGGGAATCGAACCTGGGATCCTGGCGCTGTGAAGCCACAGTGCTATCCACTTGTGCTACCGTGCTGCCTGAAACGAGCTCTGTTTTGGGGAATGAATCGTAATTCCTGCACTGAACCTCCAGGATATACTATGATGGGAGTCAGAATGGGCTCAATGGTGTGGCAATCCCAGTCTCAGCATCTGAATTTTGCTGCAAGAAATGTGGTTCCCTCTGTGGGTGTCGACTTACGCAATGGCGATGAATGAAGCGTTTCCCCCTAACAGGAATGAGCGATCGATCACCTGCAGGGCAAAAGTCAGGTACTGAACCTCTGTCACAGGGATCGAGGCGGTTATTGTGTACAGGACACACAACATGACAGTGATGGCGAGAGACAGCACCGCTGATTCCATATCAGCCAGTCTTTGGGAAATGGGCGAGTCTGAAAAATAAACAAAGAGAAATTCAACCATTTTAACCTCTCAACGTGAGGGAGTGAATCTATCAAAATGCATGGGGCGCAAAAATAATACATGGAGACAAAGGGGAACACCACACCACAGCATAATCAGGGACAAAATCACACATCCAATTCCGTACTCAGTGAAATCCAGCAGCATTCAATCCTTCTGTAATGAAAGACACAGTAACATTCTTTAGTATCAAGGAAGTCAAAAGTTATGGCGTTTGGCTCAATCTGGAACTGAGGCCATAATCAAATCATAAATCAGTGTGGGTGACAGAACAGTTTCAATGCTCCGACTTATTTTCTCTCTTTCCGAATCCGTACGTTTGCATGTTCCTTTGTTCATAGAATCGTAGAATTTACAGTGCTGAAGGGGGCCATTCGGCCCATCAAGTCTGCACCGGCCCTTGGACAGAGAGCTCTACATAAGCCCACACCCCAAACTATCCTTGTAACACCACCTAAACCTTGTGGACACTAAGGGCAATTTATCATGGCCAATCCACCTAATCTGCACATCTTTGGACTGTGGGAGGAAACCGGAGCACCCGGAGGAAACCCACGCAGACACAGGGAGAACGTGCAGACTCCGCACAGACAGTGACCCAAGCCGGGAATCGAACCTGGGACCTTGGAGCTGTTAATTAGATTACCGATATTGGAGAGGAGCTGACTGTTAAAATTCGGATTACCTGACAAGGCGCCTGACGATTTTCCTCTGCGTTTGTGTCGGTCCATGATCAGACCATTCCAGGGAGCACATAAGATGCCACCCAACTGGGCGAAGGCAAAGGCATTGGTCAGACTGCTGACTGAGAGAGAGAGAGAGAGAGAGAGTGATAGAATTAGCATCATCCAGGTATCCACATGACTTGTCTTCATTTCTCATCAAGCTTCTCATGAAACATGAAGTAAATGTTTTGGTGACTGCCTCTAAAGTGTTCCACTGGGACAGGAATATTGGTCTCGGTGTGCATCGGGTTTGGAATCTTTGTGACGACCTCAATAGAAAGTTTGGCAAATTGTATTGGGAGTCACGGTCAAGTTTGGGAGTCCCACAAACAAACAGACAGACTGACAAATAATAACTCAAAAAGCGTATGCTGATATCTGCAGATGGGCAAAGAGAAAGATAATTCATCAAGCAAGCTAGGAAGGCAGTGCAGGTGTCCTCTGCGGTCATCTCCCTGCAAAACAGATATACCGCTTTGGATACTGTTGAGGGAGATGGCTCACCAGGGGAAGGAATATTAGGAGAAAAGTTAAGAGGAAATATAACTTAGGAGAGGTTACTGATCGAGGTGTTAAGATTCAGAACAGAGGTAAAAAAGCCAACATAAGTGTACTTTACCTGAATGCTCGTAGTATTCGGAATAAGGTAAATGAGTTGATGGCGCAAATCATCGTGAATGACTATGATTTAGTGGCCATTACTGAAACATGGTTAAAGGATGGTCACGACTGGGAGTTAAATATCCGAGAGTATCAAACTTTTCAGAAGGACAGAGTGGATGGTAAGGGAGGTGGTGTAGCTCTGTTATTTAAGGATGACATCCGGGCAACAGTAAGGGATGACATCGGTGCTATGGAGGATAAGGTTGAATCCATTTGGGTGGAAATCAGGAATAGTAAGGCGAAAAAGTCACTGATAGGAGTCATCTATAGGCCACCAAATAGAAACATTATGGTGGGGCAGGCAATAAACAAAGAAATAATGGATGCATGTAGAAATGGTACAGTAGTTATCATGGGGGATTTTAATCTACATGTCGATTGGTTTAACCAGGGCGGTCAAGGCAGCCTTGAGGAGGAGTTTGTAGAATGTATCCGCGATAGTTTCCGAGAACAGTATGTAATGGAACCTACGAGGGAACAAGCGGTCCTAGATCTGGTCCTGTGTAATGAGACAGGATTGATTCAGGATCTCATAGTTAGGGATCCTCTCGGAAGGAGCGATCACAATATGGTGGAATTTAAAATACAGATGGAGGGTGAGAAGGTAAAATCAAGCACTAGTGTTTTGTGCTTAAACATAGGAGATTACAATGGGATGAGAGAAGAACTAGCTAAGGTAGACTGGGAGCAAAGACTTTATAGTGAAACAGTTGAGGAACAGTGGAGAACCTTCCAAGTGATTTTTCACAGAGCTCAGCAAAGGTTTATACCAACAAAAAGGAAGGACGGTAAAAAGAGGGAAAATCGACCGTGGATATCTAAGGAAATAAGGGAGAGTATCAAATTGAAGGAAAAAACATACAAAGTAGCAAAGATCAGTGGGAGACTAGAAGACTGGGAAATCTTTAGGGGGCAACAGAAAGCTACTAAAAAAGCTATAAAGAAGAGTAAGATAGATTATGAGAGTAAACTTGCTCAGAATATAAAAACAGATAGTAAATGTTTCTACAAATATATAAAACAAAAAAGAGTGGCTAAGGTAAATATTGGTCCTTTAGCGGATGAGAAGGGAGATTTAATAATGGGAGATGAGGAAATGCCTAAGGAACTGAACAGGTTTTTTGGGTCGGTCTTCACAGTGGAAGACACAAATAACATGCCAGTGAATAATGGAAATGAGGCTATGACAGGTGAGGACCTTGAGAGGATTGTTATCACCAAGGAGGTAGTGATGGGCAAGCTAATGGGGCTAAAGGTAGACAAGTCTCCTGGACCTAATGGAATGCATCCCAGAGTGCTAAAAGAGATGGCTAGGGAAATTGCAAATGCACTAGTGATAATTTACCAAAATTCACTACACTCTGGGGTAGTCCCGGCGGATTGGAAATTAGCAAACGTGACACCACTGTTTAAAAAAGGAGGTAGGCAGAAAGTGGGTAATTATAGGCCAGTGAGCTTAACTTCGGTAGTAGGGAAGATGCTGGAATCTATCATCAAGGAAGAAATAGCGAGGCATCTGGATGGAAATTGTCCCATTGGGCAGACGCAGCATGGGTTCATAAAGGGCAGATCATGGAATTTAGTGGAATTTTTTGAGGATATTAACAGTACGGTAGATAACGGGGAGCCAATGGATGTGGTATATCTGGATTTCCAGAAAGCCTTTGACAAGGTGCCACACAAAACGATGTTGCATAAGATAAAGATGCATGGCATTAAGGGAAAGTAGTAGCATGGATAGAGGATTGGTTAATTAATAGAAAGCAAAGAGTGTGAATTAATGGGTGTTTCTCTGGTTGGCAATCAGTAGCTAGTGGTGTCCCTCAGGGATCAGTGTTGGGCCCACAACTGTTCACAATTTACATAGATGATTTGGAGTTGGGGACCAAGGGCAATGTGTCCAAGTTTGCAGACGACACTAAGATAAGTGGTGAAGCAAAAAGTGCAGAGGATACTGGAAGTCTGCAGGGGGATTTGGATAGGCTAAGTGAATGGGCTAGGGTCTGGCAGATGGAATACAATGTTGAAAAATGTGATG
The DNA here is from genome assembly GCF_047496885.1 of Scyliorhinus torazame. Lineage (NCBI taxonomy): Eukaryota > Metazoa > Chordata > Chondrichthyes > Carcharhiniformes > Scyliorhinidae > Scyliorhinus > Scyliorhinus torazame. Next base: position 39,214,285 of record NC_092731.1, read on the forward strand.
TTATCCATTTTGGTAGGAATAACAGCAAAAGGCATTATTATTTAAATGATAAAATATTAAAACATGCTGCTGTGCAAAGAGACCTGGGTGTGCTAGCGCATGAGTCGCAAAAAGTTGGTTTACAGGTGCAACAGGTGATTAAGAAGGCAAATGGAATTTTGTCCTTCATTTCTAGAGGGATGGAGTTTAAGACTAGGGAGGTTCTGCTGCAATTGTATAAGGTGTTAGTGAGGCCACACCTGGAGTATTGTGTTCAGTTTTGGTCTCCTTACTTGAGAAAGGACATATTGGCACTGGAGGGTGTGCAGAGGAGATTCACTAGGTTAATCCCAGAGCTGAAAGGGTTCGATTACGAGGAGAGGCTGAGTAGACTGGGACTGTACTCATTGGAATTTAGAAGGATGAGGGGGGATCTTATAGAAACATATAAGATTATGAAGGGAATAGATAGGATAGATGCGGGCAGGTTGTTTCCACTGGCGGGTGAAAGCAGAACTAGGGGGAATAGCCTCAAAATAAGGGGAAGTAGATTTAAGACTGAGTTTAGGAGGAACTTCTTCACCCAAAGGGTTGTGAATCTATGGAATTCCTTGCCCAGTGAAGCAGTAGAGGCTCCTTCATTAAATGTTTTAAGATAAAGATAGATAGTTTTTTGAAGAATAAAGGGATTAAGGGTTATGGTGTTCGGGCCGGAAAGTGGAGCTGAGTCCACAAAAGATCAGCCATGATCTCATTGAATGGTGGAGCAGGCTCAAGGGTCCAGATGGCCTACTCCTGCTTCTAGTTCTTATGTTCTTATGTTCTAAGCTCAAATAAATCGCAGGGAAGATTTTAAGCCTCCGAGACAGGGAGGCAGGGAGGCAACTGGCAACGAAGACCACATAATCTCGACAGTACAGAAGGAGGTCATTTGGCCCTTCGAGTTTGCACCAATAGAATCAATCGACGAACAACATGAATCAAGCAGACCAACTGTCTACCGGAGGAAAGACGGAAAACAAACACACAAGGATACGCAACGAATCACAGGCATAGAGATTTGCAGACAACGATGGAGGCAGACGCATTGTCATAGAGGTGAGGCTGTCACCTCTGTCAGAAGGACTGTCAGAGAAACACGTTAACAGCAAAACCGCAGACGGACAATTAAGAATATACCTGGATCTGTAAACTCGAAGACAGGCAGAACAGTACAAAGGTGGAACCACAAATCCCCAATCAGAAACAAAGACAGACAGGCCAGAAGAGGGAAATACCCACACATTGGCAGGCACAAAGGAACACCGAACATTACATGCAGAGGCCATTAGACACAGAGAACCACAGATACAAAGAGATATAGGGAAGTATCTCGGGCATTTCCTGTTCTGTTATTTAAACATAAGTAGGGTTCGAGAAGTCGTCCGGTCTGACAAGGTCCGGAATGTAGCAAGGGATATGAGCTGAACGAAAATATTGAGTAATTTCCGAGCCAGCCTGACACAATAAAAGTCATGCGAAATTGGATCTTGGAAACATGGAGAGTGAACTTAAATGAAATCTATTGATAGAAGAAACTTGTGTCTACTCCCATGAAATTGCACACATTGTACAACATATCAGTTTAGGATATATAGAGATGTAAAACATGCAATGAGGAGAGAGGATTGAGAAAATGAAGTCTTATGACTTATTTATTCCATATGATGGAGGCGTAAATTATGAGGGGCATAGGCAGAGTGGATGGTCAGAGACATTTTCCCAGGGTAGGGGGGTCAATTACTAGGGCCATAGGTATAAGGTGCGAGGGGCAATGGAAAGAGGAGATGTACGAGGCAAGTTTTTTACGCAGAGGGCAGTGGGCGTCTGGAGCTCGCTGCCGGAGGAGGTGATGGAAGCAGGGACGACAGTAACGTTTAAGGGGCATCTTGACAGTTACATGAATAGGATGGGAATAGAGGGATACGGACTCCGGAAGTGTAGAATATATTAGTTTAGTCGGGCAGCATGGTCGGCGCAGGCTTGGAGGGCCGGAGGGCCTGTTCCTGTGCTGTACATTTCTTTTCTTTGTTCTTTGTAAAGAAATATTATATTTCTCTGTGGGACACTGTGAAACGGGTTGTGTGATGTGCTTGGCATGTTTGTGATATATATATAGAGAGAGAGAGAGAGAGGGAGACAGAGAGAGAGAGAGAGAGAAAGATAGAGAGAGCAAGAGAGAGACAGACAGATAAATGTACTTCTACCCCAAACTGCACCGAAAATGCAACATGAAATGTATTTATATTTGAGGAAACTATACGTCAAAAGGAGCTTAAGTGCAATGAGTTTAAAGATGAAATGGAACATCGTACTTCATACAGATTGAACCACCCTGAGGAATCCATTTGTTTGTTCCATAAAGTAAAGCTTCATTCCAAGGCATAAAGTTCATTTCGGAGAGAAAGAAGCCTTTCCAATGGGGAGAGTGCATGTCTTGTATTGTTAATGCTGGACGTTTTATTGAATAAAAAAGAATATCATTCGTTGCCTAAAAATGACTGTTTATAGGTGAGTTTAAATAAATAGAACAATTTGGAATCTAACCGTGTGTTTAAGCTTAATTTATTTTGTTAATCAGGGAGTAAATACACATTTTTAATCGTTAATAGTGGTATTGGAATTCACACTTTTGGTTTTAGTACAAACACTTCTTGTGATCAAAAAATGCAATTTGTTGTGATATCTTCGCCTCGTTTCGCACTGGCATTTGGGCAGAACGACAATTATCACTTGCCATTGTATAAAACTCTCCTCAGTCATTCTCCCATCATTAATTCGCAACAGCTTGATATCTCGCCATTCCGTCTCTTTCTGCACTGACTGTCGCTCCTGCCTTCCACTTTCCTCACGCCATTTATGTACTTTCCCTGTCATCTGACACGCTCTCTTCCTTGGCTCTTCCTCTCTTTTTCCGCAGTCGGCAGCTGCTTCATCTTTTGCATTCAATATCTCTCCACAAGGGTCCCGTACCCTCAATCCATCTCGCCTCACTGACAATATTGCTCATCAGAAACTTCCACCAATCTCACT